>NC_052077.1:38590176-38892676 GCF_015852505.1 Tachyglossus aculeatus | reverse complement strand
TTGAAAGCTGGCAGGCGGGGATAGAAAGATCAATCAGTCAATCAATGATATTAATTTAGTGCTTACTATGTGCAGAGCAACGTACTAAGTTCTTGGGAGAGTACAACAGAGTTGAAAGACATTTTGTATGGCCAATAGGAGTTTACAGTCCAGAGAGAGAGTTTATCTGAACTAGTTTCCAGTCTAGTCTGAAAGGAGCTAATAGCCTCAAGAAGTTATTGTCTGCTCTCAAGATCTCCCTATAGCGCTTTGCAAGTAATAAGCACCCAGTTAATACTATTTGAATATAAGTTCTTTGAGGGCAGGGATCTTGTCTCTTTAATTCTATTGAACTCTTCTCAGCATTAATTAGAATGCTTTTACATTCAGTAGGCACTCTGTCAAAACTATTTAGACTATAAATTTCTTGAGGGCAGGAGTCAGGTCCACTAATTCTGTTAGAGAGGGCAGCATGGACTAGTGGAAAATGTACAGGGCTGGGAGTCAAATGATCTGGGTTCTAATTCTGGTTCTGCCAAATGCTTGCTGTGAGACTTTGGGCTAGTCACTTCATCCTCTGGGACTCAGTTTCCTCAACTGTAAAATGGATATTAAATCTCTGTTTTCCCTCCTACTTAGACTGTGAACCCCATGTGGGACAGAGAGTTTGCCCAATCTGTTTAAAATGCATCTATGCCAGCTCTAAGAACAGTGCTTGATACAAAGGAAGCGATTAATGAATACTGTGATGATAATAATAATAAAATAATGATAGTGCTCAATAATGCTGATCGACTGATTGCTGAATTGACTGAGTGCAAGGCACTGTATTGAGCACCTGGGAGAATCAGCATGGCTCAGTGGAAAGAGCCCGGGCTTGGAAGTCAGAGGTCATGGGTTCTAATCCCAGCTCCGTCACATGTCTACTGTGTGAACTTGGGCAAGTCACTTAACTTCTCTGGGCCTCAGTTACCTCACCTGTAAAATAAGGATTAAGACTGTGAGCCCCACATGCGACAACCTGATCAACTTGTATCCTCCCCCCCAGCACTTAGAACAGTGCTTCGCACAAAGTGCTTAACAAATGCCATCATTATTATTATTATTATTATTACAACACTAATATCATAAAGGAGCTTACAATTGTCAAAGGAAGAACAAATATAAACCAGGAAGCAGCCTAAACAAAAACTGCTGAGCAAGAAAATAGGAACGTACGTACAAATAAATGAATAACAAATAAAGATGAATTCAAACATGAGTGCCAAGGGGTAGATGGAAGCATGTGAAAGATAATGGTGGGTGTCAACGTGACGTGATGAAGGTGTTGTGAGTCAGTGAAGGAGGACTTCGTGGAAGAGGAGGTGGTGGGATTTTTAGGAGGGATTTGAAGATTGGGAGAGTTGAGGTCGGATGGATTTGGGGAATAGAAGACCCTCAGGTCAGCCCCTTGGCCTCTGCTCCTGAGAAGAGGCTTCCCCAGACCTCCTTTCAGAAAGAGGAAAAGGATGCTCTGGCCATCTCAGGATGTGAGTCTTGAGGCAGCAAACCTGCCTTCCTTGTGTTTCTGAAATGCACCCAGAATGCACCTTCTTTCACATTCTTAGGTCTCTGCCTGGAAATTGCCATGGCAACCTTTTTGCCCCAGGGAGAAAAAAGACCTAAGAGGGGACAAAGAGAGGTTGATTAGCTGGGTGACTGAACATCATCCTCCTAGATTCTGGGGACAAAGCAGCAGCAGGATGCCCCGCCGCACCATGGGACTGGGGCTGGGACTCTGGACACCTGAATTAGCCCATGGGACTGAATCTAGCTAGGCGAGGGCTTGTCAAATATGACACAGACTTTGCCATACTTGCGATCCAGTCAATCAATCAATCAATTGTATTTATTGAGCACTTACAGTGTGCAGGGCACTGTCCTAAGCACTTGGGAGAGCGCAGTACAACAATATAGCACACATTCCCTACACACCATGAGCTTATAGTCGAGAGTGGGAGACAGGCATTAAGATTAATAAATACATCACAGATCTGTACATAAGTGCTGTGGGGCTGGGGGTGAGGTTGGTGAATTAAGGGAGCGAGTCAGGGCCATAAAGCACTTAGTACAGTGCTCTGCACACAGTAAGCACTCAATAAATATGAATGAATGAATAAAGAAAGGAGAGGGGAAAAAAGAAACGAGGGCTTAGTCAGAGAAGGCCTCTCGGAGGAGATGTGCCTTCAGTAAGGCTTTGAGGGAGGGGAGAGTGATTACCTGTTGGATAGAAAGAGAGAGGGCGTTCCAGGCCAGAGACAGGATGTGGGTGAGAGGTTGGCGGCGAGGTAGATGAAATCGAGGTACAGTGAGTTGGCATTAAAAGAGAGAAGTGTGCCAGCTGGGTTGTACTATTCATTCATTCATTCATTCATTCAATCGTATTCATTGAGCGCTTACTGTGTGCAGAGCACTGTACTAAGTGCTTGGGAAGTACAAGTTGGCAACATAAGAGATGGTCCCTACCCAACAGTGGGCTCATAATCTAGAAGGGGGAGACAGGAAACAAAACCAAACATATTAACAAAATAAAATAGAATACATATGTACAAATAAAATGAATAGAGTAATAAATGTGTACAAACATATATACATATATACAGACTCTGTGGGGAGGGGAAGGAGGTAAGGCGGGCAGGTGGGGAGAGGAAGGAGGGGGCTCAGTCTGGGAAGGCATCCTAGAGGAGGTGAGCTCTCAGTAGGGCTTTGAAGGGAAGAAGAGAGCTAGCTTGGCGGGTGGGCAGAGGGAGGGCATTCCAGGCCCGGGGGATGACGTGGGCCCGGGGTCGACGGCGGGACAGGCGAGAACGAGGTACGGTGAGGAGATTAGCGGCAGAGGAGTGGAGGGTGCAGGCTGGGCTGGAGAAGGACAGAAGGGAGGTGAGGTAGGAGGGGGCGAGGTGACGGAGAGCCTTGAAGCGGAGGGTGAGGAGTTTCTGTTTGATAATAATAATAATACTAATAATAATAACAATGGCATTTGTTAAGCTCTTACTATGTGTGGAGCACTATTGTAAGCACTGGTGGGGGGGATACAAGGTGATCAAGTTGTCCCAGGTGGGGCTCACAGTCTTAATCCCCATTTTACAGATGAGGTAACTGAGGCTTAGAGAAGTTAAGTGACTTGTCCAAGGTCACACAGCAGACATATGGCAGGGGCCGGGATTCAAACTCATGACCTCTGACTCCAAAGCCCGGGCTCTTTCCACTGAGCCACGCTGCTTGTCTAATGCATTTTGATGTGGAGGTGGATGGGCAATCACTGGAGGCTCTTGAATGGGGAAACATGGACTGAATATTTCTGTAGAAAGATGATCTGGGCATTAGGGTGTACTATGGGCTGGAGTGGGGAGATACAGGAGATGGGGAGATCAACAAGGAGGCTGTTACAATAATTCAGGTGGGATAGAATAAGTAGTTGGATTCACATGGTAGCAATTTGGAGGGAGAGGAGAGGATGGATTTTAGCGATGCTGTGAAGGTTGAACCTACAGTATTTAGTGATGATTTAATATGTGGGTTGACTAATAATAATAATAATAATGGCATTTATTAAGTGCTTACTATGTGTAAAGCTCTGTTCTAAAAGTGTTGGGGAGGTTACAAGGTGATCAGGTTGTCCCATGTGGGGCTCACAGTCTTAATCCCCATTTTACAGATGAGGGAACTGAGGCCCAGAGAACTGAAGTGACTTGCCCAAAGTCACACAGCTGACAAGTGGCAGAACCAGGATTTGAACCCATGACCTCTGACTCCAAAGCCCGTGCTCTTTCCACTGAGCCACACTGCTTCCCATGCTGCTTGAATGAGAGAGAGGAGGCAAGAATAACACCCAGGTTATGAGCTTATGAGACAGGAAGGATGGTGGTGCTGTCTACAGGGATGGGAAACTCAGAGGGAGAACAGGGTTAGGGTGGGAAGATGAGGAGTTCTGTTTTGGACATGTTAAATCCAAGGTGACAGAAGGACAGCCAAGTAGAGATGTACTGAAGGCAGGAGCAAATCCGAGACTGCAGAGAGGGAGAGAGATCCAGGCTTGAGATGGAGATTTGAGAATCACCTGCATCGAGCTGGGTTTGGAAGGTGGGGAGAATGATTTTCTGTCAATCAATCAATCAATCAATCAATCAATCGTATTTATTGAGCACTTACTGTGTGCAGAGCACTGTACTAAGCGCTTGGGAAGTACAAGTTGGCAACATATAGAGACAGTCCCTACCCAACAGTGGGCTCACAGTCTAAAAGGTGGAGGTCCCAGAGGGAACCTATGGGCAAGGGTGTCAACAATGAGAAAGACACCTATTGGGAGAAGATTGCTGTTGTAGGGGTTAGTTCTTTCATGATTATTAATAATCATACGAGAAGCAGTGTATCTCAGTGGAAAGAGCCCGGGCTTTGGAGTCAGAGGTCATGGGTTCAAATCCCGCCTCTGCCACTTGTCAGCTGTGTGACTTCGGGCAAGTCACTTAACTTCTCTGTGCCTCAGTTAACTCAACTGTAAAAATGGGGATTAAAACTGTGAGCCCCCCATGGGACAAACTGGTCACCTTGTAACCTCCCCAGTGCTTAGAACAGTGCTTTGCACATGGTAAGCGCTTAATAAATGCCATTATTATTATTATTATTATTATTATTGCTAATAATAATCATCATCATCACAATAATAATAATCACAACATTTGTGCTTCTCAGTCTAGGCTGCTTCTTCTGATAATAATCATGGTATTTGTTAAGCACTTAGTATGTGCCAGGAACTGTACAAAAAGCCGGGGTGAATACAAGCAAATCAGGTTGAACACAGTAGCTGTCCACCATGTGGGGCCCACAGCCCAATCCCCATTTTACAGATGTGGTAACTGAGGCCCAGAGAAGTGAAGTGACTTGTCCGAGGTCACACAGCAGACCATTGAGGAAGGCAGAATTAGAACCCATGACCTTCTAACTATCAAACCCGTGCTCTAGCCACTACACAATGATGACAGTGCCTTGAGACACACTGAGAAGAGCAAAACCTTTTCCCCAGCAAAAATCCACACATGGAAAGAGTTGGCCCCTGCATGGGGTAGCCCAAAGAGCACTGGACTGGGAATCCGAAGACTCGGACTCTGTCATTAGATAGTTGTGTGACCTTGGGCAAGTCACTTAACCTCCCTGGGCCTTAGCTTTTTCACCTGTAAAATGAGGACGAAAGAAAATGTGAGCCCATTGTGGGACAGGGACTGTTTTCAATCTCATAGACTAATATTTACCTCAAAATAAACACTTGATGAAAGTTATTATTACTATTGTTACCTTGTAATCAGCGTTTACTTACAGATGCTTACTAATGTTTACTAATCCCATGGCTTAGTGGGAAGAACACGGGCTTGGGAGTCAGAGGTCGTGGGTTCGAATCCTGCCTCCTCCACTTGTCAGCTGCGTGACTTTGTTCAAGTCACCTGGCTTCTCTGGGCTTCGGTGAACTCGTCTGTAAAATGGGAATTAAGACTAAGAGCCCTACGTGGGACAACCTGATAACCTTGCATCTGCCCCAGTGCTTAGAACAATGCTTGGCACATAATAAGCACTTAACAAATACCACCATTATTATTATTATAATCCATAAACGGTATTAGCGGCAAAAACACAGCTAAGCAAAACAGCACTGTCAGGGAGGAAGATTTTCACTGGTCGCCATTCCTTTGGCTCCTAAAATCAAATTATGTTGAGGAAGAATTCATACCGGACAGGGGGAGGTGGGAGGGAAGGGAATGATAGGTACAGAGGCTGGGATGGTTAAGGGGTGGATTATATTTACAATCTATTAATCAGTGTTATATATTGAGAATTGACTGCAGAGCACTGTACTAAAGGCTTGAGAACGTACGACACAGTGGGATTGGTAGGAGTTCCTCCACAGTCCTCTAGATTGTAAATTCATTGTGGGCAGGGAACAAGTCTACCAAGTCTGTTCTATTTTACTCTCTCAAGAGTTTAGTACAGTGCTCTGTATGCAGTAAGCACTCAATAAATACAATTGACTGATAGACATGATCCCTGCTCTCAGGGACCTTACGGTCTAATGAGGGAGACAGACATTAAAATAAGTAATAAGAATTATAGTACTTGTGAAGATACAAGCTCTGGGGTAGATATAACTTAATTAGATTGGACACAGTCCCTGTCCTGCATAGGGCTCACGTTCTTATACCCATTTTACAGATGAGATAACTCAGGCACCGAGAGGTGAAGCGACTTGCCCAAGGTTACACTGCAGACGTTTGGCGGAGTCAGGATTAGAACCCAGGTCCTTCTGACTCCCAGTCCCATATGCAATCCACTGGGACCATGGTGATTATCTATAGGGGAAGAAACAGAGTTTAAGGAGATGTATACAAGGGCTGTGGAGGTGGGAGTGGGGTGAATTTCAAAGTGCTTATTGGGCGAGCAGATGCAAGTATGTAAGTGATGAAGACGGGAGGGAAAATATGGGTGAGGAAATGGGAGATTAGTCATAAAAGGCTTCCTGGAGGAGATGATTTCAGTAGAGCTTTGAAGGTGAAGAGAGTGTTTTGAAGATGACAGGAGTAAGTCAGTTCATCAGTGTCAAAACTCCAGAATTTCTGTAACCCAAACACATTCAAGTGTCTCCTTAGGTTGCTTTTCTCTTCCTCTTTAAATCAGAGAAGTCTGCTGTGTCCTAAAGCAGACTATTTTCCTGTAGTGATAAAGGATGTCTAGCTGCCTAAATAAGCCTCCGGGGACAGACTTTCACCTCTAATCTTGCTGGACTATCCCCTACAGAGAGAAACACTGCTGGCCCGTCCAGCCGAGGCAGAGCGACTTTAGTATGTCAGTTCCCCCAGACCCTCCCAAACCGTAAATACAAAGATAATCCCGGGCAGAGGCGACAGCACACCAAAGTTAGTGTTGGCTACTTAATGCCTAACAGATGTGTCTGTCTGTCCTCTAATGCGCTGGGCTAGAAATACCGCTTGGCCTGACCCACTGACGTAAAAATAAAGCAGGCTCTACCTTTTATCTTTTCAATTTGATAAAAGTCCCGCAAAGAGCAAACTTCCTAAATGAACGGGGGTGGATAACCGATAGCGGGAAGAGAAAGTCGCACTCTTAAGACACCGTTAAGTGGTTTAAGCTACCGCAGGGTTTCAGTTCCATCTCCTGTAGAATCTAATAAAACTCACCTATAAAAAGTTATAAAATAGCAGGGACTTTCACAAGCGGGGCCTTAAGTTCTACACTCTACACTTTAGTGTCTAGCCTGACACTAGCCTGTATATATGTTTGTACATATTTATTACTCTATTTATTTGTTTATTTTACTTGTACATATCTATTCTATTGATTTTATTTTGTTAGTGTGTTTGGTTTTGTTCTCTGTCTCCCCCTTTTAGACTGTGAGCCCACTGTTGGGTAGGGACTGTCTCTATATGTTGCCAACTTGTACTTCCCAAGCGCTTAGTACCGTGCTCTGCACACAGAAGCACTCAATAAATACGATTGATTGATTGATTGAAGAGGAGGAATTTGAGGAAAAAGGGGAGGGGGAATGGGAGAAGCAGCATGGCCTCGTGGACAGAGTTCAGGCCTGGACGTCAGAAGGACCTGGCTTTCAATCCCGGTTCTGCCACTTGTCTGCTGTGTGACCTTGGGCAAGTCACTTCGCTTCTCCGCGTCTCAGTTCCCTCACCTGTGAAATGGGGGATTAATACTGTGGGGACGTGGGCGAGAGGTCGAAGACGAGATCAAGGCGCAGCGAGCAGGTTAACATTGGAGGAGCAAAGTGGGTGGGCTGGGTTGTAATAGGAAAATACTGATAATAATAATAATTGTTATAATTCTGGTATCTGTTAATTGGTAACTATGGTCCAAGCACTGTTCTAAGCCTTGGGGTAGACGCTAGCTAATCAGGTTGGACACAGTCCCTGTCCCACATGAGGCTCACAGTCTAAATGAAGAGAGTTAGGAAGGGGCAAGGTGATTCATTCATTCAGTCATATTTATTGAGTGCTTACTGTGTGCAGAGCACTGTACTAAGCGCTTGGGAAGTACAAGTTGAGACCGGAGCTGGGAGTCAGAGGACTCCCAGTCTTAAAATCCCCATTTCCCAGAAGAGGTAACCAAGGCACAAAGAAGTGAAATGACTTGCCCAAGTTCACACAGCAGACAAGTGGCGAGAGCCAGGCACCCTTGCTTCCCCTTTCCCTCCTAGTGATACTCCCCTCCTTTGACCCTCTTCTGGATCATTCCCCAACCTCCCTGATTCCTGCTTTCCCCATTGCTTAGATGAACAGTACTTGGCACAAAGTAAGCGCTTTGCATATGTCACAATTATTATTATTATTGTTCATTCAGTCATTCATTCAATAAATCATATTTATTGAGCACTTACTGTGTGCAGAGCACTTCACTAAGTGCTTGGGAAGTACAAGTTGGTAACATATACAGACGGTCCCTACCCAACAACGGGCTCACAGTCTAGAAAGGGGAGACAAACAACAAAACAAAACAAGTAGACAGGTGTCAGAATAAATAGAATTATAGCTATATACACATCATTAATAAAATAAATAGAATAGTAAATATGTGCAAGTAAAATAACTACTTATTATTAAGGCCGAGATTGACCAGGCTAAAACAGAGTCCCGTGGGACCTGTCAGCTTTGAGACCTCTCAGTTTCCCTCTCTTTTGCAGAGGATCAAGTCTCAGGGAGCCCGATCTCACTTTTAATCTCCCCTCCCCAAGTGGCTGGCTTCCCAGCTCCTCTTAAATGGAATATCTTCCAAGTAATATGCTCCGCTTAAATGGAATAGCTCATTCTGAAGTTGTTCTCTTTGGGATGACAAACTCAAAAGTGTAAAATCGTCCCAGAGACAAATTTGAATGGCATTTCTGCGTTAGAATCAATCAATCAATGGTATTTGAGAAGCAGCGTGGCTCAGTGGAAAGAGCCCAGGCTTGGGAGTCAGAGGTTGTGGGTTCTAATCCTGTCTCTGCAGCCCATTAGCTGTGTGACTTTAGGCAAGTCACTTCATTTCTCTGTGCCTCACGTACCTCATCTGTAAAATGGAGATTGACTGAGAGCCCCACATGGGACAACCTGATCATCTTGTATCCTCCTCAGGGCTTAGAACGGTGCTTTGCATATAATAATAATAATAATGTTATTTGTTAACCACTTACTATGTGCAAAGCACCGTTCTAAGCGCTGGGGGGATACAAGGTGATCAGGTTGTCCCACGTGGGGCTCACAGCCTTCATCACCATTTTACAGAAGAAGCAACTCAGGCACGGAGAAGTGAAGTGACTTGACCAAAGTCACACAGCTAACAAGCCGCAGAGTCAGGATTAGAACCCATGACCTCTGACTCCCAAGCCCGGGCTCCTTCCACTGAGCCACGCCACTTTTCATTCAATCGTATTTACTGGGCGCTTACTGTGTTCAGAGCACTGTACTAAGCGCTTGGGAAGTACAAGTGGGCAACATATAGAGATGGTCCCTACCCAACAGTGGGCTCACAATCTAGAACTTCTCAGTAAGTGCTTAACAAATGCCATTATTGTTATTACTATTGAGCACTTACTGCGTTTAGAGCACTGCTCAGCGCTTAGAACAGTGCTCGGCACATAGTAAGCGCTTAATAAATGCCATCATTATTATAGTAAGCGCTTAACAAACAACATCATCATCACTGTACTAAAAGCTTGGGAGAGGACAATACGACAGTATAACACATACATTCCCTGCCCACAGATAGAACAGTGCCTGGCACCTAGTAAGCACTTAACAAATTCTATTATTATTATTATTATTATTATTATCATTATTATTCTTATTATTATTATGAGCTTCAGCAGATGAGAAGATGCCAAGGTTTGGCCACCAGGGGGGGCCGTGTCCATAGGAAGGTTAGGAGTCTCCCTTGTACACAGGTGGGGATTGCGTGTACTCACTTTAGTATAATAATAAAATAATAATAATAATAATAATAATAATAATAATAACATTTATTAAGCACTTACTATATGCCAAGCACCGTTCTAAGCGCAGGAGAGGCTACAAGGTGACCAGGTTGTCCCACAGGAGGCTCACAGTCTTCATCCCCATTTTGTCATCATCATCATTAATCGTATTTATTGAGCACTTACTGTGTGCACAGCACTATACTAAGCGCTTGGGAAGTATAAGTTGGCAACATATAGAGACAGTCCCTACCCAACAGTGGGCTCACAGTCTAAAAGTGGGAGACAGAGAACAAAACCAAACATACTAACAAAATAAAATAAAGAGAATAGATATGTACAAGTAAAATAAATAAATAAATAGAGTAACAAATATGTACAAACATATATACATATAAACAGGTGCTGTGGGGAAGGGAAGGAGGTAAGATGGGGGGGATGGAGAGAGGGATGAGGGGGAGAGGAAGGAAGGGGCTCAGTCTGGGAAGGCCTCATTTTACAGATGAGGGAACTGAGGCCCAGAGAAGTTAAGTGACCTGCCCAAAGTCACACAGCTGACAATTGGCAGAGCCTGGATTTGAACCAAAGCCTGTGCTCTTTCCACTGAGCCACGCTGCTACTCCACTAAGTGGTCCCCGCACCACAGACTCTCGATAAATACCACCGACTGATTGACTGAAGCCTGGATGGAGAAGAGAAGGTATTCCCAGTGAAATATGCCACCCTACAAACAACCCCCAGCTTTTCTGGATTTGTCCAACGTGTGCTCATTTTTCCGCACACCACAAAGGTCTCTGAAATTGTTCCTTTCCACAGGAACCATTATTTTCATTAAACAATAGGTTGTTTTGGACAAACCATAGTCGGATTGTAATGGTATCAAGTAAGACTGTCAACTCTTCAAGAGCTCATTTAACCCTCTAGCAGGATTTGATCGATAGCATTTCACGCTGTTCTTTCAGAAAATGGATGTTTCCTGCTATTTCTTTCCGAGCTTATCTGTATCCTAAACATAGGCGTCACAGAGGAAATCATTCTCACTTTAAAGAAACTTCACATTCAAGGAGTGCCAGTCTTGTGCGATGCAATCTCCACATACACTTGTTGGTTTCATTAAACATATAGCCTGGATCCAGAAGCATTTTTACAGAAATGGAATTTTCTGCTCATTGTTTCATGAGTCATTTACAGGGTATTTAAAAGACTTTGTGTTAGAACAGAATTTAGGCATTTCATGGCCATGGTTACTGGCACCAACATAATAGTTATTTAAAAAGCTATCACACCCGGAGAAGTGCATAACAAAAATTCATTTTCTGTCATATTCCAATTTCAGATCTTGAGGTAGAGATCTCTAGGGGTCAGGTTGGACACCATCTCTGTTCCACATGGCCCTCAGAGTCTTAATCCCCATTTTAACAATGAAGTAACTGAGGCACAGAAAAGTGAAGTGACTTGCCCAAGGTCACATAGCAGATAAGTGGCAGAGCTGGAATTAGAACCCAGGTGCTTCTAACTATAAATTGCATATCTGTAATTTATTTATTTTTATTATTATCTGTCTCCCCCTCTAGACTGTCAGCTCATTGGGAGCAGGGAGTGTGTCCATTAGATTGTTACATGTTAGTCTCCCAAGTGCTTAGTACAGTGCTCTGCAGGCAGCAAGTGTTCAATAAAAACAATTGCCTCACTGACTTAACTCCCAGGCCCGTGTTTGTTCTAGTATTTCCCTCCAATCCACCTCGGTCACATCTCCATCATCCAAGTGAAGCAAATTATTGGGATATTTCTGGCAAGGGAGAATTTTAGCTTGAGGAAAGAAAATACTAACTTGAATTTCTCCGCCTCTTCTCCAGTCTTCCACTACATCTAGTCCTAAGTAGTGTCGGCCAAGGAAAGTCAAATCTTTCCCATTTCCATGACAAGGTGAGAAGCTGGGTGATTTCTCAGGAGATCTGCAGTTGTGCCTACTTTGATTTTGATGTTAATTTAGTGTAAGGGGTTAGCTTTTGAGGATTGGCCATTTTTTTCAATCCAGTCCCCAGACTTTGCAATTCTCACTGCTTCTTGAGTGCAGAATGGCATTACACAGTGTTTCCATCCCTTCCACGGAAGTTCTGTCACTTCAAAAACAAAATTAAGGAGGACCTTTCAGAAATAATCCGTGCTTAGTACAGTGCCTGGCACATGACAAGCATTTAACAAATACCATAAAAAATGGTGGGGGCACAAGGTTAGGAGAGGTTCTCAATTATGATTTTAATTCCTTGCTGTTCATGAGAGGATACCCCAAGTCTTCCACGCGTACCATCCACTGTACCACCTCACCTCTGCCTGCCGAAGTTCAACTCGCTTCTCTCCTACAATCCAGCCCGCGCGCTTGGCTCCTCTGGTGCCGCTAACCTTCTCACTGTGTCTCCGTCTCGCCTGTCTCACCGCCGACCCCTGGCCCATGTCCTGCCACTGACCTGGAATGCCCTCCCTCCTGAAACCAGACCATGACATTCCTAGCTTTGAAGTCTTACTGAAAGCCCATCTCCTCCAAGAGGGCTTCCCTGACTAAGCCCCACTTTTCCTCATCCCCCACTCCCTTCAATGTTGCCCTGACTTGCTCTCTTTGCTCTTCCCTGACCCCAACCCCATAAAACTTATGTATATATAATTTTATTTATTTGTATTGATGTATGTCTCCCCCCTTTTAGAATGTGAGCTCGTTGTAAGCAGGGAATGTCACTGTTTATTGTTATAATTTCCAAAGCGCTGAGTACAGTGCTCTGCACACAGTAAGTGCTTAATAAATATGATGGAATGAATGAGTGAATGAACGCTAACGAGCTCCTCGTGGGCAGGGATGATGTCCACTAATGACTGTACTCTTCCCAAGAGGTTGGTAATAATAGTGATAATTTTGGTATCTGTTAAGCGCTTACTATGTGCAAAGCGCTATTCTAAACATTGGAGAGGATACAAGGTTATCAGGTTGTCCCATGTGGGGCTCACAATCTTAATCCCCATTTTCCAGATGAGGTCACTGAGGCCCAGAGAAGTGAAGTGACTTGCCCAAAGTCACACAGCTGACAAGTGGCGGTGCCAGAATTTGAACCCATGACCTCTGACTCCAAAGCCCATGCTCTTTCCACTGAGCCACGCTGCTTCTCTAAGTTGTAAGCCACGCGCTTACAGCTCTACGCTAACCACAGTGCTAAGCGTTGGGTTCACAAGAATGAGGTTGGCTAAGCATAGTGTGGCCTAGTGGATAGACCCCAGGCCTGGGTGTCGGAAGTCTGTCTCCCCCTTCTAGACTGTGAGCCTGCTGTTGGGTAGGGACCATCTCTATATGTTGCCGACCTGTACTTCCCAAGCGCTTAGTACAGTGCTCTGCACACAGTAAGCACTCAATAAATACGATCAGATGAATAAAGGACACCCACGTTCTCGTCACGGCTCTGCCAATTTTCGGCTGTGTGACCCTGGGTGAGTCACTTCACTTTTCTGTGCCTCATCTGTAAAATGGGGATTAAGACTGTGAGCCCATGTGGTGAAGCAGCGTGGCTCAGTGGAAAAAGCACGAGCTCTGGAGTCAGAGGTCATGGGTTCAAATCCCTGCTCCGCCACTTGTCAGCTGTGTGACTTTGGGCAAGTCACTTCACTTCTCTGGGCCTCAGCTCCCTCATCTGGAAAATGGGGATTAAGACTGTGAGCCCCCGTGGGACAACGTGATCACCTTGTAACCTCCCCAGCGCTTAGAACAGTGCTTTGCACATAGTAAGTGCTTAACAAATACCATTATTAATATTATCATGTGGGACAGGGACTGAGTCCGACCTGATATGCTTGTGTCCACTCCAGCACTTAGTACAGTGCCTAGAACATAGTAATGCTTAACAAATACCAAATACTCACCCCTTTGAAAGCCAGTAAACCCGTCTAACACCCCCTGACCACCCCCATCCCCCTGTATTCTTTCCCAGTGTATCCAAAGCCCTCGATAAATATTACAGCTACTACTGACTCCACGTGGTTATCGATCAGTGGTATCTATTGAGCGCCAACTGGGGGCAGAGCACTGTTCAAAGCACTTGGGAGAGCACAATTACGGCCCCGAAATCACCGATCTGAAACTCACGGGACAGATGTATCCGAAATGTCCCATTATCTTGGAGTTTAAGGGAAGAGTCAGGGCCATTAGCAAGTCAGCATTCAATCCTCTAAAATGTGTACAACTTAAAAGCAGGAATTCAAGGGGAAAATTGCGTCCTGCTGTTCCGGCCACAGAAAAAACAACCTCTGTTTGTTTATTTGTTTAAGGTGTCAGTCGATGGGCCTAGGCATTTAGGAGATAGGCTGCCACCGATTAGGTATCCTCCTTGCTTCCTAGATTTGACCCCGAGCTCTCAAACTTGAGAGCAAAGGTTCAACATCCCCATATTTTACCAAAAAAGGCAGGGACAATATTTACATTGTCTTCTCTTGAGCATTTCGTTATTATTATTATTACACACCAGGACACTTGATCAGCGTACTTGAAATGTTTCCTTTCTCTAATGTGTAAATTCAAAGTCACTATTTATACGACTTCACGTTACGCCAAAGAAGACGCCGTAAACGAAAAAATAAACAGCAAATTCCCCACCTCAAGGAGCTTAGCATCTGTACACAGTTTTTATTGTTTGGATGGTCTTGTATATCCAAAACGCATACTTTAGAAGAACTGTTTGAAACCGCTTCCCTCCACCAGTTTTAGAGGAGTCTTCGTCTTTCGAAAACAGCGCTCCTGGGAGGTACTTTTACTACGGGTTTGCCCAGGGTTGAGTTGGAAAGACTGGAGCATAAGCTAGTTTTCTTCCCTGCTACTCAATGTGAGGCAATGCTCGCGTGCTTTTTGGCCTATCCATTGCTAATTACTGCGGTAACTGTTGAGTGCTTCCAATGTGACAAATACTGTATCGAGCACCGGGGTACATACGGGACAATCGGATCAGAAATGGTCCCCGCCCATCCCGGGCTTACAGTCTAAGGAGAAGGGAAAACAGATATCCACTCCCCATTTCAGACTGTGAGCCCACTGTTGGGTAGGGACTGTCTCTATATGTTGCCAATTTGTACTTCCCAAGCGCGTAGTACAGTGCTCTGCACATAGTAAGCGCTCAATAAATACGATTGATGATGATTTTACAGGTGAGGAGCCTGAGGCACAGTGAAGTTAAGAGACAAGTTAGGAGAAGCAGCGTGGCTCAGTGGCAAGACCTCGGGCTTGGAGTCAGAGGTCGTGGGTTCTAATCCCGGCTTCACCACTTGTCAGCTGTGTGACTTCAGGCAGGTCACTTAACTTCTCTGTGCCTCAGTTCCCTCATCTGCAAAATGGGGATTAAGACTGTGAGCCCCATGTGGGACAACCTGCCACCTTGTATCCCCCCCAGCACTTAGAACAGTGCTTTGCATATAGTAAGTGCTTAGCAAATACCATTAAAAAAATGTGTGTACTAAGAGCCCTCCCCTAACACTTGAGTGCATTATCAATCAATCAATCGATCAATCAATTGTATTTATTGAGCACTTCCTGTGTGCAGAGCACTGTACTAAGCGCTTGGGAGACTAAAATGCAGCAGAGTTCGTAGACTGATTCCCTGCCTACAGTGAGCTTAGAGTCCAGGCAGGAAACAGACAATAATAGAAGTGAATAAATTACGGATACAGACATATTATGGATGTAATTACGGACACAAACACTGTGGGGCTGAGGAAGGGGTGAATAAAAGGAGCAAATCCAAGGATGAGAGTGTACTTCTCATGCATATTCCATTTCCTACACCCAAACTCCTTTTCATAGTCATATCCCTCCTGTCTGGAATTCATTTTAGTGTCCATCTCTCCCTCTAGATCCTGAGCTCTTTGAAGGCAGGGAGTGTGTCCACTAATTCCACCGTCGTTTCCCAAACTTTGAGTACAATACAGTGTGGGCGTTCAGTGAATATGGCTGACTTCTGGATCGTGCTAGGGTTGAATTCTGAAAAGAGAGAGCCTCTTGGCGGGGTCCGGGATGTTCTGCTCTGGTTAATCTACTGTTGGCCTGATTCGATTCCTCCCAGAGCAGGAGGCCCGTTATCCTGCCACTGTCCTAGATGCCACGACTCAACTCCTCTTGGGGTGTTCTGTACACAGGTAGACTTCCTGGCAGTGTGGGCCAACTGACTTCTTCCCAGGATCTCACCGGGGGATTCTGCTCCCTTTCCAGGAAATGCATGGTAAGGGAGTAGGGCTTAGATGACAATGGTCCTTGCATTTGACTGTGTATGGCCAAATGTTCTAACTCGAGGGGAATCCAAGCAATTCTCCCTTTTATCTCAGATGGGGGCATCAAAAGACACCCTCTAAAAACGACTGGGGTATTTGTTCAGCACGTACTATGTACACGGGCTTGGGAGTCAGAAGGACCCGGGTTCTAATCCCGGCTCAGCCATTTTTCCACTGTGTGATCTTGGGCAAATCATTTCACTTCTCTGGGCCTCAGTTACCTCATCTGGAACTTGGACATTTTAAACTATGAGCCCCCGATGAAACTGTGAGACTATGTCCAAGCTATTTGCTTGTATCCACCCAGGTGCTTGGTACAGTGCCTGGCACATAGCGCTAAACAAATACCACAATTACCATTATTATTATTATTATTATTATTACAAGCGCTGGGGTAAATAGAAGATAGTCAATCTTTCATTCATTCGATCATATTTATTGAGCTCTTACTGTGTGCAAAGCACTTCACTAAGCTCTTGGGAGAGTACAATATAACAAATAATCAGGTCCCAAGTGGACCTCACAGGCAGGAGGGAGACAAGGGATTGAGTCCTCATTTGGCAGGTGAGAACACTGAGGTACAGAGAAGTAAAGCGACTTGCTCAAGGTCACACAGTAGATTATGTGGCAGAGCAGGGATGAGAACCCAGGTCCTCTGAATGCCGGGCCCAGCATCTTCCCAGTAGGCCACGTGATCTGTCTTTGCCCTCTATATCCCCCCTCCTCCTTACGAGATTTTTAGGTGTGTACAACTTCCAGGGATAACAAATTGCTGCAGCTACACACCCTCTGGGTAAAAATGGGTTTGCTTTGTTTGAATTCTAGCAACCACCTTCATGAGTAAGCACTCAATAAGTACGATTGAATGAATGAATGAATGAATGAGCCAGTAAGGGGCCCGTCCTCAGGGTGGTGTCACTCTCCCAAGCGCTCAGTACAGTGCTCTGCACACATTAAGCGCTCAATCGATACGACTGATTGATCGATTATTCGAGCTGGTCACCAACAGCTGGCTGTTTGTCCTGTCCATACCCTTGGTGATTTTGTACATTTCAATCCTGTCCTTTTTCAATCTTCATCTTTCCAGATTAATGAGTCCTGATTCTTTCAGGTTATAATAAGAGTCTCTTTTTTATGGTGTGTTTAGCACTCACTATGTGCCAGACACTGCACTAAGCACTGAGATAGGTACAAGCTAAGATGGTTAGACACAGTCCATGTCCCACATGGGATTCACAGTCTCCATTTTACAGATGAGGGATCTGAGGCACAGAGAAGCTAAGTGGATTCTGACTTCCACGCTCTGTCCACGGTCAGTCAATCAATCAAACCTATTGGATGCTTACTGCGTGCAGAGCACTGTACTAAGCGCTTGGGAGAGTACAATATCACAGTATTATGGACACATTTCCTGCCCACAGTGAGCTTACGGTCTAAGATGATGCCGTTTCACGGTTGTGATATTTGCAAAGCACTTGCTATGTTCCAAGTATGTGCTAAGCGCTGGGGTAGATGCAGGATAATCAGATTGGACACGGTCCCCTTCCCACAGGAGCAAGACTTTTACCCCCATTTTACGGAGGAAGAAAGAGAGGGAAAGGGAAGTCACAAAGCAGACAAGTGGCAGAGTTGGGATTAGACTACAAGCCTCCCCCCTCTCCATTTTATGCTCTTCCCACTGGGCCACACGGCCTTCCGCTGTCGACCTTTAAAATGTTAGGAAGATGGTGGCGGTTCTGGGGCCTGGAGGAGCCCGAGGGAGACCCTCCTCATGGGACTTTTCCAGCTCCTCATTTTAATGTTCTTAATGTGGATGGCCCTCTCTTCAATTCGAGGTTTTGTTTCTTATAATTGATTCTCGTTTCAAGCGTCTATCTCTCCCCGACTTGATCTTTGAGGCCCGAGTGGGATGGGGCTTGTAGTTAAACTGATTATTTTGGATCCATCCCAGGGCCTGGCACGAGGTTATTAAAGCCTTTAATGAAGCCCATTAATAATAATCCAGGGCAGGGGATCTTTCAGGGCCCAGGTGGACATTCCTAAACCTTCAACTCCCTGCTCCAAAGCTGGGGAAAGCAATGGCTTCGCCCCCTCACCTGAGCACACAGGGGGCAACATCCCCATGGTAACGCTCATCCGCCAGGTGACCTCCAGCCAGTCGCTTCACTTCCCTGGGCCTCTGTCCCTCTGTCACTCATCCATAGAGAGGCAGCGTGGCTCAGTGGAAAGAGTAAGGGCTTTGGAGTCAGAGGACATGGGTTCAAATCCAAGCTCCGCCAATTGTCAGCTGTGTGACTTCGGGCAAGTCACTTCACTTCTCTGTGCCTCAGTTACCTCATCTGCAAAATGGGGACCAAGACTGTGAGCCCCCAGTGGGACAATCTGATCACCTTGTAACTTCCCCAGCACTTAGAACACTGCTTTGCACATAGTAAGCGCTTAACCAATGCCATCATTCATTCATTCACTCTCTGTGCCTCAGTTACCTCATCTGCAAAATGGGGATCAAGACTGTGAGCCCCCAATGGGACAATCTGAATACCTTATAACTTCCCCAGCGCTTAGAACAGTGCTTTACACATAGTAAACGCTTAAATAAATGCCATCATCATCAAAACGGGGATGAAGACTGAGAGCCCTGCGTGGGACAGGGACTGGGTCCGCCCTGATGAGGTCGTATCCACCCCAGAGCCTAGAACAGTGTCTGGTGCATCGTCGGTGCCTAACAAAGACCAGAAGACGAGAAACAAAGCAAGGGTGATGGGAATTCTGGCCTTTTCTGGACTCTGACTTTGTGCCAGATGCTGTTCCCAGGGCCTGGACAGGGACCAGGGGGTGTCCCGTCCCCGCTCTTGAGAACACGGGCTTTGGAGTCAGAGGTCGTGGGTTCAAATCCCGGCTCTGCCTACTGTCAGCTGTGTGACTTTGGGTAAGTCCCTTCACTTCTCTGGGCCTCAGTTACCTCATCAGTAAAATGGGGATGAAGACTGTGAGCCCCCCGTGGGACAACCTGATCACCTTGTAAGCCCCCCAGCGCTTAGAACAGTACTTTGCACATAGTAAGCGCTTAGCAAATACCGTCATTATATTATTATTATTATTCTTATTCTCCTGCCTGCCCTTTGGCCTGCACCTTATGAAAAGGGCTGCGGAGATGGGAGGGTGTTGGGGTCGGGGGGCTGGTGGGGCGGGGGGGGGGCTGGTGGGGAGGGGACAGGCCGAGGCCTGATTGGTTGGTCCTCCCCCCATCACCGCCCTCATCATCCTCCCGCCCCCAGCCCCTCCCCCTCTCCCTGCTCCACCGCTCCGGCCCCCAGGACCCCCGACGCCCTCCTCCTTCTCCCTCCTCCTCCTCCTTCTCCCTCCTCCTCCTCCTTCTCCCTCCTCCTCCTCCCTCTTCCCTCCTCCTCCTCCTCCCCCCTCCTCTCTTCCCCTCCTCCTCCTCCTCCTCCCTCCTCCCTCTTCCTCCTCTTCCCTCGTCCTGCTCCTGCGCCCGGGTGCGGGACCCGTCCGCGGGGTCCCTGGAGGTGCTGAGCGCCCCCCGGCCCCGGGAGGGACCCTCCCCTCCTGACTCTGCTCCGGACGGACCCCCGGGCAGACAGACCCCCGGACAGACCCCCGGACAGACCCCCGGACAGACCTCCGGACAGACCTCCGGACAGACAGACCACCGGACAGACCTCCGGACAGACCCCAGGCCAGCCGGACAGCCAGCCGGACAGCCAGCCGGACGGCCCTCCGGACAGCCCACCTCCGGACAGAACAGCGGACGGGCGGACCGAGCGCCGGCCAAGGCGCAGGACAGACCACCGGTCGGACCTCCGGACAGGCGGCCGGACAGACAGGCGGAGAGACCCCGGAGACCCCCGAGACCCCGGGCCGGGCAGAGCACGGGGGGCAGAGCACAGGGGGCAGAGCACAGGGGGCACAGCACGGGGAGCAGAGCACGGGGGACAGAGCACAGGGGGCAGAGCACAGAAGCAGAGCACAGGGGGCAGAGCACAGGGAGCAGAGCACAGGGGGCACAGCACAGGGAGCAGCGTTCAGGGAGCAGAGCACAGGGGGCAGAGCACAGGGGGCAGAGCACAGAAGTAGAGCACAGGGGACAGAGCACAGGGAGCAGAGCACAGGGGGCACAGCACAGGGGGCAGGGCTCAGGGGACAGAGCTCAGGAGGCAGAGCACAGGGGGCGGCCCCACCGGCCGCTGGGGCCGGGGGTTCCGAGGGGGCCAGAGGGGGCCAGAGGGGGACCCCGGAGGGGAAGGCGCAGAAAGGAGCGGGAGGAAAGGACAGCGCAACCCTGAAGCGGGGCCCTCTGCCCAACTCCCTCCTCCTCCTCCTCCTCCTCTTTCTCTTTCTCCTTCTCCTCCTCCTCCTGCGCTGTTCCTCCTCCCCCTCCTCTCCATCCTCCCCTCCTCCTCGTCGTCGTCGTCTCCATCCTCCCCTTCTGCTCCTCCTCCTCCCCCCGCTCCTCCTCCCCCTGGGGCCGGGGCTCCGGGTCCCGCTCCCGCTCGGACGGTCCCTGCCGGCGGCCGGTGGCCAGGCGGTGGCCAGGCGGCGGCCGTCGGGCGCCCCCCGCACGATGCGCTGCCTGGCTCTGCCGGTGTCGTCCCTGGTGGTGGTGGCGGTGGCCCTGCTGCTGCTGCTGGTGGCGGCGGCCCTGTCGGCTGCGGCGGCCCGGCTCCCGGGGCCCGCCCGGCCCGCCTCGCCCTCGTCGCCCTCGTCGTCGCCCTCGTCGTCGCCCTCGTCGTCGCCCTCCTCGTGGCCCAGCTGGCCCCCGGTGCCCGGCGGCGGCGGCCAGCCCGCCCAGGACTACGCCCAGCGCCAGCGCCCGCGCCAGCCCCGCGGGGAGGAGCCCGGCTGGGGGCCACGGACGGTAAGGGCCCCCTCCTCCCTCCTCCCTCCTCCCTCCTCCCTCCTCCCTCCGTCCCTCCCTCCTCCTCCTCCTCCTCCTCCTCCTCCCGGCTGCCCACCCCCCGGACCTGGGACCGCACGGCGCACGGCTCAGGGCGCGGGGCGCAGAGCGCAGAGCGCGGGGTTTAGGGCTCAGGGCGCAGGGCACACGGCTCAGGGCGCAGAGAGCAGGATTTAGGGCACAGGGTTCAGGGCACAGAGAGCAGAGACCAGGGTTTAGGGCTCAGGGCGCAGGGCACACGGCTCAAGGTGCAGAGAGCAGGATTTGGGGCACAGGGCACACGGCTCAGGGAGCAGAGAGCAGGATTTAGGGCACAGGGCTCAGGGCGCAAGGTGCAGGGAACAGAGCACAGAGAGCAGGGCTCAGGGCGCAGGGCGCAGGGCACACGGCTCAGGGCGCAGGATGCAAGGTGCAGAGAGCAGGATTTAGGGGCACAGGGCGCGGGGCTCAGGGCGCAAGGCGCATGGCACAGAGTGCAGAGTGCAGGGTTTAGGGCTCAGGGCGCAGGGCACACGGCTCAGGGCACAGGGCGCAGGGCACAGAGCGCAGGACGCATGGCACAGGGCACAGAGCGCAGGGTTTAGGGCTAAGGGTGCAGGGCACACGGCTCAGGGCACAGAGAGCAGGATTTGGGGCACAGGGCTCAGCGCACAGAGCACAGAGCGCAGGGTGTAGGGCTCAGGGCGCAGGGCACACGGTGCAGAGAGCAGGATTTAGGGCGCAGGGCTCAGGGCTCAGGGCACAGGGTGCATGGCACAGAGCGCAGAGCGCAGGATTTAGGGCATAGGGCGCAGGGCTTAGGGCATAGGGCGCAGGGCTTAGGGCACAGGGCGCAGGGCTTAGGGCACAGGGCGCAGGGCTCAGGGCACAGGGTGCATGGCACAGAGCGCAGAGCGCAGGGTTTAGGGCTCAGGGCGCAGGGCACACAGTGCAGGGCGCAGGGTGCAGAGCGCAGGGTTTAGCGCACCGGGCTCAGAGCACATGGCACAGGAGAAGCAGCATGGCTCAGTGGAAAGAGCCCGGGCTTTGGAGTCAGAAATCATGGGTTCAAATCCCGGCTCTGCCAATTGTCAGCTGTATGACTTTGGGCAAGTCACTTCACTTCTCTGGGCCTCAGTGACCTCATCTGTAAAATGAGGATGAAGACTGGGAGCCCCCCCGGGGGACAACCTGATGACTTTGTAACCTCCCCAGCGCTTAGAACAGTGCTTTGCACATAGTAAGGGCTTAATAAATGCTATTATATTATTATTATTATTATTATTGAGTAGCACAGGGCCCAGGGTTTAGGGCACAGGGCTCGGAGTGCATGGCACAGGGAGCAGGGCGCAGAGCGCAAGGTTTAGCACACAGGGCTCGGAGCATATGGCACAGGGCGCAGGGTGCGGGGGTCAGAGTCCCGGGCGTCCGGGGGTCCTGCCTCTCCGGCCCCCCCCGAGGCCCCCTATCAGGGCTGAGCCGGGGCTAAGAGTGACAGCACCCTGGGGGGGGGGGGGAGGGGAGCGGGGGGGCAGAGGATCCCCGGAACGGGAAGGGAGGAGGGGGGAGCCGGGAACCTAGATATGGCCAAGGAGCAACGGCCAAGGTCGTGGGGAGGAGGCGAGGGGTTGGGGGGGGGGGGGCCTTACAAAGGGACTTTGGGCCCTAATGTTGCCCTGGGTGGGAGGGGAAGCCGGGTCCTGGAGGCTCGATTCCCCTCCCTGGGGTCCTGGGGGTCCTGGGAATCCTGGGGATCCTGGGGTTCCCCCCCCCCGACCCATCACCCCCACATCCAAGCCGGCTGCTGCGACACGGGGCATCCCCAATCTCTGTTTATTTAGCATTAGACCTTAGGAGGTGGGTCGGCCTGGGACTGGGTCAGGGGGTGGGGAGGGGATGGGGGAGAGAAGGACCCCCCCCCCCATCTCCTAAATCATTATTATTTGGAAAGAAAAGCCACCCAGATGGCTTCTCCCTCTGGAAAATCCCACCGGGCCCCTTCCCCCCTCCCTGGGTTGGTGATGGAGATCCATTCCCCAAGCCTACAGTTGAAAGTGCCGCCAAGGCAGAGAGGGTGGGTTTCCTACGAATTCTTCCTCTCCAGCCAGAGATGATAGATTGGCCGTCTCTGCCCGGTTTGCCACTTAGTGTCAGGTCACGGGAAAGGTCTTGCCTGGTTTCAAAGTGCCAGGCTCATCGCTTGTTCCGGCCTGCTTACCGCTGATTGCTGCTCTTACAGTCAAGAGGAGGTAGCTCCCGGGTGGAGATAGATAGCAGCAGAGAGACCGTTACAAACGGCCAGAAACCTCCACCACCGAGTTTCCTATTTTTTTCGGACACTATCTCCTCGGTTCAGAGGGTCTTGGGAAACGCGTAAATTCAGGGTGTCATCCTCGGAGACTCTCGGCTCCGATTTCGGGCCGGCTCGACTCTGGTCTCCAAAATTAGCCGCGCCGTTGTCTTTGATGTTTCATAGACTAAGTTCTGAAAAGTTCCCCGGAGGTTATAGGCCGCATCGGCACGTGGGAAGAGGTTGGAGTTGTCTGCCAGCTTTGCGGCGGGAGGAATCGGGTCTTGAATCTTTGTGCTTCTGCATCGCTGAAATGCCTTCTCAGTCCCAAAGGGTTTTTTGAAATAGAGTTGTGGCATAAACAGACTTTCTTGGGGATCATTCTTGCTCAGGGAGAATAAATGTCCTTGCACTTGAAGGTGAGATTTTTAGCCAGCCCTTTGGAGAGTCTGGATGGGAGGACATGCAATCGTCAGATAGGCAGCTATGATGATACTTTTTTGGAGGCTGATGGTTTCTAGCCAAGCAAGTTGTTGGAAAGAAATCGTTTCTAAAGTTGCTAAGAAAGAAATCCTCTCGAGCTGGAGGGACCAAAGCTGTTTTCCCAAGTGTTTGTCATTAAGTCAGTGAGAGGAGTGGGTAAGGAAGAGATTCGGGCTGCATACAGTGGCAAGCTGGAGAATAGAAGGTGAACTGCATGGCCTCTTAAATAAGGGTCTCCTGTAAATAACCACACTATCCTAACTGCAGCAACGTGGATGTACAGCTGATCTCCGAGATGAGCTCGAGGTGGAATTTCATACATGGTGTCGTACAAGTAGCGCTTTTCTTGTGAGCTGAAATATCACCCATCTCACCTGATTCTCTTTCTGTTTTTTGTTGGGTTTTTTTTTTTTTTTTTGCAAAACTTCAACGCCTTTAAACACGAGCGAGCTTATCTTAGGAAAGCGTTCTGCCTCGTTTCCTTTGGTTTCATCGAGAAAGCGTGAAGTAGCGAAGGAAAGGAAGTCCGACGGGAAGCATGAATAAGGACTCTGGAGCAGAGTAAAGTTGATGGTTAGCTCTTAAGTGAAGCCACCGGGTGCTCTGTGCCCCTGGTAGGTGATACCTTATTCCTTGGCCAAGGTTTTGCCTGGGTAGAATATGTTTGTGGGGAGCTTGTCAGGCCCAGAAGGAAGTCTGACCTGACCTGTGCAATTTTTCCCTCTCATATATCATCTGTCCCTGAGCCTGTTAAAACCTTACCTGGGTCTTTTAACGCATTTAACTGGGCCCTTTAAGGACTCATAATGGAATTCTTTGAGAGCCTTCTATTTCATTCCATCAGTGGGATTTGCTGAGCCCAAACTGTGTGGGGAAAAACTGTACTAAGCACTTGGGAGAGTACAGTAGATTAAATCGACTTGATCCCCGCCCTCGAGGGCCTCACAAACTAGCGGGGTAGATGGATGCTAAAATAAATTACTCGTAGAGCAAGTGACCGAGTGTAAAGGTACGAATGGAAGTGATTAGTGGGTATGAACTCAAGGGCCCCGTTTCCACAACTTCTCATGTTGCCCTGGGTTATGCAGGGAAAATGTAGAGGTGAAAGTGATTTCACAATTGACAGTTTCCTGTTGGTTGAAAGTCTATAAGTTTACTATCCATATTTTAATTGACTTTTTATCCCAGTTTTAATTCTGGCTTTCCTACTGATGTGCCGTGTGAACTCGGTCAAACCCACTGACTCGTGCCTCGCTTTTCTCATCTATAAAATGAGAATAATTACATCTGCTTCTCTCTCATGGGGATGTTCAAAAGACAGGTAGCGATGGCTTCTCTGAAAATGCTTTGGGGCGATAAACAGCTCTGCGAGAGTTGAAGATGCCGTTACTGCTATTGTGCAATTTAGGACACCCTATCCATTCTTTGGACTTCTTCTTAATACTGGATTCAATTTTTCTTGGTTCCTAAATCCCTAAATAGCTCCCTAATGGCTTTTAAAAGTGAAGGCACCACTCTAACCGCCGAACTTAGTCACGGAGAAGGGCTGAGGCTCTAGAGAGAATCTGACTTCGCCTTTTCTGTCTTCGGAATGAACAGCACTGGGACTTCCAGAAGGGAACTTTTGAAAGTATAAAGCGTTAAAATCCATCGGCTTCCAAGTCCCCTAAATGCTCACTAATGCGGGACCTTTTTTTTTTTTTTGGCTTAATTCAAGTCTCTCAGAAGGCATTGCCAACAAGTGTGTTTTGTGGTTTGGATTCGCAGTAGGGGATGCTGAGTTCTAACTTTGACTTTTCCAAGATTGGCAGCCAGGCTTTATTTTCCACCCCCTAGAGCCTAGTGGAAGGAGGCTGGGATGGGGAGTCAGGAGGCCTGAGTTCTAAACCCTGTTCTGCCACCTGTCAGACTTTGGGCAAGTCAGCTGAGGCCCATGTGGCTCAGCTTCCTCTTCTGTAAAAGGGGAATTTAAATACCTAGTCTTCCTCCCCCTAGACAGTGAGCCCTAGGTGAGATGGGAACTGCATCGGACCGGATTACCTTGCACTGACCCCAGTGCTCAGTACAGGGCTTGGCACAATAAGCGCTTAACAAATGCCACAGTTATTAATGTGTTTTCAGCTTGTGATTCAGAACTGTTGGTCTGAGATCTGGAAGATGTGGGTCAGCCTTTCTGGACTTTTTTGTTTTGCTTTGTTTTTGTTCCAGGCCGGAGATCATGCAAGATGAAGTTGTGTGCTACATTCTTTGGTATTTGTCAAACGCTTATTATGTGCCAAGCATCGTGCTAAGCCCTGGTGTAGATACAAGGTAATCAGGTCACACACAGTTTCCTGAGACCTGAGACCTGGGTTCTAATCCCCAGCTTTGCTCAAAATCACATCTCCTTTAAGAAGCTTTCGCAGACTAAGCCCCCTCCACCCGCTGTCCTTTTTAATGACATTTGCAAAGTGCTTACTGTGTGCCAGGCACTATACTAAGCCCTGGGGTAGGTCCGTTGTTGAGTAGGGACCGTCTCTATATGTTGCCGACTTGTACTTCCCAAGCACTTAGTACAGTGCTCTGCACACAGTAAGCGCTCAATAAATACGATTGAATAAATGAAATAATCAGGTTGGACACAGTACGTATCCCACGAGGGGTTCACAGCCTTCGATCCACATTTTACAGATGAGGCACAGAGAAATTAAGTGTCTTGCCCAAGGTCACACAGCAGACTTATGGTAAAGCCGGGATTAGAAAACAGACCCTGTGACTCTCAGGTTTGTGTTCTATCCACTAGATCATACCACTTCTCATTTTTCCTTACTTAGAGTCCGTGCTCTTCCCACTAAGCCACACTCCTTCTTAATAGCACAGGTTGGGTTAGAGGTGTCTGTTAGAATGGATGCTCCCAAGCGCTTACTAAAATCCTTGGCATGTAGTAAGCACTTCAAAGATTCCACAATTATTTATGATTGGACTGGCAGTGGGGATTCGTAGGGCAGGTTGGGTTAGGGGTGTCTGTTGGTTTGTACTCTCCCAAGTGCTTGGTACAGTGCTTTGCACACAGTAAGCACTCATTAAATACGATTGAATGAATGAATGAATGAATGAATGAATGAATGGTATCTCTTCGTTACTCGCCGGACAAGACCAATGAGGAGTTATTGGGTGTGAGTTCCCATTCCCCTCGGTACCGGTTGAACAGCTTTGACTCTGGGCCTGCCCACCTAAGGCATCAACCTGCTGTGATTCCACTTCCCACGATGAGATGGTTGCTCAGTCTAGCGAGGGGAAAGATGATCAAATAATAGCTTATAGAGAGGGGAAATGTTGGCGTATAAGGATATGGACACAAGTGCCGTGGGGCTGAGGGTGGGGGGAACGTCGAGTATTTAGAGGGTACAGATTCAAGGGCATAGGTGATGAAGAAGGGAGAGAGACTGGGAAAGTGAAGGCTTGGGCAGGGAAGGCCTCTGGGAGGAGATGGGATTTTAGGAGGGCTTTGAAGGTGGGGAGAGAGGAGGTCTGGTGGATATGAAGGGGAAGGGACTTCCAGGCCAGAGGGAAGATGTGGGCAAGTGGATGGAGGTGAGATAGATGAGACCGAAGGACTGGTAGATTAGTGTTAAAAGGGCAAAGTGTGCAGGTGGAATAGGAAATCAGAGAGGTAAAGCCGGTGCGGTGGGGTGGGAGTACCTTAAAGTCATTGGAAAGGAGTTTCTCTTTAATGTTAAGGTGGATGGGGAACTATTGGAGGTTTTCCAGGGAGGCAGCATGGTGTAGTGGTTAAGAGCATGGGTGTGGGAATCAGAGGATCATGGGCCCTAATCCCAGCTCTGCTACTAGTCTGCTCTGTGACCAAGCTGTGTACCACTTTTCTTCTGTGTGAAGTGAGTCGCTTCATTTCTCTGTACCTCAGTTACCTCATCTGTACGATGGAGAATAAGATTGTGAGCCCTATGTGGGACAGGGACTGATTTGCTTGTATCCACCCCAGCGCACACAGTAAGGGCTTAACAAATACCATAATTATTATTAATGGGGGATGTGGGCTGGATGTCTTTTTTTAGGAAAACCATCCGGGCAGCAGAGTGAAGTAGGGGCTGGAATGGGGAGAGACAGGAGGAAGGGAGGTCTGTGAGAGGACTGGTGCAGTAATCAAGACAGGAAATGATGAGCGCCTGGATCAGAGAGGTAGCAGTTTGGAAGGGGAGGAGGGAATAAATTCCAGACACGGTGGGTAGGTAGAACCGATAGGATTGGATGACAAGTTGAGTGGGAGGGATGAGTTGAGGACACCGCCTAGGTCACTGGTTTGTGAGACAGGGAGGATGGTGGCATTGTCTATGGCGGTAGGAAAGTCATGGGGAGGAGAGGGTTTGGATGGGAAGATGCGGAGGGTTCTGTTTCGGACATGCTAAGTTTGAGATATTAGTGGGAGAGAGTTGAATGCTGTAAAGCCAATGACAAGGCGTTTCAATAGGTGTCCAACAATCCAAGGATCAACTGAGTCAAGAAGGAAGAGTGGGCGGAATAATAATAATAATAATTATAGTATTTGTTAAGCACTTATTGTGTGCCAGGCACTGTTCTAAGTGCTGGGGTAGATACAAGATAGTTGGGCTGGACACAGTCCCTGTCCCACATAGGATTCACAGTCTTAATCCCCAGTTTACAGGTGAGGTTACTGAGGCCCAGAGAAGTGAAATGATCTGCCCAAGGTCACACAGCAGACAGGTGATGGAGCAGGGATTAGAACCCATGACCTTCTGACTCTCTGGACCGGGATTTATCCATGTGACCATGCTGCTTCCCCTAAGGGTCTGGAAGGGTCTTGAAGCCCAGAAAGTGGAAAAAAAAATGGTGCTTGTGCCTTCTGAAGAGCCTCATGCCATTCTACTTTGACCGTGATTCTCTCATCAGCCTTCCCTTAACTAAAGAAACACAACCACCTCATTCTTCCACTGGGATCAGAGCGGGAAACATTCCCTCCGCATGCGTGGTTCACACATTGGACAAATTTCTCTGGACAGGACCGGCTGAAAAGAGAGTTAGTCTTTCCCACCCGGTGACTGAATTCGCTACCAAGATTCGAGTTAGAGTTTCTTCTGTTGTGTGTGTCTGGCCTAAGCATTATTTCATTAACTCATGCTGCTTAAATTTTATTTTCATTAAGTGACTCACCCAAGGTCACACAGCAAGCAGCGGGAGAGTCGGGTGTAGAATCCAGGTCCTCCTACGCTCTGGTCTATGAGCTTTCCACTGGTCACGCTGCTTCCCTTGCCCGGAGGACTTTTCCATGTCTTCTACAGCCCATATTCCTCTGGCCCGAACACACAGAGCCAAAAGCCAGTCAGCCTCGAGCCCCCTGAGCGATGGAGACAGCGGCTAATTCCTAACTATGTATTCTCTGCCCTGAACTTTGCTTAATAGATACTGTTTCCACTACTTTTCCCCGAGGGAGTTGACTTCTTTTCTTTGGACCTTTCCCTCCCCACCCTGGCTTCCAGTTGGGGTGGTTGCCAAAAGGAAAATTCCCCCCTTCCTTTCACCCTCCCCGATTCTGTCCGCCAATACGTGTCTGAATCAGGGAGGGCCAAGATGGCAGCAGAGGTGATAATCTTAGTGACTGTGGTATTGGTTAAGTGCTATATGTGCTGTGATAGGTTTTGGGGTGGATACGATACAATCAGACCCCATTTCTGTCCCACCTGGGGCTCACAGTCTGAGGGAGGGAAAAAAGGATTGTATCCCCATTTTGCAGACAGGGAAACCGAGGCACAGGTATGTTAAGGAACTTGCCGAAGGTTGCTCTATAGACATGTGTCAGTGGAAAAGCAGCATGGCTCAGTGGAAAGAGCACGGGCCTTGGAGTCAGAGGTTATGGGTTCAAATCCTGAGTCCAGCAATTGTCGGCTGTGTGACTTTGGGCAAGTCACTTAACTTCTCTGTGCCTCAGTTACCTCATCTGTAAAATGGGGGTTAAGACTGTGAGTCCCCTGTGGGACAAGCTGATTACCTTGTAACACCCCCCCCCCCCCCCACCAGGGCTTAGAAGAGTGCTTTGCACATAGTAAACGCTTAATAAGTGTCGCTATTATTATTATTATTATTATTATTATTATTATCATTATTATGTGTCAGGGGACATGTCTACCAACTTTTCAATACTTTCCTCTCCCAAGCACTTAGTACAGTGCTTTGCACACAGTAAGCACTCAATGAATACTATTGAATGATTGATGGATGGATTGATTGACTGAACAAGGGAATGCTGGGAAACAGCATGGCACATCAAAAGAGCAGGGGGTTGAGAGTCAGAAGACCTGGTTTCTAATCCTGGCTCCACCACATGTCTGCTATGTGACCTTGAGCAAGTCACTTAACTTCTCTGTGCCTCAGTTACCTCATCTTCAAAATGGGGATGAAGATTGTGAGCCCACGAGGGACAACCTGGTGACCTTGTATCTACCCCAGTGCTTAGCACATAGTAAGCACTTAACAAATGCCATCATCATTACTATTATTAGCTCACACCTGGCAAACCATAACCATAATAATAGTGAGGATGGTATTTGTTGAGTGCTTACTTTGTGCCAAGCCCTGTTGTAATCATGGGGGCAGATAAAATTGATCACATTGTGCAGAGTCACCATCTCACATGGGGCTCACAGTTTAAACGGGAGGGAGGTAGTAAATCCCCATTTTACAGATGAGGAAACAGAGGTTCTGTGAAGTGAGGCGACTTGCCTGAGGTCACACAGCTGACAAGTGGCAGAGTCGGGATTCGAACCCGGGGCCGCTGACTCCCAAACCCCTGTGCTTTCCATTAGGCCGCACTGCTAGGATCGGCTTCACTGGCCCTGCTCCCTTGAGGCCACAGTGGTGATGCCAGCATAGGAGAGGAAGCGGCTAACCGAATCCAGGAGGCTAGTGTGCCACCTGGAAGTCTCAGAGCCAGTGGTGGCTGGCATCCCCAGAAGAAGACAGTGAGGTCTAATGGAAAGAGCACAGCAGGAGGCTCTTGTTGATAATAAATAATAATAATGTTGGTATCTGTTAAGTGCTTACTATGTGCCAAGCACTTTTCAAAGCGCTAGGGTAGATACAAGGTAATCAGGTTGTCGCACATGGGGCTCACAGTCTTCATCCCTGCTTTACAGATGAGGGAACTGAGACTCAGAGAAGTTAAGTGATTTGCCCAAGGTCACACAGCTGACAAGTGGCAGAGCCGGGATTAGAACCCACGACCTCTGGCTCCCAAGCCCGGGCTCTTTCCATTGAGCCACCCTGTTGATCTGCCAAGAGCTTAGTGCTCAATAACTACAATTGAATGAATCTGCCACCAGTCTGCTGGATGATTTAGGGTAAGCCACTTAACCTCTCTGGGCCTTGCCTTTAACTCTGGTGATAAAATAGATCCTGAGCTGATCTCATTAATTCATTCAGTCGTGAGTGCTCACTGTGTGTAGACACTGTACTAAGTACTTGGGAGAGTGCAGTACAACAACAAATAGACACATTCCCTGCCCACACTGAGCTTACAGTCTAGAGGACTGTAACATAATCAATCAATCAATCAATTATATTTATTGAGTGCTTACTGTGTGCCGAGCACTGTACTAAGCACTTGTGAAGTACAAGTTGGCAACATATAGAGACGGTCCCTACCCAACAGTGGGCTCATAGTCTAGAAGGGGAAGACAGACAACAAACCAAACATATTAACAAAATAAAATAAATAGAATCGATATGTACAAGTAAAATAAATAAATAAATAAATAGAGTAATAAATATGTACATTATATATATATATATATATATATATATAAAACACTGTATCTAGCCCTGTACTTAGTGCATAGAATCAATCAATCAATCAGTCATGTTTATTGAGCACTTGTGGTACGATGAGCACTCTACTAAGCACTTGGGAGAGAAAAATTACAATAGAGTTCATTCATTTAGTCACTTATTCATTCAATCATAGTGTGTGAGCGCTTACTGTGTGCAAGGCACTGTACCAAGCGCTGGGACAGTACAATAAAACAATAAACAGACACATTCCCTGCTCACAATGAGCTCACAGTCTACAGGGGGAGGCAGACAGTAATATGAGTAAATAAATGACAAATATGTTCATAAGTGCGGTGGGCAAGTAGTGGAGTGAATAAAGGGAGCAAGTAAAGATAAAGGGAGCAAGTCAGGAATAAGGGAGAGATAGATACAGCCTCTGGCCTCAAGGAGTTTACAATCTAGTGGAGGGCAGGACAAACATTAAGATAAATGCCACATACGGGAAGCAGCAGAGTATATAGTGCTGGGCAAGTAGGGTATGTGTCAAAGTGCTTGAGAGATACAGATCAAAGCATATAATATTAATAATAATAATGGTATTTGTTAAGCGCTTACTATTTGCAAAGCACTGTTCTAAGTGCTGGGGAGGTTACAAGGTGATCAGTTTGTCCCACGGGGGGGCTCACAGTTTTAATCCCCATTTTACCGATGAGGTAACTGAGGCACAGAGAAGTTAAGTGACTTGCCCAAAGTCTCACAGCTGACCATTGGAGGAGCTGGGATTTGAACCCACGACCTCTGATTCCAAAGCCCGGGCTCTTTCCACTGAGCCACGCTGCTTCTCCAGCAGCTTTTTATGGGCAGGGAATGTCACTGTTTACTGTTGTGTTGTACTTCCCCTAGCGCTTAGTACAGTGCTCTTGCACACAGTAAGCGCTCAAGAAATACGACTGAATGAATCAATAGGCAGTGTACAAGGGAGGGAAAATATAGCGGGGGCAGGGAAATGAGATCTTAATAAGAGCCATAATTGTGATTAAGAGCCAAGCCAAAGTAAGCATATACAGAACATTGTACAGACTCACTTTCTTTTCTTTATAGCTGCAAGAATTGGACTATCACAGACCCTGCATTCCATTCTAGAATGGTTCTCCTAACACCATTCATTCATTCATTCACTCAATCATATTTATTGAGCGCTTTCTGAGTGCAGAGCATTGTACTAAGCTCTTGGGAAGTACAAGTCGGCAACATACAGAGACGGTCCCTACCCAACAACGGGCTCACAGTCTAGAAGGGGGAGACAGACAACAAAACACCGTCTGCATTTCACACTTAATAATAATAATAATAATAATAAATAATGATGGTATTTGTTAAGCACTTACCATGTGGCAAGCACTGTTCTAAGCACTGAGATAGGTACAAGGTAATCGAGTTGTCCCACATGGGGTTCACAATCTTAATCCCCATTTTACAGATGAGGGAACTGAGGCACAGGAGAGTGAAAATATTCACTTTATATTAAGTGACAAGATGGGATTCCCCAAAGCAATGAGGATTTTTAAATTTTTTTTATGGTATCAGTTAAGCGCTTACTGTGTGTCAGACACTCTACTGAGCACTGGGAAAGGAAGATACAAACTAATCATGTTGGACACAGTCCTTGTCCCACATAGGACTCACGGTCTTAAGCCCCGTTTTGTAGGTGAAGGAACTGAGGCACAGAGAAGTGAAGTGACTGGCTCAAGATCACACAGCAGACAAGGGTTAGAGCCGGAATTAGAATCCAGGTCCTGTGGACTCCCAGGCCCGGGCTCTATCCAGTAGGGAATGCTGCTTCTCAAGTTCCTGGATTTCAATCAAACTGCTTGTCTCTGTGTCCCCGTAGCATTTGGAAATGAGCAGAGAGTCTGTCAAGACAGGTGGAAAGCTCAAGCGGAGATGTTCCAAATCTGTTTCTTTCCTCTCATCTTGATTAAGTCACTCTTCTGCAGACTGGGAGATCCAGGGTTTCTTGTAAACTTGTCCTCTAGACTGTAAGCTCATTGTGGGCAGGGAATAGACCTATAATAATTATATTGGACTCTTCCAAGCACTTTTTCCTCTCATCTTAAGTCACTCTTCTGCAGACTGGGAGATCCAGCGTTTCTTGTAACCTTGTCCTCTAGACTGTAAGCTCACTGTGGGCAGGGAATAGATCTCTAATAGTTATATTGGACTCTCCCAAGCACTTTTTCCTTTCATCTTGATTAAGTCACTCTTCTGCAGACTGGGAGATCCAGCGTTTCTTGCAAACTTGTCCTCAAGACTGTAAGCTCATTGTGGGCAGGGAATAGATCTGTAATAGTTATAGTGGACTTTCCCAAGCACTTAGTATGATACTTTGCACCCAGTAACACTCAGTCCATGTGACTGACTGACTGACTGTTCGGTATCTATTAAGCTTTCAATAAATTGATCGATTAGGGGGAAGTTCTGGAAAAAGAGCAATACGATATTCACAGCAGCCACTTATCTAGGTAGCCGGAAATCAAATGTTCAGGGAGAAAAGCCAAGTAAGAGAAAGAACCACTTATACCAGTTACCCTCTCACCTGGGTTTCATAATTGAAGCGGAAACGGTGATGAACCCGGTCTTGGCATTCCAAGCTCCAGTTTCCAGGAAATGTGGACACCGCATCCTGGAAATGTGAAATCAAAACAATGCGCTGAGCCATTTCCAACAAAATGGAGACATTGTTCTGCCTCAATTTCTCGGCTAAAGTCGCCGGAGGGCACACACTTTAAAAGTGGCCTTTCATTGTGTAAACTGAATGCTACATTGAGAAATCTGCGGAGGATGATTTCATACTATTTCTGTAGCCCAGAGAACTCTGTGGCTGTTGAAGACATCAGTAAGCGTGGAAGGTGAGGTCCCAGTCTGTTAGGCCAAGACCAACTCTTTGGCTTTGTCTTCCAATCTTTGACCCATTACAGGACAGTAGTGGGAATTCTTTGGAATGACCAAAGAGCTTTGAAATCAGTGAGGTTTGGCTCCAGTTTTCTGTTTCAAGGGGTCCAGGTGCACATCAATGGTTTCACTCATGGTCAGCTTGGTGATTGCTTCTTTCACATCCCATGCTCCTCCTCGATGGTAGTTCAAAACTCTCTGATTAAGATCTTATGATGATTATGGTATTTGTCAAGCACTTATTCTATGACAGGCTCTGTACTAAGCCCTGGGGTAGATACGAGTAGAAACAAGTAATGGGGTTCATACTCTGAGTCTGCCAACTCTGTCGAATTACACTCTCCCAAACACTTAGTAAAGTGCTCCACACATAGTAAGAACTCACTAAATACCACTGATGATGATAATGATGATGATGCTGATGATGAGCAGGTGGGAAAACAGGTATTGAATCCTCATCTTAAAGTTGAAGAAACAAAGGTACGAAGAAATGAAGTGACTTCCCCATGGTCATAATCAATCAATCAATCAATCAATCAATCAGTCATTTATTGAGCTCCTACTATGTGCAGGGCACTGTACTAAGTGCTTGAGGGAGTGCATTACAGCAGAATTAGTGGACAGTTCCCTACCCACAATGAGCTTACAATTTAGAGGGGGAGAGAGACATTAAGATGAATAAATAACTTATAAATTACAGTCTTAATCCCCATATTACAAAGTCACTGAGGAGCAGAGAAGTGAAATGACTTACCCAAGGTCACACAGCAGGCTAGTGGTGGAGCCAGGATTAGAACCCAGGCCCTCTGATTGGCGGACCCATGCTCTTTCCATCAGGGCATGCTACGCCTCTTGCACTGTCTCGTGGGAAGCCAGCAACAGGATAGAAGCCAAGCACGGGCCCGTGAATCAGAAGGAACTGGGTTCTAATCCTGACCCTGCCGTTTGTCTGTTGTGTGACCTCGGGCAAGTCACTTCACTTCTCCAGGCTTCAGTTACCTCATCTGTAAAATGGGGATTAAAACTGTTAGCCCTATGTGGGACAGGGACTGTGTCCAACTTAATGAGTTTGTATCCATCCCAACACTTACAACAGTGCTTGACACATAATAAGCGCTTAACAAATACCATCGTCATCATCATCCCAGGCAGACTCCTCTACAGAAAGAGGCCCAACTTTTATACAGGAAACTCACAAGCCCTCCTCACTCTCCACCCTCAGAGGTATCTTGCATTAGGCCCATATCTGTAATATTTATTTATATTGGAGTCTGTCTCCCCATCTAGACTGTAAGCTCACTGTGGGCAGGGAATATGTGTGTTCATTGTTGAGTGGAACCCTCACAAGCGCTTAGAATGGTGCTTGGCACACAGTAAGAGCTCAATAAATACCACTGAATGAATGAAAGAATATCTCCCATGATGCCATTCATCGTTGAACATGGCCAATGGCTCTGAGGGCAGATGTCCCTCGATGCCTCTTGTAGTCCCGGGGAAAAAGTGGTTGGTGACAGGCCAGCCCCAGTCTCTGTGACAGATTTCAATCGTGGGATTGGCCTTCTCATCACCCACAGGGGCAGGCCCAACTCCTGATAGATTGTGAGCCCGCTGTTGGGTAGGGACCGTCTCTATATGTTGCTCACTTGTACTTCCCAAGCTCTAGTACAGTGTTCTGAACACAGTAAGCGCTCAATAAATACAATTGAATGGATGAATGAATGAACAACAACAGTGGTATTTGGTAAACACTTAGTGAGTTCTAAGCGTTGGAGTAGATGCAAGATAATCGTGTCGCACACAGTCCCTGTCCTACAAAGTGTTTACCGTCTTTATCCCCATTTTCCAGATGAGGGAACTGAGGCCCAGAGAAGTGAAGTGACTCTCCCAGGGTCACGCAGTAGACAAGTGGTAGAGCCGGGAGTAGAACCCGGGGCCTTCTGATTCCCAGGCCGGGACACTATCCACTAGACCACACTACTACTCCCTCTCCCAGTCTGTTGCCTGCTCTCTCAGGAGGGTGAGTGGTCCCTCTTAAAATCTGGAATGAGCTCTAGGCACCAAATATAGTCACGGTTTGCGACTGTGAGCATCCACTGCCTCCCCCTCTGGATTAATGCGGCTCAAACGATGAATGTTGATCACAATCCAGTCATCCTGTTGGATCCGTTGACATCCAACAAGCTGCCGGAGAACCAGGGTGCAGGGACAGTCAATCTCGTTAGTCTGGCCGAGGCACAGGGAGGGACCAGAGGGATTGGGACGTGTCCAGGCCATGGAGTTGCTCCTCGTCCCCCTACTTCTCTATCCCACCCCTTCCCCCATTCATTCATTCATTTAATCATATTTATTGAGCGCTTACTGTGTGCAGAGTATTGTACTAATCGCTTGACAAGTACAAGTTGGCAACATATAGAGACGGTTCCTACACAACAACGGGCTCACAGTCTAGAAGGGAGAGACAGAGAGCAAAACAAAACATATGGACAGGTGTCAAGTCACCAGAACACTCGCTCCCCACTCCCTCCCCAGGCCCCTCTCAGAGGCCCCTCTCTCTTCCCCCATCACTTGGTGGCTTTTCATCCAGTTGTAAATTATAATAGGTCAAAGGAAGTGAAAGGAAAACAACATTTTTTAGTCTCTTCGTTGTGATTTAGGTGATCGTTAAACTGAGATGCTTGATGAGAGATACGGTAGAAAGACTCGTTGGGAAATATGGAGGGAGTTTGGGTGGGACGTCAAGTCTTTACCCGACTGTTTGCGGAAACAGCAGCTGTGGGTGAACCCCTTCTTCTGGACTTCGTTTCTAGCTGTTGGTCACTCATGGGGTCAGAATGAACAAGAGAACTGTTGGAAAGATCTTATTGGAAAGAGCACGGGCCTGGTAATAAAAAGGACCTGGGTTCTAATCCTGGCTCCACTACTTGTCTGCTGCGTGAACTCGGGCAAGACACTTCACTTCTCTGTTCCGGAGTTTCCTCACCTGTAAAATGGGGATTCAATATCTGTTCTCCCTCCTACTTCGACTGTGAGCCCCATGTGGTACTACGACTCTGTCCAACCTGATCAGCTTGCATCTAACCCAGTGCTTAGCTCAGTTCTTGGACCACAGTACATGCTTTCCAAATACCATTTAACCAAAAACGCATTTGTAAATTAGAGAATCCAACATTTCTGTGGGAAGTGTGGGTTTGGCAGTGGGAGTTTTCGAGATTGAATAATCTGATTTTTAACCCTCCTGCCAAATAGCGTGGAAGATCTTACGTCTGCAGTTTCTGAGTGAAAAGTGCAATGGGACAGGTATCTTTCAACAGGCCTAGCTTCAGATCAGACAAAATGTTCACCAGGAACCAACCCAGAATTGCTTTAAAAAGTATATCCTGGAAGCCCATCACACTGAATTTAAACTTTTTGATTTTGGGGGAGAGAGAAAATCCACCCCTTCCCAGAGAAAAGAACTGTATGTGTACTATCAAATGCCGAGGGAGATGATGTCACAAGCAACCCTGAAATTAGACATCAAGCTCTTCTGAAACACTGTTTTGAAGCCCATTCGTTTGGTATTACTGGGGTTGGGGGTCTTAGCATCTTCGGTTCACAATTCACTGAAGCATCCAAGACGCAGCATCCTCGGAACTGTTTCAGTTTCATTGAGAAGAAGAAATCTTGGTCCCAGACATTTTCTCATGACATTTTGCTGTTCATCACTATTCCCAACTCATCGGGCTCTTGGGCATTTTTTTTATGGAATTTGTTTAAGCTCTTCTCAGCCTCTTCCCCAGCTTCTGCCTCAGTTGTATTTCTTGAGCACCTGCTGTGTACGCAGTCCTGTAGTAAGCCCATGGGAGAATAACATAGAAGTTAAAGATCCAGCCCCTCTCCACAAGTATCTTATAATCTAATGGGAAACAAAGATAGGCAGAAATTATTCTATCAACATTGAGAATAGGAGAGAGAGAACAGCAGGTAACAGGAAAGTAACGGAAAGATCGGGAGTCAGAGGTCACAGGTTCAAATGCCGGCTCTGCCAATTATCAGCTGTGTGACTCTGGGCAAGTCACTTCACTTCTCGGTGCCTCAGTTCCCTCATCTGTAAAATGGGAATTTAGACTGTGAGCCCCACGTGGGACAACCTGATCACCTTGTATCCCCCCAGCGCTTAGAACAGTGCTTTGCTCATAGTAAGCGCTTAACAAACATCATCATTATTATTATGAACTAAATTCATTCAATCATATTTATTGAGTGCTTATTGTGTGCAGAGCACTGTACTAAGCACCTAGCACTGTACTAAGTGCTTCAACCTATACGTAAGTGAAAAGGAGGATAATAATAACAATAATAACAATCGCGGTATTTGTTAAGCACTTATTATATGCCAAACACTGTTCTAAGCTCCGGGATAGATACAAGATAATCAGGCCCCATTTGGGGCTCACAGTCTAAGAGAGAGAAAAGGGATTGAATCTCCATTTTGCAGAAGACAAAACCGAGGCACAGAGAATAATAATAATAATAATAATAATAATAATAATAATAATAATAATAATGTTGGTATTTGTTAAGTGTTTACTATGTGCCGGGCACTGTTCTAAGTGCTGGAGTAGTTACAGGGTAATCAGGTTGTCCCACGTAGGGTTCACAGTCTCAATCCCCATTTTACAGATGAGGTTACTGAGGCATGGAGAGGTGAAGTGAATTGCCCAAGGTCACACAGCAGATAAGTAGCAGAGCTGGGATTAGAACCCAGGTCCTCTGGGCCCCAATTCTGGGGTCTTTCCATTAGCCACACTGTTGATTAAACACTGTTCACCCTCTCGCTTTGATTGAGAGCCCCATATGACTGTGTCCAACCTGATTGTCTTGTACTGAGACCCGTCGCTTAGTTTCATGCTTGCCACGTAGTAAGTGCTCAACAAATTCCATTATTTACTTCTTTATGAACATGAGTACTAAGTGGGGTATGCTGACAAAACCTCAGTGGAGGAAATTAAATCAAGAAAGTCTTTCTGGAAGAGATGGTAATTCAGGTCTCTTGAAGAATGGGAAGGGACAAAGTCTGGTGGATTTGAGGGAGGAAAGGGAGGGGAGCCCCAGACTGAGCCTCCTTTTTCCTCTCCTCCTCCCCATCCCCCCTGCCCTACCTCCTTCCCCGCCCCACAGCACCTGTATATACATTTGTACAGATTTATTGCTCTATTTTACTTATACATATTTACTATTCTATTTGTTTCATTAACGATGTATATAGAGCTATAATTCTATTTATTCTGATGGTATTGACACCTGTCTACTTGTTTTGTTTTGTTGTTCGTCTCCCCCTTCTAGACTGTGAGCCTGTTGTTGGGTAGGGACCATCTCTATATGTTGCCAACTCGTGCTTCCCAAGTGCTTAGTACAGTGCTCTGCACACAGTAAGCGCTCAATAAATATGATTGAATGAATGAATGAATTAGGAGGGAGTTCCAGGCCAGGGAAAGGGGATAAGCAACTGGTTGGGAGAGAGGGAGAGAGAAACAGAGACAAAGAGAGAGGGAGAGAGATAAGCTCATCCTCTACACTGTAAACTCACTGTGGGCAGGGAATGTGCCTGTTATATTGTTATTGTGTACTCTCCCACGTGCTCAGGACAGTGCTCTGCACACAGTAAGTGCTCAATAAATCCGATTGACAGACTGACATGAACAAGACATGGTAAGAAGGCAAACTGGGTAGGAGTGGGTGGAGAAAGCCAATCAATCCATCAATCGTTGTATTTATCGAGCACATATCGAGGAGATATGTGGGAAAGAGAGAGCTGGCTGAGAGCGTCGGAGCTCGGAGGAGGGGGCATGTGTCATCTTTCCAACCCCCAATCCTGGCCGGCTGAAATTACTCCAACCACAAGCTGGGAAGCTTTCTCCTGCAGCAGGGGCAAATCTGGCTCCTTCTGGAACCACCAGGTTAATAATAATTAATGGTGGCATTTGTTAAGCTCTAATGCTCCAAACACTCTACTAAACCCTGGGGTAGATACAAAATAATAATATGGTATTTATTTGGATTCATTATCCAAGATAATAAATAGTGGCATTTGTTAAGCACTTACTATGTGTCAAGTACTGTTCTACGCACTAGGGTAGATAGATGATAATAATAATAATAATGGTATTTGTTAAGCACTTACTATGTGTCAAGAACTTACTATGTGTCATGCACTGTTGTAAGCACTGAGGTTGATCCGAGCTAATTGGGTTGCCACAGTCCCTGTCCCACATGTGTTGTTCTGTTGTCTGTCTCCCTCTTCTAGACTGTGAGCCCGTTTTTGGGTAGGGACCGTGTTCATGTGTTCCCAACTTGTACTTCCCAAGCACTTAGTACAGTGCTCTGCACACAGTAAGTGCTCAATAAATATGATTGAATGAATGAATGAATGAATTTTACAGTTGAGGTAATGGAGGTCCAAGGAAGTGAGAACACTTGCCCAAGGTCACATAGCAGACAAGTGGTAGACTCAGGATTAGAACCCAGCTCTTCCCGACTCCCACGTCCATGCTCTATCCACTAAACCATGCTGCTTCTCATGGTGTTTGGTGATCTCTAAGTATTATTATAATTATTATGGTATTTGTTAAGCACTTACTATCTGCAAAGCACTGTTCTAAGTGCTGGAGGATATACAGAGTAATCAGGTTGTCCCATGTGAGGCTCATAGTCTTAATCCCCATTTTTACAGATGAGGTAATTGAGGCACAGAGAAGTGAATTGGTTTGCCCAAGATCACACAGCAGACAAGTGGCAGAGCTGGGATTAGAACCCAGGTCCTCTGATTCCCAAGCCCTGGCTCTTTCCACTAAACCACTCTGCTTTTCTGTGCAAATATGCCACTGATAATCACAGTGGACATAGTCCCTGTCCCTCACAAATGAGGAGACTGAGGTGCGGAGAAGTGACTTGCCCGAGGTCATCCCACAGGCTGGCAGCAGAGTCAAGACGAGCGTCCAGATCTCCTGGAACCCAAGCCCGGGCTCTCTCCACAAGGCCACACTGCTTCTGTGACTTCTACGTGCTCCTGGCAGCTTTTCCGTGCGGTGTGGAGTGTTAACTGTGGCCTGTGAATGTGGTCTGGGGCCCAATTACTTCAGGGATTAAGTTTTTCACTAAGCTCTTCTGGGAGAAGCTCAGCACCATGGCCTAATGGAGCCCAGATTGGAGCATGGAGAACCGGCAGGGTGAGAGCTTCCAGCCTTCAGACCTCCCTCCCCCACCGCCTCTTCCTCACCCCCCTCCGGACATCCGAGCCCCCTGGCTTGTGACCTCCAGGGCACCGGGCAAGGTGATCTTTTAGTTTCAGCATTCCTTAGCAATTAGCTCCCACCACCACCCCACCTCCAAGCCGGGGATCGTAAATGGACGGTTTGGTGTGAGAGTCGCCGTCTTCAACGGGCACGGCGATCGTGTTTGAAATAGATCGGGCAAATAAACACCCACCGCTAATTTCTGCAGGAGAAGGAGGCGTCTTTGGCTTTCCGCCCCGTTAATAAAAAGTGTGCGAGCTCTGGAATTGATATCTTCAACCACTTCTAGCTGGTTGGGGGGGCGAAAGAGTTGACAAGAGAGATGCTTGGAGTGGAGCAGAAGCAAAGGGCGAAGGAAAACCAGATGGGACTGAGGGTTTGGGAGGGTGGGGAAACTGAGTTGAGGAAAAGATATTTTCGTTCTCCATTCGGAAGGGTGAATTAAACACCTAGATGCTTCAGTGGATCCTGCCAGGATTAGCTTTTTTTTTTCGTTGGATTTAGGAGGATGACAAATTAGGAAAGTATGTTAATTTTTAATTTGGAACAGCTGGAAGCTACACTCTGTGGAGTGTAAGCTTATCTTCTCATCTGTCAACAAGGGTTTGCAGATGTCATACGAAACGTTTTAACTTCAATTAGAAGCCGAATGGAATGTTTAGAGGGGGATTCCGGAATCCTGATTGGGTCTCCCGGAGATCAGCCATTCTTTACATGGGCCCAGGACAGCACCAGGATTTTCATGTAGGAACTGCTTCGTGGCTTCTTTCTCGCCTCTCCTCCCCAAACTAATCATTTTAATTGTTCGGAGGGGGGAAAATAGCCATTCAAAATAACCCTCCAAAATATATATATATAAACCCAATTTACAATCAGAGCCAGTGTCAGGTACAATAATAATAATAATAATAATAATAATAATAATAATAATGGCATTCATGAAGTGCTTACTATGTGCAAAGCACTGTTCTAAGCACTGGGGAGGTTACAAGGTGATCCGTTTGTCCCACGGGGGGCTCACAGTCTTCACCCCCATTTTCCAGATGAGGGAACTGAGGCCCAGAGAAGTGAAGTGACTTGCCCAAAGTCACACAGCTGACAATTGGCAGTCTTCACCCCCATTTTCCAGATGAGGGAACTGAGGCCCAGAGAAGTGAAGTGACTTGCCCAAAGTCACACAGCTGACAATTGGCAGAGCCAGAATTTGAACCCGTGACCTCTGACTCCAAAGCCTGGGCTCTTCCCGCTGAGCCATGCTGCTTTAATGAGGTATTTGTTAAGCACTTGCTATGTGCAAAGCACTCTACTAAGCTATGGGATAGATACAAGAGACTAGACTAGACGAGACCTCTAGACTGTGAGCCCGTTGTTTTGGTAGGGACCGTCTCTATATGTCGCCAACTTGTACTTCCCAAGCACTTAGAACAGTGCTCTGCACACAGTAAGTGCTCAATAAATATAATTGAATGAATGAATGAAAAGAGAATCTGGTCCCACATGGGGCTCACAGTCTAAGTAGGAGGGAGAACAGATATTGAATCCCCATTTTGCAGGTAAGGGAACTGAGGCACAGAGAAGTTAAGTGACTTGCCCAAGATCATTCAACAAGATAAGTAGAACTATAGTCTTTGTAGGCTGGATTTAGTGGTTCAGGTCTTGGCTGCTGGCTAGACAATCCACAACTCTTTGGCTACTGAAGCTTTCCCTTCCCTTCATCTGGCAAGACAAGATTCTGCTGATATCCATCACTTCTCTCTCTCTCTCTGTAAGCTATTGCTGCTGATGGTATTTATTAAGTTCTTACTATGTGCCAGGCACTGTTCTAAGCGCTGCTGTAGACAGAGTCCCTGTCCCATATGGGGCTCACAGCACTAATCTCCATTCTACAGATGAAGTAACTGAGGCACAGAAGTGAAGTGAGTTGCCCAAGGTCACACAGCAGACAAGCGGCAGACCTGGGATTAGAACCCGTGTCCTTCTGAAAACCAATTCCAGTCCCAGAGCCAAGACCAAAACCCAAGTTTTCTGGCCTTCAGAGCCACTAGCCTGTAAATTCTACAAGACTTTTTCCAAACAATGAAATTTTCCAATGCCCTGCTGTGGGGCAAGGAAGATTCAGATGCTGGTGGTATCAAATATTTCTTTCTGCATCAGATATTTAAAAGGCATCTATAAGACTGTGTTGAAAATACAAATGAGGATTTTTCTTCTTGGCTGGGTCATCACAACACTATGTTAGGAAATATTTGGACAGCGTTAGCCACTGGAAAACATTTAGTACACATTTACTATTCTTTTTATTTTGTTAATGATGTGCATATAGCTTTAATTCGATTTGTTCTGGCGATTTTGACATTAATCTACATGTTTTGTTTTGTTGTCTGTCTCCCCCTCCTAGACTGTGAGCCCGTTGTTGGGTAGGAACCATCTCTATGTTGCCGACTTGTACTTCCCAAGAGCTTAGTACAGTGCTCTGCACACAGTAAGTGCTCAATAAATACGATTGAATGAATGAATGAATGAATAAATTCCTGGAGGGCAGGAATTATGTCTATCCGCTCTACAGTATTCTCCCCAAAGCTTAGTACAGTGCAGTGCACAAAGGAAGTCTCAAATTCTATTAATCGACTGACTGATACTGTCTCTTCCCCCAAGCCATTAGCATAGCATTCTTCTAAATCTGCACTGATCCAGACATCAGGTCAAGTCATAGACGTAGTATATATTGAGTGCTTACTGTGAGCAAAGCACTGTACTAATTGTGTGAGAAAATAATAGTATCTATTGAGTTCCTAGTGCTTGCAGGACACTGCATGGCTCAGTGGAAAGGGCCAGGGATTTGGAGTCAGAGGTCACGGTTCGAATCCCGCCTCTGCCAATTATCAGCTGTGTGACTTTGGGCAAGTCACTTCACTTCTCTGGGCCTCAGTTCCCTAAACTGTGAAATGGGGATTAAGATTGTGAGCCCTCCGTGGGACAACCTGATCACTTTGTAACCTTCCCAGCACTTAGAACAGTGCTTTGCACATAGTAAGCACTTAATAAATGCCATCATTATTATTATTATTATTATTATTATTATTATTATTAAATAAAGAGTACTTACTGTGTGAAGGGCAGTAATCTTACCTATTTATGTGTAACTCTGGGGCTCAGTTCCCTCATCTGTAAAATGGGGATTAAGATTGTAAACCCTCCGTGGGACAACCTGATCGCCTTGTAACCTCCCCAGCGCTTAGAACAGTGCTTTGCACATAGTAAGCACTTAATAAATGCCATTATTATTATTATTATTATTATCATTATTATTATTAAATAAAGAGTACTTACTGTGTGAAGGGCAGTAATCTTACCTATTTATATGTAACTGTGGGGCTCAGTTACCTCATCTGTAAAATGGGGATTATGACTTGAGGTTCAAATGAGGCAGGGACTCTGTCCAACCCTATTTGCTTATATCTCCCCCAGCACTTAGTTTGCTTATATCTACCCTACATCAAGAAGCAGCATGACTCAGTGGAAAGAGCATGGGCTTTGGAGTCAGAGGTCATGGGTTCAAATCTCTGCTCAACCAATTGTCAGCTGTGTGACTTTGGGCAAGTCACTTAACTTCTCTGTGCCTCAGTTACCTCATCTGTAAAATGGGGATTGACTGTGAGCCCCCTGTGGGACAGCCTGATCACCTTGTAACCTCCCCAGTGCTTAGAACAGTGCTTTGCACATAGTAAGTGCTTAAATAAATGTCATCATTACTATTATTATTATTGCCCTAGTGCTTAGTGCAGTGCTTGGCACATAGGAAGTGCTTAACAAATACCAAAATAAAAAAATAAGAAAAAACTATAAATTCCTTATGGGCAGGGAATGTGTCTACCAACTCTGATATATTGTACCCTCCTAAGTGCTTAGTACAATCCTCGGCATGCAGTAAGTGCTCAGTAAATACAATTGATTGATCAGTCAGCAATATTTAGTGAGTGCTTATGGTGTGCACAGCACTGTATCAAGAGCTTGGGAGAGTACAATACAACAATAAACAGAACAATAAACATTTCCCTGCCCACACCAAGTTTGTAGTCCAGTGATGATTGATTGATGATTGATGATTAACCGTTCTGGTGAAAGGCAAGACTCGGAAACAGAATCTAAGTGGATGCCATTGGAAACACAAGTCTCTTCCGTCAGATCCGCCCAGGGCTGTTTGGCTTCTCTCCTGTGCCTGAAGCTTTGATACATCCGTCCTTCTTACCACGTTAATGCTATTAATGTTAAAGCGGGAGAAACTTACCAGGCTATCTTCACGTATGACGTGTCAGGAAGCCTGCCAGCCATTATGCATGCGAGAGGAATGCGTTTTGGGGCCGGAGTTCGGTACGGGCTGGGGGTCCCCTCTGTGGGTCTGGTATGTAGAGGAAATAGCTTAATCTAGGAGAGAGAGCATGTTCCTGGGAATTCGAGGATCTGGGTTCTAATCCCGGTGCCACCACTTGTCTGTTGTTGGACCTTGGGCCAGTCACTTCACTCCTCTGGGCCTCAGTTCCCTCAGATGTAAAATGGGGATTGTGAGTGGAAGCCTCACGTGGGACAGGGACCGTGTCCAACGTGTTTTGCTTGTATCCTCTGCAGTGTTCTGTACAGTGCCTGGCACATAGTAAGCACTGAGAAGCAGCATGGCTCAGTGGAAAGAGCATGCACTTTGGAGTCAGAGGTCATGGGTTCAAATCCCAACTCCGCCACTTGTCAGCTGTGTGACTTTGGACAAGTCACTTAACTTCCCTGTGCCTCAGTTACCTCATCTGTCAATCAATCAATCGTATTTATTGAGCACTTACTGTATGCAGAGCACTGTACTAAGCACTGTCAAATGGGGTTAAGACTGTGAGCCCCACATGGGACAACCTGGTCACCTTGTAACCTCCCCAGCGCTTAGAACAGTGCTTTGCACATAGTAGGTGCTTAATAAATGTCATTATTATCATTATTATTAACAAATACCACAATTATTATTATTATAGTTATCTGGGCCTCAGTTATTTAAACTGTAAAACAGGGATTCAGTACCTGTTCACCCTTTTTCTTTGACTAATCTGACTGACTGTGTCCAGCCCAATTTACTTGCATCATCCCAGCACTTAATACAGTGCCTGGCACACAATAAACACTCACCAAATACCACTGTTAACATTAATTAGATGCCTCGCTTGAGAAAGGAATTAATTGTTCCCTAGTCTGGGCCTTTAGAAGATATCACATTAGAAGTAAACTCTTCATTTGGGGGCTCAAGCCATGGTGACAGAATAATGATAATAATAATGGTATTTGTTAAGTGCTTACTATATGTCAAGCACTGTACTAATACTGGAATGATAATAATTGTGGCATTTATTAAGTGATTACTGTATGTCAATCACTGTACTAAGCTCTGGAGTAAATATAAGATAATCAGGTCCCATGTGGGACTCACAGTCTAAGTAGGAGGGAGTACAGGTATCAAACACCCACTTTGCAGATGGGGGAACTGAGGCACAGAGAAATTAAGCAACTTTCTCAAAGTCACAGAGCAGACAGGTGGCAGGGTCGGGATTAAAATGCAGCTCCTCCAACTCCCAGGCATGCTCTTTCCACAAGACCATGCTGAGCCACTAAGTGGGAGAAGGAAATGGCTTTGGATAATTCACCCTTCCCAAAATCCTCCCTAATAAATAGAAAAGGAAGGATCTGATTTGAGGCTGATGAAGAAGGTTTGGCGTCTTGGACTCGGTATTTAAACCATCCTAAAATTGACATTTCAAGACCCTGGCAATCTGAGCAAATTTTTCTGCACTGACTGAATTTCACCCCTTTATTTGTCAGTGATAATCAGAGTGGAAGCCTTTCTTTATAAACAGGACTTTCTGAGGAACTGTTTCTTTTTTTTTCCCCGGGGTTCAGGGGGACCCCTTCAAACATTCTTGGAACTCTTGGAAGGATTTAGCATTTAGCTTCCCCATAAAATGCATACAGCTTTTGGAAGGAATGAACTCCGTTTTGATTAGGTGAGTGTGATTCACAGAACAATGGGAGTGGGAGTTGCAGCTTTGTATAAACCAGGCAGTCAGGGAGAGATCAATAATATGAGCAAGAACGCAGGTAGAGTTGTGAGTTTAAACCAAATTTCCCGGCTCACCGAAACTCAAAAGCTGAAAACCTGGAGTTGATGAGGTAATAAAGGGCTAGCCAGCACCCAATAAAAGGGCAGGCCAGACTACTACTGATCTATAATACTACTAATAATTATAATAATAACAATAATGATGAAAATCATAAAAATAATACTCGTTAAGCACGTACTAAGTACCAAGCACTTTCTAAGATTTGAGATAGGTACAAGTTAATCCATCAATCAGTCAAAGGTATTTATTGAGCACTTGCTATGTCCAGAGCACTGTACTAAGTGCTTGGAAGAGTCCACTACAGCAGAATTAGCACACCTGCCCCGTGCCCCTAACAAGTTTATATTCTAGAATGGGTTGGTCACGGTTCCTGTCCCTCAACGGGTTACAGTCTCAGTGGGATTTAATCCCCATTTTACAGGTGAGGTAACTGAGGCATGGAGAAGCGATGCAACTTGCCCAAGTTCATACAACAACACGTGGCCGAAGCAGAAATAGAATTCAGGTCCTCTGACCTCCAGGCGCGTGGCACTTCCTCTAAGCCATGCTGCTTCTCCGTATCCCAGCACCACGTTGGTTCTTAGAAAACACAAAGAAAGTAATAATGATTCTATCTTGCCACTTCACAATGCCACCCGGCCCCCAGATCAGAGTTCTGTTTCTCCTGAGACTCTTGGGCCAAACCCTCCTTTCCCAACCTAGTTTTGTGAGGTTGGTTTCTGATTCCTCTGGGCACCATATTGCTCTCATCTCCAATCAATCAATCATTAATTAGTGGTATTTACTGAACACTTACCCTGTGCAGAGCATTAGACTAAGCAGTTGGGAAAGTCCCTTGTTGTCAGTAGATCTTATCCCTGGCCTCAATATGCTTGCAATCTAGTGGGGCAGACAGACAGGAATTCCTTGCAGATCTTGCCGGATGGTGTCTCAAACACATCTTGGGTGCTTGGATGTTTTGAATTCCTTCCCAGACCAGGAGCAGCTCCCTAGCCCCCCAACCCACCCACTGCAGATTCCATCAATCATTCAGTGGAGCAAGTCAGGGTGATGCAGGAGGGATTGCAAGAAAAGGGAAAGAGGGCTTATTACTGAACACTTACTGTGTGAATAATAATAATAATGGCATTTGTTAATCGCTTACTATGTGCAAAGCATTGTTCTAAGTGCTGGAGAAGATACAAGGTGATCAGGTTGTCCCACAGGGGGCTCACAGTCTTCACCCCCCTTTTACAGATGAGGTAACTGAGGCACAGAGAAGTGATGGGACTTGCCTCAAAGTCACACAGCTGACAGTTGGCGGAGCCAGGATTTGAACCCATGATGTCTGACTCCAAAGCCCTTGCTCTTTCCTACTGAGCCACGCTGCTTCTCTGTCAGGTTGCCCCATGGGGGGCTTACAGCCTTCATCCCCTTTTTACAGATGAGGTAACTGAGGCACAGAGAAGTTAAGTGACTTGCCCAAAGTCACACAGCTGACAAGTGGCGGAGCCGGGATTTGAACCCACAACCTCTGACTCCAAAGCCCGTGCTCTTTCCACTGAGCCACACTGCTTCTTTAGTATTTGTTAAGGGCTTACTATGTGCCAGGCACTGTTCTAAGCACTGGAGTAGATACAAGGTGGTCAGGTTGTCCCATGTTTGGCTCACAGTCTCAATCCCCATTTTACAGATGAGGTAACTGAGGCACAGAGAAGTTAAGTGACTGGCCCAAGGTCACACAGCAGACAAGAGACAGAGATAGGATTAGAACCCACAACCTCTGATTCCCAAGCCTGTGTTCTTGCCACTAGGCCATGCTGGTAACTGAGGCACAGAGACGTAAAATGACTTGCTCAAGGTCACACATCAGCCAAGTGGCAGAGGTCGGATTAGAACACAGACCTTCTAACCCCCAGGCGCATGCTCTATCCGCTACACTATGTTACTATAACATGCTACTTCCTCATGGGACAGGGACTCTGTCCAACCTGATTTGCGTGCATCGCCCCTAGCATTTAGTACAGTGACTGGCACCTAGTAAGTGTTTAACAAATACCACAATTCATTTAACAATAATAATAATAATAATAATAATAATAATAATAATAATAATAATAATAGCATTTATTAAGTGCTTACAACGTGCAAAACATTGTTCTAAGTGCTGGGGAGGTTACAAGGTGATCAGGTTGTCCCACGGAGGGCTCACAGTCTTAATAACCATTTTACAGATGAGGTAACTAAGGCCCAGAGAAGTGAAGTGATTTCATTCATTTAAATAAAATTAAATAGTGAATTTAAATTTAAATGTGGTGAATTGAAATAATGAATACAGTGGATTTATTTATTATTCACTGTATTCCCAAGCCCTTAATGCAGTGCACTGCCCTTAATAAGTGCTTAATAAATGGGATGGATTGATTGATTAGCCTTGTCCTCCTCCAATGGCCCCGCCCTTCGAGCACTGAATTAGTCAGTCACATTTATTGAGCGCTTACTGGTTGCAGAGCACTGCACTAAACACTTGGGAGAATCATAATAATAATATTGGTATTTGTTAAGTGCTTACTATGTGCCAAGCACTGTGGTAAATAATAATAATGTTGGCATTTGTTAAGCGCTTACTATGTGCAAAGCACTTTCTAAGTGCTGGGGGGGATACAAAGTGATCAGGTTGTCCCACGTGGGGCTCACAGTCTTAATCCCCATTTTACAGAGGAGGTAACTGAGGCTCAGAGAAGTTGTGACTTGCCCAAGCAGACGTGGTGGAGCAGGATTCAAACCCATTACCTCTGACTCCAACGCCTGTGCTCTTTCCACTGAGCCACGCTGCTTCTTGGTAGATACAAGGAAATCAGTTTGTCCCACAGGGGGCTCACAGTCTTAATCCCCCATTTGACAGATGAGGTAACAGAGGCCCAGAGAAGTTAAGTGGCTGGCCCAAGGTCAGCCAGCTGACCAGCGGCGGAGCTGGGATTGGAACCCATGTCCTCTGACTCCCAAGCCTGGGCTTTTTCCACTGAGCCATGTTGCAATGCAACAATAAACAGACACATTCCCTAACCGCTATAACTATCAAAGCCTCCGGCAGGGCCAGGCCCCACGTGGTAGATGGAAGCTTTGGGCCTCCTCTGGGCTGTCAGCTGCTCCTCAAGTGGACTTTTTGTTGCTTTTCTTTGCCCGTTCTAATCACGGGTTCTCAACTACTTGGTCCCTCCCAGGAATTCAGGATGGAGCAGAGGTTTTCTATCCACCCCTTGCTCCTGGTGGCCTCTGTTTCCCCTCCCTCCCCACTTACATGTTCTCTTCTCATTCATTCATTCATTCATTCATTCATTCAATCATATTTATTGAGCGCTTACTGTGTGCAGAGCACTGTACTAAGCACTTGGGAAGTACAAGTTGGCAACATATAGAGACGGTCCCTACCCAACAGTGGGCTCACAGTCTAGAAGGGGGAGACAGAGAACAAAACAAAACATATTAACAAAATAAAATAAATAGAATAAATATGTACGAATAAAATAAATGGAGTAATAAATACGTACAAACATATATACATACATACAGGTGCTGTGGGGAGGGCGAGGAGGTAAGGCGGGGGATGGGGAGGAGGGGGAGAGAAAGGAGGGGGTCTGGGAAGGCCTCCTGGAGGAGGTGAGCTCTCAGCAGGGCTTTGAAGGGAAGAAGAGAGCTAGCTAGGCGGATGTGCGGAGGGAGGGCATTCCGGGCCAGGGGGATGACGTGGGCCGGGGATCGAGGGCAGGACAGGTGAGAATGAGGCTTAATGGTGAGGAGATTAGTGGCAGAGGAGTGGAGGGTGCGGGCTGGGTTGGAGAAGGAGAGAAGGGAGGTGAGGTAGGAGGGGGAGAGGTGATGGACAGCCTTGAAGCCCAGGGTGAGGAGTTTTTGCCTGATGCGTAGGTTGATTGGTAGCCACTGGAGATTTTTGAGGAGGAGAGTAACATGCCCAGAGTGTTTCTGCACAAAGATGATCCGGGCAGCCGCGTGAAGTATGGATTGAAGTGGGGAGAGACAGGAGGATGGGAGATTGGAGAGGAGGCTGATGCAGTAATCCAGACGGGATAGGATGAGAGCTTGAATGAGCAGGGTAGTGGAGATGGAGATGGAGTGGAGATGGAGAGGAAAGGGCGGATCTTGGCAATGTTGAGGAGGTGAGGCCGGCAGGTTTTGGTGACGGATCGGATGTGAGGGGTAAACGAGAGAGCGGAGTCAAGGATGACACCAAGGTTGCGGGCTTGTGAGATGGAAAGGATGGTAGTGCCATCAACAGTGATGGGAAAGTCAGGGAGAGGGCAGGATTTGGGAGAGAAGACAAGGAGTTCAGTCTTGGACCTGTTGAGTTTTAGATGGCAGGCAGACATCCAGATGGAGATGTCCTGAAGGCAGGAGGAGATGCGAGCCTTTAAATGCAGACTGTAAACTGGTGGCAGAACCTGTGGCAAGGGAACAATTCCCAGTCCGTGCAGATTATCCCACGTCGGAAGAGTTTAGAGAAGTTCCTGCCGGCTTGGGGCGGTTGTGCTTGAGTCCGGTCTGGTGGTGCAGACTTCTGACACAAATCTCCGCAACCTCCTTTGTTCTCTGCGATTCCTATCCAGGTTTTCTATACTCATCTCGTTCCTGGTGGAATCTCCTGGCCTCTGCCCCCCATTTCTCCCCACCTCCAGGTTCTCAGCAGCTCTTGTCCAGGTTTTTCTATAATAATGATGGCATTTATAAAGTGCTTACTATGTACAAAACATTGTTCTAAGCACTGGGGAGGTTACAAGGGGATCAGGTTGTCCCACCGGGGGCTCACCGTCTTAATCCCCATTTTACAGATGAGGTATCTGAGGCCCAGAGAAGTGAAGTGACTTGCCCAAAGTCACACAGCTAATTGCCAGAGCTGGGGTTTGAATCCATGGCCTCTGACTCCAAAGCCCGGGCTCTTTCCACTGAGCCATGCTGCTTCTCAGACCCTGTTGTCCTTTCCTGATGATGATGATGATGATGATGATAATAATAATAATGATAATGATAATAATAATAATAATAATAATAACAACAATGATAATGGCATTGTTAAGTGCTTACTGTATGCCAGGTACTATACTATACTATACTATACTCAACTTGTACTTCCCAAGTGCTTAGTACAGTGCTCTGCACACAGTAAGCGCTCAATAAATACGATTGATTGATTACTATACTAAGCGCTGGGGTGGAGACAAGCAAATCAGGCTGGACACAGTCCCTGTCCCATATGGGCCTCAGAGTCTCAATCCCCATTTGCAGATGAGGTAACTGAGGCCCAGAGAAGTGAGGTGACTTGCCCAAGGTCACATAGCAGATAAGTGGTAGAATCAAGATTAGAACCCATGACCCTCTGACTCCGAGGCTTGTGCTATAACCTCCACGCCATGCCACTTTCAATGAAGAAGATGGTATTTTAAGCGCTTACCACAGTAATAATAATAATTGTGATATTTGTTAGGCACTTATGTGTCAAGCACTGTTCCAAGCCTCAGGGTAGATACGCTCTAATCAGGTTGGACACAGTCCCTGTCCCACATGGGGCTGTCAGTCTTATTCCCCATTTTACAGATGAGGCAACTGAAGCACAGAGAAGTTAAGTGACTTTCACAAGGTCACAGAGCAGACAAGAGGCAGAGCCGGGATTTGAACCCAGATCCTTCTGATTCCCAGGACCGTGTTCTATCCAGTAGGTCAAGCTGCTTCTCTCCTGCTGTCTGTTCCTCCCCACCTCCAGGTTCTCAGCAGCTTCTGAAGCAGCGTGGCTCAGTGGAAAGAGCCCGGGCTTTGGAGTTAGAGGTCATGGGTTTGAATCCCGGTTCCACCAGTTGTCAGCTGTGTGACCTTGGACAAGTCACTTAACTTCTCTGTGCTTCAGTTCCCTCATCTGTAAAATGGGGATTAAGACTGTGAGCCCCCATGGGACAACGTGATCACCTTGTAACCTCTCCAGTGCTTAGAACAGTGCTTGGCACATAGTAAGCGCTTAATAAATGCCATCATTATCATTATTATTCTATGCAGGTTTTCTCTCTGCCCCAATGTCTTTTTCTGCTCTTGCCCATTCCTTCTGCTCTTGCTCTCTCTTCTTCCACCCTCGTGAAAGGAGCTGAAAGAATCTTTCTCATAAACAAATCAATGATGAAAATATGTGTTTTAATTTTTCAGAAACTAGCTGGGTCGGTGTGAAAAGCCAGACAGATCTTGTTTGGGTTTTTTTATTGGTTTTTAAGGCAAATGACCTCCCGCAAAGATGTTCAACTTGTACTTCCCAAGCGCTTAGTACAGTGTTCTGCACACAGTAAGTGCTCAATAAATACGATTGAATGAATGAACGAATGTGAATTTCCCGTCGTGCTGCTGGGCATCATAGAAATGATAGGCCTGAGTGTGCTCCACACTGTTCAGAATGGCACTCTCATCTCTCACATTGTCCTCTTTTCTAATAATCAATCAATCATTCATTCATTCAATCGTATTTATTGAGCACTTACTGTGTGCAGAGCACTGTACTAAGCGCTTGGGAAGTACAAGTTGGCAACATATAGAGATGGTCCCTACCCAACAGCGGGCTCACAGTCTAGAAGGGGGAGACAGACAACAGAACAAAACATATTAACAAAATAAAATAAATATAATAAATATGTACAAGTACATATTTATTTGTAAATCTGTACAAACATATATACAGGCACTGTGGGGAGGAGAAGGAGGTAAGGCAGGGGATGAGGAGGGGGAGAGGAAGGAGGGGGCTCAGTCTGGGAAGGCCTCCTGGAGGAGGTGAGCTCTCAGTAGGGCTTTGAAGGGAATAAATAATAATTATAATAATAATAATAATGATGGCATTTATTAAGCACTTACTATGTGCAAAGCACTGTTCTAAGCACTGGGGAGGTTACAAGGTAATCAGGTTGTCCCACAGGGGAATCACAGTCTTAATCCCCATTTTACAGATGAGGGAACTGAGGGAGTAGAATCAATCATATTTACTGGATGCTTACTGCGCACAGAGCGCTATGCTTGGGAGAATACACTAATACAGGGTTGGTAGACCCGCTCCCTGCCCACAAAGAGCTTACAGTCTACAGGTCTTACAGTCTTATAGGCCTAATGGACTTTAGGAAGTTACCTGAAAATTATGACTTCCATCCTTAAGAGTGAAGATGTAAATACGCAAGATGAATTGTGGCTTAGTAGTGTTGGGAGACAATGGGCCTGGGAGTGAGGTGATCTAGATTCTATTCATTCATTCATTCATTCACATTTATTGAACACTTACTGGGTGCAGAGCACTGTACTAAGCGCCTGGGAAGCGCTTCTAATTCCTGCTCTGTCATTTCATTCATTCATTCAATCATATTTATTGAGCGCTTACTGTGTGCAGAGCACTGTACTAAGTGCTTGGGACGTACAAGTTGGCAACATATAGAGATGGTCCCTACCCAACAACGGGCTCACAGTCCCTGTGTGTGACCTTGAGCAAGTCAACTTAACTTTTCTGGGCCTCAGTTTCCTAACCTGTAAAACGGGGTATAAATTAATCTGAGAGCCCTGCATCCAAATCCGTAATTTATATATTTCCATTAATGTCGGTCTCCCCCTCTAGACCGTAAGCTCATTGTGGGCATGTGTCTGTTCATTGTTATATTGTACTCTCCCAAGCGCCTAGTCCAGTGTTCTGCACACAGCAAGTGCTCAATAAATACAATTGAATGAATAAATGTCTGTTTATTGTTATAGTGTACTCTCCCAAGCACTTAGTACATTGTTCTGCACACAGTATGTGGTCAATAAATATGATTGATTGAATGAATGGATGAATGGATAGCACCGGTCACCACTGTAATAAGTTTGTATCTACCTAATCAGTGGTATTTATTGGGCACTTTCTGTGCACTGAGCCCTGTACTAAGCACTTAGGAGAGAACAATACAGTTAGTAGATGGGATCCCTCCCTTCATGGGTCTTACAGTGGAGTCTAGCACTCAATAAGTACCACTGATGATGATTTATTCCAAGTTCACATCTTGCGCATTTGCTCTCCACTCCCAGATCAGATCCATTGACTGTGGCTTTACATCTGGTTTTCAGCTGAGTTTAGTGCTTAATCCATGCTATAATCATTATTATAGTGCACATTATGCTGGTATTGTAGATTATCTATGTTTTAGAAGCTCAAATTTGGTCTCTTTCTTCTTCTCTTCTCTCCTGATCCACCACAAGGACACCTGAACCTATTTATTGGGGTCTTGTCATTCATCCATTCATTCCTTCAGTTGTATTTATTGAGTGCTTACTGTGTGCAAAACACTGGACTATGTGCAAGGAAAAGTACTCCCTTTCTCTTCTGGCCAGAAGGCAAGCAGTCCACCCAGCCAGATGATCAACTGACTGAATGTTCTCCCCTCTAGATTATAAACTTGCTGTGGGCAGTGAACGTCTGCCAACTCTGTTGTGTTGCACTGTCCCTTAAGCTTAGTACACTGTTCTGCACATAGTAAGTGCTCAATAATAATAATAGTATTTGTTAAGCACTTCCTATGTGCCAAACACTGTTCTAAGCGCTGGCATAAATATAAGGTAATCAGGTTGGACACAGTCTCTGTTCCGCTTGGAGCTTGAAGACAGATGGGGTAACTGTTGCACAGAGAAGTTAAATGACTCACCCAAGGTCACACAGCAGAAAAGTGGCAGAGCTGGGATTAGAACCCAAGCCCTCTGAATCCTAAACCTGGTCTCTTGTCACTGGGCCATCCTGCTTCATTGATGAGTTTGAGGATGATGATGATAGCGATGATGAATTCTGAGGTCACATCTTGCACATTTGTTCTGTTGTCCCAGATCACACTCACTGATTGTGGCTTTACATCTGGGCTATCCATCAGTCAATCAATCAAAGATAATAAGCATTTACTGCATGCAGGGCACTGTAGTAAGCACTTGGGAAACACAGCATAGCCTTGTTGAAAGAGCATAGGCTTTTGAGACAGACGACCTGCATTCTAATCCTGGCTTGCCGCTTGTCTGCTGTGTGACTTTGGGCAAATCATCTCACTTCTCTGAGTCTCAGTTTCCTCATCTGTAAAATGGGGAGTAAATCCTACTCCCTGCTACCTAGATGGTGACAGTTGGGAGAGGGATGTCCAGTGTTCTTGAGGGCCAGAAGTAGACAATGACACTCCCTCTTATCAAAGCCTTATTGAAGGCCCATCTCTTCCAAGAGGCCTTCCCTGACTAAGTGCCCTCCTTTCCTCTTCTCCCACTCCCTTCTGCGTCACCCTGACTTGCTTCCTTTCTCTCTCCAACCCTCTCAGCCCCACAGCACTTATGTCCATATCTGTCATTTACTTATTTATATTAATGCCTGTCACCCCTTCCAGACTGTAAGTTCATTGTGGGCAGAGACTATGTCTTTTATATTGTCCTATTGGACTCTCCCAAGTGCTTAGTCCGGTGCTCTGCACACAGTAAGCACTCGACAAATAGGATTGAATGAGTGAATGAGCGAAAGACGAAATGGAAAGTGCTCTTTTCCTGTCCCCTGGTTGTCATGGCTAAAAGCCAAATTCTGGCTGAAGCAGATGGCAGGTGGATGTGTTACACGCTGCACACATAAACCCCATTTAAAAATGTGGCAACTGAGGCACCGAGAACCTAGTGACTTGCCCAAGGTCACACAGCAGACATGCGGCGGAGCTGGGATTAGAATTCAGATCATGAGGGAGAGAAGACAGGATCATGGGGTCTGCTTTAGCATGCTTTTCTGAAAGCTAAGAGGACCATCCCTCAGAAGTGACCTTTCGTTCATTAATTTATTCATTCAATCGAATTTATTTAGCGCTTACTGTGCACAGAGCACTGGAATAAGCACTTGGGAGGGTACAATACAATAATAAACAGACGCATTCACTGCCCACAGTGAGTTCACAGTATGGAGGTGGGGAGACAGACATTAATATAAATGAGTAAATGACAGATATGCACATAAGTGCTGTGGAGCTGTGTGGGGGTGGGGTGAATGAAAGGACGAAATCAGGGTGACACAGGAGGTAGAGGAAGAAGAGAAAAGGGAGGGATTAGTCAGGGAAGGTCTCTCAAAGGAGAGGGGCCTTCAATAAGGATTTAAAGGTGGGGGGAGTCATTGTCTGTGGGATTTGAGGAGGGAGGGCATTCCAGGCCAGAGGCAGGACGAGGGTGACGGGTCTGTGGTGAGATAGGTGAGATGGAGGAACAGCGACGAGGTTGACATAAGACTTTGAAGTGAGAGTCGTGAGGGGAGAAGCCACGGGGATGGCGCTGAGTCAACCTTAGTGCCGACAGGATTTTGGCCGTGACCTTTGGTCAGTTGCGGCCTCTGGAGCAGAGATTTTTAGCTTTCCATCCAAAGACCATTTGGCTGAGAGTGTTGTCATCAGACCTTAATTTGAACCAAATAAAAGATGGTATTTGGATAAAACAAGAGGAACAAGCTAAGGTTTTCTCACTCCACAGCTGCACTTTTTCCTGGGCGTTAACCAGAACCTTACAGGACAACACGCAGTGATTGCTTTCTCTGCCGGGTGTTTATAACAATTATGTGTGTTTTTAAAATTTTGGCATCTGTTTAGTGCCTGCTCTGGGCCAAACCCTGAGGTGGATAAAAGGCTATCGGATCGGACACTGTACCTGCCCAGGACTTCAGTCTTTCCTGGCTCTGTCACTTGTCTGCTGTGTGACCTTGGGCAAGTCACTTCACTTCTCTGGGCCTCACTTGCCTCTTTTCTAAAATGGGTTTAAGACTGTGATCCTCCTGTGGGACAAGGTCTGTGTCCAACCTGATTAGCTTGTGTCTATCCCAGTGCTTAGAACAGTGCTTGACACATAAAAAGTGCTCAACAAATATCATTATTATTTTAATCATTAGTTCTTATCCTCATTTTACCGAGAGGAAACGGAGGCTCTGATTGGTAAAGAGACTCGCCTGAAGGCAAACGTCAAGTCGGTGATAGGGTCAGAATCAGTCATGGTAGTAATAATATTTATTAAGTGTTGATTGACTGCTTGCAGAGTACTTTGAGCTGGGAAAGGATACAGACAGATGTGAGAATTTAGACCCCCTGTGGGACAGGGTCTGTGTCCAGCCAGATTTATTCATATCCACCCCAGTGCTTCAAACAGTGCCTGGCACATAGTAAGAGCTAATCACTTAACAAATACCATTATTATTATTATTAGACACTGTTCCTAAGGTGTTCTAAAAGCCCCATCTCCTGCTCTTTAACAACTCTGTGTCCCCTCCCCATTTTAGAAACATCCCACAAAGATTGGCTCTGGGAATTTGAAAACACATCCATCAGTGATATTTATTGAGCCCTTAATGGGTGCAGAACACTTTACTAACCACTTGGGAGGGTACAATACAATTTATTTATTTATATTAATGTCTGTCTCCCCCTCTAGACTATAAGCTCAATGTGGGCAGGGAATGTGTCTGTTATATTGTTATATCACATTCTCCCAAGCAGTACAGTGCTCTGCACACCATAATAATAATAATAATGGTATTTGTTAAGCACTTACTATGTGCCAAGCACTGTTCTAACCATGGGATCAAGCACTTAGTACAGTGCTCTGCACACAGTAAGCACTCAATAAATACGATTGAATGAAATGATTATGGTATTTGTTAAGTAAGCACTTACAATGTGCCAAACACTGTTCTAACCATGGGATCAAGCACTTGGTACACTGCTCTGCACACAGTAAGTGCTCAATCAATACGATTGAATGAAACGATTATGGTATTTGTTAAGCACTTACACTGTGCCAAGCATTGTTCTAAGTGCTGGGGTAGATGCAAGATGATCAGGTTGTCCCACGTGGGGCTCACAGTCTAAATCCCCATTTTACAGATGAGGTAACTGAGGCCCAGAGAAGTGAAGTGACTTGCCTAGCCACACAGCAGACAAGTAGTGGAGCCAGGATTAGAACTCATGACCTTCTCACCCCAGGCCTGTGCTCTCTCCACTTAGACTATGAGAAGCAGCGTGGCTCAGTGGAAAGAGCCCGGGCTTGGAGTCAGAGTTCATGGGTTCAAATCCTAGCTCTGCCAATTGTCAGCTGGGTGACTTTGGGCAAGTCACTTCACTTCTCTGTGCCTCAGTTACCTCTTTCGTAAAATGGGGGTTAAGACTGTGATCCCCACGTGGGACAGCTTGATCACTTTATAACCTCCCCAGCAGTTAAAACAGTGCTTTGCACATAGTAAGCACTAAATAAATACCATTATTATTATTATTATTATTATTATTATTATTATTATTATTATGCTTATCTGAGGGCAAGGATCTTACCTACCAATTCTCTCATCCTATACTCCCCCAATTGCTTAATATAGTTCTGTGCACACAGCAAGAACTTTATAAATGCCACTGATGTATTGATTGACCTATTGGCTGGTTTCTATCTATCAATTAATCAAGGGCATTGAAAGTTTGCAGTGTGCAGAGCACTGTGCTAAGTGCTTGGGAGAGTACAACAGAGTTAGTAGACATCCAGTCCACAAGGAGCTTACAGTGTAGAAGGGGGAGACAGACATTAATAGAAATAAATTATGGATGTGTAGATAAGTGGCTTAGTGGCAACAGCCCGGACTTGGGAATCAGAGGTCGTGGATTCTAATCCCAGGTCCGCCACTCATCAGCTGTGTGACTTTGGGCAAGACACTTGACTTCTCTGTGCCTCAGTTGCCTCATCTGTAAAATGGAGATTAAGTCTGCGAGCCCCACATGGGATGACCTAATTACCTTGAATCTACCCCAGCGCTTAGAACAGTGCTTGGTGCATAGTAAGCACTTAACAAATACCAACATTATGATTATTATTAAGTGTTAAGGGGATTAGGGTGGGGATACAAGGGGAAAGAAACAGCCACAGAAACTGACATTGCCCGACTAACTCGATATTCCAAACTGTAAATACGCATAACAATCATAACAGTTGAGCAAAAGCTAGCGCTTGGAGTAAGTAACGTACGAAGAATGAATTGCACAACAGAAAAGACCCGAGTTCTCTAGAATGTGGCAACTTGTTTGTTTATTGTTATAAATCACCATTTCTCAATACTACAAGAATGTTAAAAATTCCTGAAACAAACAGTGGAAATGGAAAGGGTGACTGGAAGATTGTCCCTTCCAGGTCTCTATGGAGGAAAGCCAACTATTTTTGGGAAAATCCCCGTGTTCCTCAGCGATCCTGACCATGTCTGGGGTAGGTCTCAAACTGGAGGTTGTGGGGGTGGTGGCCACTGATTGACTGATTAAATAATAATAATACTAATAATGGCATTTATTAAGTGTTTACTATTTGCAAAGCACTATTCTAAGCGCTGGGGAGGTTACAAGGTGATCAGGTTGTCCCATGGGGCGCTCATAGTCTTAATCCCCATTTTACAGATGAGGTAACTGAGGTCCAGAGAAGTGAAGTGGCTTGCCCAAAGTCACACAGCTGACAATTGGTGGAGCTGGGATTTGAACCCATGACCTCTGACTCCAAAGCCTGTGCTCTTTCCACTGAGCCATGCTGATTTAACACTTGATGTGTGCTAAACACTCTACTAAGCTCTGGAAGAGACTACCCAAGTGCAAATTATTACTACTACTACTACTACTACTACTACTACTACTACTACTACTACTACTACTACTACTACTACTACTAATAATAATAATAATAATAATAGTTGTGCTATTGGTGAAGCGCTTATTATGTGGAAGCCACTGTACTAAGTGCTGAGATGGATACAAGCAAATCGGGTTGGACACAGTCCCTTTCCTGCCTGGGCCCACAGCCTTAATCCCCATTTTATAGATGAGGTAACTGAGGCACAGAGAAGTGAAGTGATTTGTCCAAGGCCACACAGCAGGCAAGTGGCAGAGCCGGGATTAGAACCCATGACCTTCTGACTCCCAAGCCCAGGCTCTATCCACTAGGCCATGCTGCTTCCCACTAATCTCAATTAATCAGAGCCCCTGCTCCTGCCCATAATGGGAAAGAGTGCAGGACAAGGGTGTCAGGAGATCATGTCTCTGACCCTGGTCTTCTGCGTTACTTGGGAAACTCATTTTATTGCTCTGTGCCTCAGTTTTCTCTTCTATGAAATGGGGATAAAATACTTGTGCTTCATGCTGTGAGCCCCATGGGAGAAAAGGAACCATATCTGGTGTGACTTATCTTGCCTGGTTGTAGCATAGTGCTTGCCATGTAGTAACAATAATGATGACATTTATTAAGTGCTTTCTATGCATCAAACACTAAGTACTGGGGTAGATACAAAACTAATAGTAATAACAATGATGACAGCATTTATTAAGTGCTTACTATGTGCAAAGCACCATTCTAAGCTCTGGGGAGGTTACAAGGTGATCAGGTTGTCCCACATGGAGCTCACAGTCTTAATCCCCATTTTACAGATGAGGTAACTGAGGCCCAGAAAAGTTAAGTGACTTGCCCAAAGTCACACAGCTGACAATTGGTGGGGCCGGGATTTGAACCCATGACCTCTGACTCCAAAGCCTGTGCTCTTTCTACTGAGCCACACTGCTTTTCTAACTAATCAGATTGGACAGTGTCCCCATCCCACGTGGGGCTCACAGTCTTAATCTCCAATTTACAGATGGGGCAACTGAAGCCCAGAGAAGTGAAGTGACTACCCCAAGACCACCCAGCAGATAACTGGTGAATCTGAGATTAGAACCCAGGTCCTTCCCAGGCCCATGCTCTATCTACTAGGCCATGCAGCATTTTAGTAAATTCCACTAAGCTGCCTGGTTCCCCCAAGGGGTTGGGGGTCTACTTACTCCCCTCTCCTCTCCCAAGTGTTTTCTACAGTGCGCTGCATATACTAAGCGCTGAATAAATTATCCTGATTGAAGGCCCACTGGATTTTCTTTTTTTTGTTTCGATCCTCTCCCCTTCAAGCTTTGATGGCTCTTCCTCCTTCCAGGGCTAGGGGATCCAAAAGGAGGAGCCCAAATCCTTTCTGTCAGCAATCCCTTCATCTACCCCCCAACAAAACATTTCCCACCTCCTCATTTCCTGGACTTCCCGTCTCTGGACTTTCTCCAGAACTTCCACTGGGACAGTGGGAAGATCACACTGGTGTGGAAATCAGGCAAGCCGGGTACTAGATCTGCTTCGGCCTGGAGCTCGCAAACGCCAGCCAAGGCCTCCCCAACAAGTCAATCAGTCACTGGGCCAATCGTATCTATTGAGCATTTACTGTGTGCCAGGCACTGTACTAAGTTGCCTGGGAGAGTAAAATAAAACAATAAACAAGCACATTCCCTTCCCACAACGAGCTTACTAGAAGGGGAAGACAGACGTGATGATGTGTATGACCGTAAGTGCTGGGGGGCTGGAAGGGGTGTGTGAAAGGAAATGCAGAAGGAAGTGGGAGAAGAGGAAAGGAGGGCTTAGTCAGGGAAGGCCCCTTGGAGGAGATGAGCCTTCAATAAGACTTTGAAGTGGGGGAGAGTCATCTTTTGTCAGATATGAGGAGGGACGGCATTCCAGGCCCGAGGTAGGACGTGGGCGAGAGGTCAGAGGGGAGATAGATGAGGTAGAGGAAGACTGAGAAGGTTAGCAATTGAGGAGCGAAGCGTGCGGACTGGGTTGGAGTATGCAGTGTGATGCGCCCATGCCCGTTTATTCATTTGTTGCACTTTAGGCCCCAGCAGCAAGGATGAGAGAATACAAGTTGTGTCACATAAGCCACTCACGTGTTAAAATGAGGACTACCTTTATTAAGCTCTGTGTGCCAATTTCTGTGAGAAGCATGAGGGATAATACCAGACACGCTGACTGCCCCAAACAGGGTTCATGGTCTTGAAGGAGAGAACAGGCAATTTAAGCCCCATTTTACAGAAGAGGAAACCAAAGACCGGAAAAGTGAAGTAATTCACCCAAGATCACCCGGCCGGCAAGAGGTGGAACCACAAATCAAACCTGAGTTTCTTGAATGTCCGCCTCATGCTCTTTCCACTGGGCCAAGCTGCCTTCCGTCCTGGTTAGCATTTCCCTTTGTTCATATAAAAAATAATTTCTTTGGAAAATGTCGATAAATGCCAGAAAAAATATGAGCATCGGTCATCTTGTCTTCCCCGGACCCATTCCATGTAGTTCTTGGTTGCCGTTCAGATGGAATGACCAGTGTCTAATCATCAACAGTTGTGCCCCGAACAATTCCATTTACAAGGTATTTGAAATGTTCTGTGTCAAGCGGAGGTTACACCTTATCTTTCTCATTACCCACAGGGTAATGTTTTTAAGATGTTTGCCACAGCAGGAATTAGCTTAAAATAAGAAACAGCAGCTCAAGGACATGTAAAGTATGAAACTCGAAAAACCACAGCCTGGAAGCTAACCCTCTTCAGACTTCATGATTACAATACAGGCCAATGTACCCACTGAAGGTTTCCCCTCCTGACAAAATTTTAATCCTTCTCATATATATGTATATATATATATATATATTCATCAGAGATTTTATTATATACCTTCCATGTTGTAGAGCACTGCCCTAAGTGCTGAAAACCCCCCCACAAGTTTGAGAACTAGCCATTGTCCCTGTCTTCCCTGCCAATGGACTCACAATCAAAGAATAAGTTGGAGGTGTAGTGGTGACAACCACGTGAAAAGAGATGAATAAAAAGAAAAACACAAGGAGGAGGGTAGATGCCCAAGAGAAAAGTGATTTGATGCATAAAGATGCACCCTTAAGTACATAATTGGAAAATGTCTAGTAGACTCCTTAGGACCTGAGGACTTCATTTAAATTGTAGACCAAAACAGGGGAGAAGCAGTGAGGCCTAGTGTATAGAACATGAATCAGAAGGACCTGAGTTCTAATCCCAGCTCTGCCACTTGTCAGCTGCGTGATCTTGGGCAAGTCACTTCACTTCTCTGGTCCTCAGGTGCCCCATCGGTAAAAATGGGGATTGAGATTGTGAGCTCCGCATGGGACAGGGACTGTTTCCAACCTGATTTGCTTACATCGACCCCAGCATTTAGTACAGTGCCTGCCACGTAGTAAGTGCTTAACAAATGACATAATTATTATTATTATTTAACAGAAAGAGTTCAGGCCTTCCATTCCAGAGCTGACCCCAAGAATCCCAGCTGATTGAACCCCTTCCTCTTAAGTCAAGCTATTTTGAATGTGTCTACTGACTTTGTTGTATTGCCCTCTGTGTACAATGCTCTGTACACAGTAAGCGCTCAATAAATGTCACCGATTGACTGATTGAGAGGCCAGTGCCACATTGACACCTAGGGTCTGTGAATCATTATCGAGAAGCAGCATGGCATAGTGGGTAGAGCCCGGGCATGGGAATCAGAAGGTCATGGGTTCTAATCCTGGCTCTGCCCTTGTCTGCTGTGTGATCTTGGCCAAGTCACTTAACTCCTCTGTGCAACAATTATCTGTAAAATGGGGATTAAGACTGTGAGACCCTTGTGGAACGGCGACTGTAACCAACCTGATTACCTTGTGTCTACCCCAGCGCTTAGAATGGTGCTTGGCACATAGTAAATGCTTAACAAATACTATTATTGTTACAACTATTAACAATTGTAGTGTCAAATCTAGGATCCATTCTGAGAGAGGAATTCCCATCTTCATGTTTCTTTAGAGCCAGACAGTAATTCTGCAGCCCTTTATGAGATTTTTTTTCAAACCCCAATTTATGTTTATAATTGGAATACTTGTTCGACAGGGAGATATCGTGGTTAGCCCTCTAATTAATATTGCTCCCCCAGAGCTGTAAACTGTATAGAGATTGTTTAACAGTTCAGAATCCACCCACTGAAAGATACAGACTGTCTGTTTACAAGTAGAGTTCATCGCTTGACTTAATCGATCGTCGCTTTCATTCTGTGACTTGGAAAGATTCCTTTTTTTTTTTTTGAAGAAAGTCTTTAAAAATGAAATGAGCTAAATAGGCTTGGTGCTTCACTTTTAAATATTTATCTTGGGACTTACCGCTCTGTTCAGAGAGGCTCCACTGGTGGTGACGTATTCTTGGGAAAGAGGCTTTATCGGAAACAGAAAGGAAACGCTGAGCTGCATTGTAAAATGAAGCATGGCCTAGCAGAAAGAGCACGGTCCTGGGACTAGAGTTCTAATTTTGGCTCTGCCACTCGCCTTCTGGGAGTCTTTCGGGAGGCCACTTAACTGCTCTGAGCCTCAGTTTCCTCACCTATAAAATGGGAATTCAATACCTGTTCTTCCTTCCCCAAAGACTAAGAGCCCCAAGTGGGACAGGAAGTGTTTGCAACCTGATTATTATTACTGTGGTATTGTTATTAATCGATCAGTGGCATTTATTGAGTGCTTACTGTGTGATGAGCACTGTACTAAGAGTTTGGAAGAGGACAATGCAATATTCCTCCCACCTCATTCAGTGGGAGAAGGGAGTGAGGAGAAGGAAATTACTTGTTTACTATGTGTCAAGTACAGTTCTAAGCTCTGGGGTTTATTCATTCATTCGTTCATTCACTTTTATTGAGCACCTCCTGGGTGCAGAGCACTGTACAAAGGAGCAGCGTGGCTCAGTGGAAAGAGCATGGGCTTTGGAGTCCGAGGTCATGGGTTCAAATTCTGGCTCCACCAATTGTCAGCTATGTGACTTTGGTCAAGTCACTTCACTTCTCTGGGCCTCAGTTACGTCATATGTAAAATGGGGATTAAGACTGTAAGCCCCACGTGGGACAACCTGATCACCTTGTAACCTCCCCAGTGCTTAGAACAGTGCTTTGCATATAGTAAGGGCTTAATAAATGCCATTATTATTATTATTATTGCTATTATTACTATACAAGAGTAAACAGGTACATTCCCTGCCCACAACAAACTCACAATCTAGAGGGTGAGACAGACAGAAATATAAATTAATAAATTACAGAAACAGAGTTTATCAGGTTGGATGGAGCACCTGTCCCACATGGGGCTCCAAGTCTAAGTAGGAGAGTGCACAGGTATTTAATATCCATTTTCCAAACTGATTAGCCTATATCTACCCACAGGACTTACAACAGCACCTGGCACATTAGTAAATGCTTAACAGATACCATAAGGAAAAATATGAGGACACTGAGGCACACAGTAATTGTGATTTGTCCAAGGTCACACAGCAGATGTGTGGTATAAGAGCAGGTAGAAGAACCCAGGTCCTCTGATTCCCAGGCCCCTGCTCTTTCCACTAGGCCATGTGGCTTCTTCTGATGATCTTGTGTCTATCTCAGCATTTAATACAGTGCCTACCTGGAATTCCAAAAAAGCAGGGACAAAATCAACTGTCAGAAGTTAAGATGGAGTCTTTCTAGTCACTCTACTATTGATCAGGTCACCCAACTTCCCTCATGCCCAAACCCTGAGGCTTTCAGTCAGAGATCCTGTCGTGAATGTTTTTGTGCCCAGCCCTCTGCATCGTTATTTCCTCCGGACGTGGCCATCCCATTCCAGTTGAAAGTTGCAGACTGCAAGCCCCATGCGGGACAGGGACTGTCTCCAGCCTAATTAGCTTGTACCTTCCCCAGCACTTAGAACAAGGTTTTACTCATCTTGTCTTACACCATCAAGTCATCTCTGACCCACAGTGATGCCATGGACACATCTCTCCCAGAACGCCCTGTTCTCCATCTTTAGTCATTCTGGTAGTGGTTCCATAGACTTTTCTTAGTAAAAATCCGGACGTTTTTTTACCATTGTCTCCTTCTACGCAGTAAACTTGAGTCTCCACCTTCGACTCTCTCCCCTGCCTCTGCTGCCCAGCAAGGGTGAATTTTTACTTGTAGCAGATTGCCTTCCACTCACTAGCCACTGCCCAAGCTAGGAATGGAATGGACAGGCCTCTGCTTGACTCTACCTCCCATAGTTGAGACTGGTAGAGGACTGGAAACTCTGAGAGGGGGTGTGACCCATAGCAAGCACTTAATGAACACTGTAGAAGAAAGAAAAAAAGAGTTGTTAACCCAGGAGGAGCCAAGAGCGCAGGTTGAGGTCACCCGTCTGTCATCAGTTTTGACCGGGCAGACATGCGAATACTAGGCATGATGCGGCCTTCTGGTTCTGCTCTCATCCCATGGGTGGCTGGAATTAGCTTCCCCGCTGCCCTTCACCTTCCTCTCTGAAGCGCTCTCCACCCCCAGAAGGCTGGCAGTGTCACCTAGTGTAAAGAAACCCAGCTTCTAGTCCCAGCTCTGCCAACCACCTGCTGTGTGATCTCGGGCAAGTCACTTTATCTCTCTGTGCCTCAGTTCCCTCAACTGTTAAATGAAGATAAAATCTCTACTCTTCTGGATCTGTGAGCCCTGTGTGGGGCACGACTGTTTCTGATCTGCTTCTTACCTAATTCTAGTGCTAGGCCCAAGTTAGGCATTGATAAATGCCACCATCTATGTAATCACTATTGTTATTGCCTCCCTCTTGCCTCTCCCCACTTTAATCCCTGCTTTACTCGTCTGCCCAGGTGATTTTTCTATGAAGCTGTTTAGTCCATATTTCCCTTATGCTCAAGAAATTCCACTGGTTGCCCATCCATCTCCGGAACAAACAGAAACTTCTGACCACAGCCCTCAGTCACCTTGCCCAGTCCTACCTTACTTCCTATGACAGCCCAGCCCACACATTTCGCTCATCTAGTGCTAACCTTCTCACTGTGCCTCGATTTCATCTGTCTCACCACCCACCCCTGGCCCACATCCTGTCTCTGACCTGGAACGCCCTCCCTCCTCAAATCCGACCGACAATTACTCTCCCCCCTTCCAAACCATATTAAAATCACCTCTCCTCCTAGAGGCCTTCCCCGACTGATCTTTCTTTCCCTCCACTCCCTCTCTCTTCTGCATTTCCCTTGCACTTGGCTCTGTACCCTTTAAACACTTGATCTAATGATAATAATAATAATAATAATATCCACCCCAACCCAACCTCCATACCCCACAGCACTTATACACATATCCAGAATCCATGTTTATGTCTGTTTCTCCCTCTAGACTGTAAAGTACTTGTGGGTAGCGAATGTGTGTACCAACTCTATTACCCTCTGCTCTCCAAAATACCTACTAATGTGCTCTTCATCGAGTAAGTGCTCAAAAAATACCAGTGATTCTTATTTATTGTTATTATTATTAGTAATATTATCACAACTACTAACACAATTACTATTATTATCCCAGCCAGACTCTATGGCAAATGTATGTTTTCCCAAGGTGCGTACTCGGGAAATGTTTTCAAAAGAGAAAACAAAAAACAGATAGACAAACTAAAGGAATCTTTTGTCTGATCTTCTGGCCTCAAGACCCACCAGAAGGTTCTTCACTTAGACAACACAGGCCAGCCCAACTGGGCAAATGTGTTTCTTGGAAAAGTTTTTTTTTTCCATGGAGAAACTTCTCTGTCCAAGACATCTGGTGCTGAAGCAGGAGGAGAAGCAGTTCAGAATTTGCTTGTGTTTGCTCTTATTCCTTTGCACAAGAGGGATAACGGTTACATTTTCGTTTCATTTTCTGGTGAGAATAGAGTGGATCCTGCCTCCAGTCTAAAGGACTGCCTTCTTACCAATCGATCAACAGTATTTATTGACCGCTACCTCTGTGCAGAGCCCTGTATCACGAGCTAGGAAGAGCACAATAAAGTTAGGAGATATGATCCTCGCTCTCAAGAGGTTATTTTTGTTTGCAGAAGGAGCACAGTAAAAATGCATCAGGGCCCTGACAGGATATTTTACATGATTATTACATAAATGGCCTTCTCAGAGATTTTGCCAAAAAATCATCAATTTCCTCTCCCCCTCTCCTAGCCCTAAAACAGTTACATGAGGGAGTGAGGGGCAAAGAGAGAAACATCACATCTGTAATTTCATTTATCACTTTGCTCTTCCCCGCTCCCAGCCCAAAGCAACTATGTACATGTCCGTAATTTACTTATTTTTATTGATGTCTGCCTCCCTCACTCTAGACTGTGAGCTCGTTGTGGGAAGGGAATGTCACTGTTTATTGTTGTACTTCATTTTCCCGAAGCACTTAGGACAATGCACTGCACACAGTAAGTGCTCAATAGAAATGATCGAATGAATGAATGAATGGACCATTTTGATATTTATTAAGTTCTTACTTTGTACCAAGCACTGTGCTGTTGGGCTCCAGAGAACTATGGATGGGGATTTGTTCTTTGGCTTCTCTCTTTAATTACCAGGATCTTGACCATGCTGTAATGTTCCACTGGGGCAATCAAAATCAATCAACTGATCAATCAGTTGTCTTCAGTAAGCGTGCGGAGGACTGGACTGAGCACTTCTGAGAGAACAATATAAGAGAGTTGTTCGATGTGTCATCTACCCAGAAGGAACTTGGTAAAGAGAAGCAGCGTGGCTCAGTGGAAAGAGCATGGGCATTGGAGTCAGAGGTCTTGGGTTCAAACCCCGACTCTGCCACTTGTCAGCTGTGTGACCTTGGACGAGTCACTTAACTCCTCTGGGCCTCAGTTCCCTCATCTGTAAAATGGGGATTAAGACTGTGAGCCCCACGTGGGACAACCTGATCACTTTGCACCCCCCCAGTGCTTAGAAAAGTGCTTTGCACATAGTAAGCGCTTAATAAATGCCATCATTATTATTATTATTCTCTGGGCCTCAGTTACCTCATTTGTAAAATGGGGATGAAGACTGTGAGCCCCACGTGGGACAACCTGATCACCTTGTGTCTCCCCCAGCGCTTAGAACAGTGCTTTGCACATAGTAAGCGCTTAATAAAATGCCATCATTATTAAAGAAACGTCTTACCATCATACTTAAAGCAGTCAATCCGCTTGCCCCCTCCTACCTCACCTCACTGCTCTCCTCCTACAACCCAGCCGCCCCCCAACTTCACTCCTCTAATGCCAACCTAATTACTCACTGTACCTCAATCTCATCTGTCCCACCTCCAGACCCTTGAACACATCCTCCCTCTGGCCTAGAGGTTTCTACCCTAAAGAAGCCGTATGGCAGGCTAGAGCCTGGCCCTGGGAATCAGAAAGTTATGAGTTCTAATCCTACCTCTGCCATTCATCTGCTGTCAACTTGGGCAAGTCCCTTCATTTCTCTGGGCCTCAGTTACCTCACCTGGAAAATGGGGATTGAGACTGTGAGCCCCATGTGGGACAGGGACTGTGTCCAACCCAATTTGCTTGCATCTACCCCAGTGCCTAGTTCAGTGCCTGGCATATAATAAGCGCTTAACAAGTACCATTATTATTGTTATTATTATTACCCTTTCATATATGACAAACTAACACTCTCCCTAACATCAGGGTCTTATTAAAATCCCATCTCCTCCAAGAGACCTTCCCAGACTAAACCCTCTTTTAATCCAGTCCTTCCCCACTCAGCATTTCCCTTGCCATCAGGATTTAAACACTTGATATTCACCCCACCCTCCATCCCCCAGCACTTATGTACATATCTGCAATCTATTTTAATGTCTGTCTTCCCCTCTAGACCGTAAGCTCCTTGTAATAATAATGATGGCATTTATTAAGCACTTACTATGTGCAAAGCACTGTTCTAAGCGCTGGGGAGGTTACCAGGTGATCACGTTTTCCCACGGGGGGCTCACAGTCTTCATCCTCATTTTACAGATGAGATAACTGAGGCACAGAGAAGTTAAGTGACTCACCCAAAGTCACACAGCTGACAAGTGGCAGAGCTGGGATTTGAACCCATGACTTCTGACTCCAAAGCCTGGGCTCTTTTCCACTGAGCCACTCTGCTTCTCCCTTGTAGTCAGAGAATGTGTCTACCAACTCTGTTATGCTGTAATAATAATGATGGCATTTGTTAAGCGCTACTATGTGCAAAGCACTATTTTAAGTGCTGGTTGTACTCTCTCAAGTGTTTAGTACAGTGCTCTGCACACAGTAAGAGCATAAAAAATGCAACTGAATGAGTGAATGAATGAATAATGATTCTCTCCCTCTCCCCCTCCTCCCCCTCCCCATGCCCCCCACCTTACCTCCTTCCCCTCCCCATAGCACCTGTATATATGTATATATGTTTGTACAGATTTATTACTCTATTTATTTTATTTGTCCATGTTTATTCTATCTATTTTATTTTGTTAATATGTTTTGTTTGGTTCTGTCTCCCCCTTCTAGACTGTGTGCCCACTGTTGGGTAGAGACTGTCTCTATATGTTGCCAACTTGTACTTCCCAAGCGCTTAGTACAGTGCTCTGCACACAGTAAGCGCTCAATAAATATGATTGAATGAATTCCCCTGTGCTCACTGACTTTGTAAAAGAATTTCCCAGCCAGGTCAGGGAGTGGTAGCAAGATTTCAATCAATTAATCATCCAATGGTATTTATTGAGCATTTACCATGTGCAGAGCACTACGTTAAGCGCTGGGGAGAAGGCAATGTGATGCAGTTCCCTGACCACAATGAGCTTACAGTCCAGCACAATTAATTGCCCCAGCCACTATCCCCCTGGTTGTAAGAATTTCCCAAGAGGCAGAGACAGACTGACACTTGGAGAGAAATGGATGTCTCTCCCAGAACCCTTCAGCTGCTCAGGGAATGGAGGTCGCATTACGTGACCAAAACCAAGCTTGTCCACACCCCAGCGCTTAGAACAATGCCTGGCACATAATAAGTGCCTAACAAATACCATCAAAAAGATAAGACAGAGAGATGAGTCAATCAGTCCATCAGTCATATTTATTGAGCGCTTACTGTGTGCAGGGCACTGGGCGAAGCGCTTGGGACAGTACACTAGAACACTATAACAGACACCTTCCCTGTCTCAACAAGCTTGCAGTCTAAAGGGGTTAAAAGTGTCTCTCATATGGGAAAATAATAATAATAATGGCATTTATTAAGCACTTCCTATGTGCAAAGCACTGTTCTAAGCACTGGGGAGGTGACAAGGTAATCAGGTTCTCCCACGGGGGGCTCACAATCTTAATCCGCATTTTACAGATGAGGTAACTGAGGCACAGAGAGGTTAAGTGACTTGCCCAAAGTCACACAGCTGACAATTGGCAGAGCCGGGGTTTGAACCCATGACCTCTGACTCCAAAACCAGTGCTCTGAGCCACTGAGCCATGCTGCTTCTCTGCTGGTAGGTAGAAAGCCTACCAAAACATCTAAAGCAGAAAAACGATGTATAAAAATTAAAAGCCCAAGTACTCTTTTCACATGTGCACCCGTTAATCTTTGCCTAGATTTTTATTAGCATCATCTGTTCCACTCCTGTTTCCCTGGCTGGAGACTCGCACCTGTAACTTTTTACTGTTTTCCGGAGATCATTTCCTGCTGTCTCTTTCTCTCAGTCCCACCTCCCCCCAACATCTTCCCCCAAATCTTTCCTAGCTGGGATCCTCTCTCTTCCTCTCTCGCACCAGATGAAAAGGAGGAGGGGTGCTATTTTTTCCCAGTCAAACGGTAAGCTTGGAATAGTTTCTTGCAGTGATCATCAAGTTTATCTTTTTTGCCCCGCTTCCGGAGAGTTTTCAATGAAATTATGGGGAAAAGCGTGACATGAGGGAGGGTCAAGGTGAGCAGCATAATAGATTCCAAACCCACCTCTGTGACTGAATAATTGTGTTAAGAACTCACAACCTCTTGCTCCCAGGCCCATGCTCTTTCCACTAGGCCCAACGTCTTCTCTTGATAATAATAACAATAATGATAATACTATAATAATAATTCATTCAATGGTATTTATTGAGCACTTACTATGTGCAGAGCACTGTACTAAGCGCTTGGGAAGTACAAGTTGGCAACATAGACATCACAGAAGAGAGAGGGAAAAGAGGGCAATGCCTCAGGAAAGGCCTCTTGAAGAGATGTGACTAATAAGGATTTGAAGGAGAGAAGAATGGTGTTCTGTTGTATATGGAGAAGCGGGGAGTTCCAAGTCAGAGAGAGCGTGTGGGCAAAGAATTGGTGGTGAAATAGACGAAATCAAGGCTGGAGTTAGAGGAGCAAAGTTTGCAGGCATTTGTTAAGCGCTTACTATGTGCAAAGCACTGTTCTAAGCACTGGGGAGGATACAAGGTGATCAGATTGTCCCATGTGGACCTCAGGGTCTTCATCCCCCTTTTACAGATGAGGTAACTGAGGCCCAGAAAATAATAATAATAATGATGATGATGGCATTTATTAAGCACTGACTATGTGCAAAGCACTGTTCTAAGCACTGGGGAGGTTACAAGGTGATCAGGTTGTCCTACGAGGGGCTCACAGTCTTAATCCACATTTTACAGATGAGGTAACTGTGGCAAAGGGAAGTTAAGTGACTTGCCCAAAGTCACACAGCTGACAACTGGTGGAGTTGGGATTTGAACCCATCACCTCTGACTCCAAAGCCCGTGCTCTTTCCACTGAGCCATGCTGATGATAATGGCATTCGTTAAGTGATTACTATGTGCTAGGCACTGTTCTAAGTGCTGGGGTGGGTACAAGCAAATCGGGTTGGACACTATCCCTGTCCCACACGTGGCTCACAGTCTTAATCCCCGTTTTACAGGGGAGGTAAAATGAGGCACAGGGAAATTAAGTGACTTGCCCAAGGTCACAAAGCAGACATGGGTTGGAGCCAGAATTAAAACCCTGGTCCTTCTGACTCCGAAGTGATTCTGCTTCTTAGTGACTTGCCATCTTTCTGGCCTTAGGAAAGTCTCAACTTCTCGGCCTCACTTTCCTCATCTGTCAAAAGGGGATTCAAAACCTGTTCTCCTTCCCACTTTAACACTGAGCCCCATGTGGGATGGGGTCTGTAGCCCACCTGAGGTTCCCATCAGAGCTTGCTACAATGCTTGATACGTAGTATGTGCTGGATACCACAATTATTATTCATACTCCGTTGCTTTCCCTATTTGTAATTTATTTTAATATGTTTCCTCCACTAGATTGTAAACCTTCTTGCGGGCAGGAATTGTATCTACCAACACTTTTGTGTTGAACTCAGCACAGATCTCTCACCTATCGACTGGGGATTAAGACTGTGAGCCCCACGTGGGACATGGACCGTGGCCAACCTGATTAGCTTATACCTACTCCGGTGCTTAGAACAGTGCCTGGCACATAGTAAATGCTTAACAAGGAGGCCTTCCCAGACTGAGCCCCTCCTTCCTCTCCCCCTCCTCCCCCTCTCCATCCCCCCCCGCCTTGTCTCCTTCCCCTCCCCACAGCACCTGTATATATGTATATATGTTTGTATGTATTTATTACTCTATTTTATTTGTACATATTTTTTCTATTTATTTTATTTTGTTAATGTTTTGTTTTGTTCTCTGTCTCCCCCTTCTAGACTGTGTGCCCACTGTTGGGTAGGGACCATCTCTATGTGTTGCCAACTTGTACTTCCCAAAGTGCTTAGTACAGTGTTGTGCACACAGTAAGCGCTCAATAAATGCGATTGAATGAATGAATGAATGAGCCCCCTTTTTCCTCTCCTCCTCCTGGTCCCCCCCCCGCCCTACCTCCTTCCCCTCCCCACAGCACCTGTATATATATGTATATTTGAACAGATTTATTACTCTATTAATTTTGTTTGTACATATTTACCATTCTATTTATTTTGTTATTGATGTGCTTATAGCTTTACTTCTATTAATTCCGATGACTTGACACCTGTCCACACATTTTGTTTTGTTGTCTGTCTCCTTCTAGACTGTGAGCCCATTGTTGGGTAGGGACCGTCTCTAGATGTTGCTGACTTGTACTTCCCAATCGCTTAGGACAGTACTCTGCACACAGTAAGCGCTCAATAAATATGAATGAATAAATGAATGAAGGGAATGTTAGAGGACTGGTTTGACAACCACTTCCCAGTGTGCCTAGAACCAATGCCACCAGTTGGGCTAATCAGGCGTCACTGGGAGGTCATTCAGTGATGCCGGGATACTGGGGGGGTGCTTGACTTTAACCTGGAGAAGCAGCGTGGCTCAGTGGAAAGAGCCCAGGCTTTGGAGTCAGAGGTCAGGGGTTCAAATCCCGGCTCCGCCAACTGTCAGCTGTGTGACTTTGGGCAAGTCACTTAAATTCTCTGGGCCTCAGTTCCCTCATCTGTAAAATGGGGATAAAGACTGTGAGCCCCATGTGGGATAACCTGATCACCTTGTAACCTCCCCAGAACTTAGAACAGTGCTTTGCACATAGTAAGCACTTAACAAATGCCATAAAAAAACACCTATCAGGGAGAGGAGGGTTGGAGAGTCTCAGTTAACAGCACTTTTTTGATGGTATTTGTTAAGCGCTTGCTATGTGTCAGGCACTGTTCTAAGCGCTGGATAGATACAAGATAATTAGGTTGAACACAGTCCCTGTCCCACATGAGGCTCACAGTTTAAACTCAGAAGGGAGTAGGATTTAATCCCTATGTTACAGTAGAGGAAACTGAGGCACAGAGGTGTGAAGTGACTTGTTTAAGGTCACAGAGAAATAATAATAATAATGGCATTTATTAAGTGCTTACTATGTGCAAAGCACTGTTCTAAGCGCTGGGGAGGTTACAAGGTGATCAGCTCTCCTTCCCCCTGAGAGCTGGAGCTGAGGTCAAGACCTGCTTAGCGGAAGATGGCAATCTGAAGCAGCGTGGCCTAGTGGAAAGAGCCCAGGCCCTGGGAATAAAAGGATCTGGGTTCTAATCGCGACACTGCCTCTTCGTTACTGTGTGATCTCGGGCAAGTCTCTTAGCTTTTCTAGGCCTTAGGTTCCTCAACTGTAAAATGGGGATTCAATACCTCCCAAGCGCCCCCTTCTAGACCTCTGAGCCCGCTGTTGGGTAGGGACCGTCTCTATGTGTTGCCAACTTGTACTTCCCAAGCACTTAGTACAGTGCTCTGCACACAGTAAACACTCAATAAATATGATTGAATGAATGAATGAAAGAAATACAGTGCTCTGCACACAGTAAGTGCTCAGTAAATACGATTGAATGAATGAATGAATACCTGTTCTCCTTCTTACTTGGACTTTGAACCCCATGTGGGTCAGGGACTGTGTCCAGCCTGATTAACTTATATCTTCCCCAGAGCTTGGAACAGTGCTTGACACATAGTGAGTGCATAAGAGATACCATAATAATATTAGGAAGGCAGGTCTTTGGATTTATGTGACAGTAGTGTTTTTAGGCTGTGTTCTCATCTCTGTAACTGACAATGGAGGCTAAGGCCTGGTCTTCTCTGAAGTAAATCTTGACTTTAGGACTCTCCCCATTTTAAATTCTACTACAGACAAACTCTGTTGATCTGCATGATACCCTGCTGGGACCATCCAGACCACCAATTTAAGAGCCAATGGAATAGGAATAACCAGAAAATATCTAAAAAGGAAGCTTTCACGGTCTTCCTTATTTATATTTATCGAGAAACAGTGTGGCTCAGTGGAAAGAGTACAGTCTTGGGAGTCAGAAGTCATGGGTTCTAAACCTGATTCTGCCACTTGTCTGCTGTGTGATTTTGGGCAAGTCACTTAACTTCACTGTGCCTCAGTTGCCTCTTCTGTAAAATGGGGATTAAGACTGTGAGCCCCACATGGGACAAACTAACCACCTTGTATCCCCCCAGTGCTTAGAACGGTGCTTTGCATATAGTAAGCGCTTAACAAATACCATTATTATTATTATTGTTGTTATCATTATTGTTGTTGTTATACCCTTTAATTCTTGTCCATGCTTTTCAGCATTTTCTGCTTAATGGGAAAACATTCCACTTTAATCTTCTTTTTATTATCCTTTTTTTTGCTTTTTTCTTTTCACTTTAGTTTCCGGGGCACTCATTGCTTTAGGTCAACAATTCACTGCCCGCATGAAGTTGGTGAACCCTGAACTGACCGTAACCAAATAAAATAATTCTTACAATAACTGTGTATAAATCATTGCATAGCTCTGGAGTTGAGTGAAGGGAAAAGAATTCCACACTAGATTCTGGAACTTAAGGGAGGTGACTCTCTCTTCCTTTCATTGACTTTTCCAGGCATTTGAAAAGTAACACAATGAAAGAATTAGCCAGACGTATTCTGCCTTGTCAGAATTTAATGTATTGTGGGAAATAAGGGTGAGCCTTTTTTCGGTGGATTCAAGTAAAGCAAGGAAGAATTGAATTTATTTTCAACCATTACCTCTGTGAACTCCTGGAATAGTTGTGAGAGATGCATTGATGTGATTTTTTTTTCTACCTTGATTTTCAAATTATTTTTTATTCTCTACTCCGTGTGATTCAGCAGTTGTATATACTGAAGCTGTCAATCGAACCCCAGTGCTCTTCTCCTGCTGAGACTGGCCTGTTCCAAAAGGAAGATCAGATTTCTCCCCTTTAGCATTTTCAGGGTAACAGGGAGATTTGCCAGATTTGTGATCCCAGGACACTCCATCCCGCACCCCTTGGTCCGTCTGTCCATCCCAGAGATTGCATTTCTGCAACACCATCTGCTCAGCATCACAGGTCTCACCCCTAAAGTGAGAACAATTCTCTCACTCTCTCCTGCTTCTTATGGGAGACACAGTATGGTCTGCTGGAAAAGAGCACTGGCCTGAAAGTTAGAAGACCTGGGTTCTAATCCCAGCTCTGCCGCTTGCCTGCAGGGTGACCTTGAGCAAGTCATTTCACTTCCCTGGGCGTCAACTCTACGCTCAGTATGGGCAGGGAACGTGTCTGCTAATTCTCTTGTATCGTACTCTCCCAAGCACTTAGAACAGTGCTCTGCAAAAAGTAGAGCGCTCAATAAATGCTATTGATTGACTGTGATTGATCTGTAAAGCGGGGATCCAATACCTGTTCTCCCTCCTACTTAGAATGTGTGGGACAGGGACTTAATCTGACCTGATTAACAATAATAACAATAATAATTATGGTACTTCTTAAGTGCTTACTATGTACCAAGCACTGTTCTAAGCCCTGGGGTAGTTACAAGGTAGCCAGGTTGGATACAGTCCCTGTCGCATGTGGGGTTTGCAGTCTTAATTCCCATTTTACAGATGAGGTAACTGAGGCACGGAAAAGTGAAGTAACTTGCCCAAGGTCACATAGCAGATGTGGTGGAGCCAGAATTAGAACCCAGGTCCTTCTGAATTCCAGGCCCACATTCTAACCACTCACCCACACTGCTTCTCACTAAGAAGCTTCTCACTACTCTCCTCCTCCCCATCCCCCCACCCTACCTCCTTCCCCTCCCCACAGCACCCATATATATGTTTGTACAGATTTATTACTCTATTTAATTTTACTTGTACATATTTACTATTCTATTTATTTTGTTAATGATGTGCATCCATCTTTAATTCTATTTGTTCTGACAACTTGATACCTGTCCACATGTTTTGTTTTGTTGTCTGTCTCCCCCTTCTAGACTGTGAGCCCATTGTTGGGTAGGGACCTTCTCTATATGTAGCCAACTTGTACTTCCCAAGCACTTAGTACAGTGCTCTGCACATAGTAAGCACTCAATAAATACGACTGAATGAATGAATGAATGAATGAATGAATAAGACACGCTGCTTGGGTTTTTACCTGATCTATCTGATTAACTGGCCTCTACCCTAGCGCTTGGCATATAGTAAGCACTTAACGAACACCACAGTTCTCATTATTGTTATTAACAACCTCATTGTGGGCAAGAATGTATCTGTTGTACTCCCTTTCAAGCACTTAGTACAGTGCTCTGCACACAGTTAGCACTCAATAAATACATTGAATGAATCAATGAATATCATTAGGGTGTCAGGGCAACGAGGCTAAGTTCATTCATTCTTTCATTCAAGTGCTTACTGAGTGCTTACTGAGAGCCCAGTGCTAGGATTCAGGAGTCCAGGCTACTATTCCCAGCTCTTCCACTAGCCTGCTGGGTGACCTTTGATAAGTCACTTAACCTGTTAGCTCTTGGTAGTCGGGACATGTCTTCCACTTCTGTTATTCTTTCCTGAGCATTTAGACAATAAGTATGTTTCTGCTATTTCCACTTGACCTCCCCGGACCTCAGCTTCCTTATCTGAAAATTGGGGAGAAGCTATCTCCTTGCTCTACCGCTTAGTTAGTGAGCCCCAAATGGGATGGGACCTGTGTCTGAACTGATAGTCTCGTCTCTAACACAGTATACATTGTAAGTGCTTAATAGAGAAGCAGTGTGGCTCAGTGGAAAGAGCCACACTTTCCTTTGGAGTCAGAGGTCATGACTTGGCTTTGGCGTCAGAGGTCATGGGTTCAAATCCCGACTCCGCCAATTGTCAACTGTGTGACTTTGGGCAAGTCACTTCACTTCTCTGGGCCTCAGTTACCTCATCTGTAAAATGGGAATTAAGACTGTGAGCCCCACGTGGGACAACCTGATCACCTTGTATCCTCCCCAGTGCTTAGAACAGTGCTTTGCACATAGTATGCGCTTAGCAAATGCCACTATTATTATTATTATATAATAATAATAGATGCCACGGTCTATATTATAAAGTCAGAGCTGAGTGGGACACAAAAGACATTCATACCTATACCTCTGTCGACTCACTCCTGCCAGAGAACTTGGCTGGACCTCTAAAATGACAAAGCAGTTCTCCCTACACATGTTTCCTTTTGCTTAATTCTAGATGAGAAACAAAATATATTTGAGAGGCGACACTGTAAAGAGCACAGGAACGGGGAGCCAGGAGACCTGGATGCTAATCCCAGATCTGCCACTTGCTCGCTGTGTGACCTAGAGCAAGCCACTTAACTTTTCTGGTCCTCAGTTTCTTCATCTGTGATTCAGTACCCTTAATTCCCTTCCCCTTAAGACTGCGAATCCCGTGAGACACAGGGATTGGGCCCTGGTAATCTTGTATTTACCCCAGAGTTTAGCACTGTGTTTAGCACCTAGTAAATACTTAACAAATACCACAATTATTGTTCATTTTAAAGCCTGTTGCATTGGTCGGGGAACCCTCAGGTGGAAGACCAGAAAGGTATCATTAGATGTGTTTCCACATAGCAATCGTCATCATCAGTGGTATTCCTTGAGGGCTTACTGTGTGCAGAGTGCTTTACTAGCACTCACAGAAGCAGCATGGCTCAGTGGAAAGAGCCCGGGCTTGGTAGTCAGAGGTCATGGGTTCTAATCCTGGCTCTGCCACTTATCAGCTGTGTGACTCTGGACAAATCACGTAACTTCTCTGTGCCTCAGTTCCCTCATCTGTTAAATGAGGATTAAGACTATGAGCCCCATGTGGGACAAACTAATTACCTTGTATCCCCCAGTTCTTAGAACAGTGTTTGGCACATAGTAAGCGCTTAAAAAATGCCATTATTATTATCATTATAATTATTATCATTATAATTATTATCATTATTAAGCACTTGGGAGAGTGCAATACAATAGAGTTGCTAAACACCTTCCCTGCCCACAATGAGTTTACAATATTTTACTTTGTGTATATCCAAATTGGCTGGATTTTTCTTGCATCTGCATTGGCCGGATCTTTCCTAGATTTATTTTGGCTGGATCGATCCTGCATCTGGATTCCCCCTTTGGAGAATGGGAGAAGGGATTTGCTACTGCCCCAAAATAGATGTTCCGATTGGGCAGACTCCCCGACTGTAAATAGAATCAATCAGTTGAGGGTATTAAGTGAGAGTTTAGTGTGTGAAGAGCACTGTACTAAGCATTTGGGAAACTACAATCCAACAGAATTAGCAGACATATTCCCCACATTTCCCAAGAGCTTACGGTCTAAAATTCAGATGAAGTCTCTGGCACCTGGCACCTTGGGCAACTCCTCTTCTAGACTGTAAGCTCATTGTGGGCAAGGGAAAGTGTCTTTCTATGGATATATTGCACTCTCCCAAGAGCTTAGTACAGTGCTCTGCACACAGTGAGTGCTAAATATATACGTTTGACCGACTGACTGACTTGATCATAGTTGCCCGTCCAGCTTGGCAGGAAACTCCAGGATGGCACTGTTCCCATCCCATTTATAATGCTTCAAACATCTGCCACCAATAGCTCCAAGAGGAAGTAAACCTTTGACCCCTTCCGTGGTTGCCGAAGTCTGCCCGGCCCCACCGGCTGCTCAGAGAGAGAAATTTGGCTTGCTGATAGGGGTTCTGCAGCAGCGAGGTTGCATTTTCTACATTTTCCAAATAATTGGAAACAGCACCATCCAGATGTTGTCTTGCAAAAACAGGGCCCAGGAGTCTCTGTTTTGCCCCGAGTATGTGTCACGTGCAGAATGTAAATATTGAACCGTAAATCATTAGTTTTCGTGAGCAGCCTTGCCATATGTGGTCAACCATCATGGAGCAGAGTTAAAGACAACACTAGGAACATCCCTTTTCCCTCTTGACTAGTGTTGTCTGAGCAATCAATCATTCGGTCAGACTAATTGAGCACTGACTGCGTGCAGAACACTGTATTAGGCGCTCGGGAGACTACAACAGAGTTGGCATATGTATTCTCTGCCCACAACGAGCTTATAGTCTAGAGGGGACCTGCTTTTCAAGGAGCCAGAAAAGGGGGCTCAACTGGGTTGTCATAGAGCAGCGTGGCCTAATGGATAGAGCACGGTGGACCTGGGAATCAGAAGGACCTGGGATCTATTCCTGGCTTTGCTATTTGTCAGCTAAGTGACCTTGGGGCTAGTCACTTAACTTCTTCTGGCCTCAATTACCTCATCTGTAAAATGGGGATTAGACTGTCAGTCGATCGTATTTATTGAGCTCTTACTCTGTGCAGAGCACAAGCTTAAGCACTTGGGACAGTACAATCTAATGATAAACAGACACTGTCCCTGCTCACAGTGAAGTTATAGTCTACAGTGAGAGACAGACATTAAGAGAATTAAATAATATATATATATATATATGTATAAACATATACAAGTGCTGTGGGGCTGGGAGGGGGCATGAATAAAGGGAACAAGTCAGGGCTACGCAGAAGGGCATGGGAGAAGAGGAAAGGAGGGTTTAATTAGGGAAGGTCTCTTGAAGGTGGGCAATCACTGGAGTTTCTTGAGAAGTGGGGAAACATGGCCTGAATGAGCAGCAGAGTGAAGTATGGACTGGTGTGAGCCCGTTGTTGGGTAGGGACCGTCTCTATATGTTACTGACTTGTACTTCCCAAGCGCTTAGTACAGTGTTCTGCACACAGTAAGTGCTCAATAAATACAACTGAATGAATGAATGAAGCATGAGGAGAGACAGGAGGTAGGGAGGTCAGCAAGGAGGCTGATACAGTAAATCGAGGTGGGATAGGGTAAATTACTGGATTAATGTGATAGCAGTTTGGATGGAAAGGAAAGGGTGGATTTTAGTGATGTGAAAGTGGAACTGACTGGCTTTAGCAATGGATTGAATATGTGACTTGAATGAGATTGTGGAGTCAAAGATGCCAAGGTTACGGGCTCATGAGACAGGAAGGATGGTGGAGTCATCTACGGTGATGGGAAAGTCAAGGGGAGGATAGGGTTTGGGAGGGAAGGTAATGAGTTCCATTTCAAACATGTTAAGCTTGAGATGACCAGAGGATATCTAAGTAGAGATATCTTGAAGGCAGGAGGAAATGTGAGACTGCAGAGAGGGAGAGAGATCAGAGCTGGAGATGTAGATTTGGTAGTTGAAGCCATGGGAGCACAAGAGTTCTCCAAGGGAGTGGGTTTAGATGGGGAATAGAAGGGGACCCCGAACTGAACCTTGAGGGACCCCCACAGTTAGGGGGTGGGTGGCAAAGAAGGAGCCTGTGAAAGAGACTGAGAATGAGCTGCCAGAGAAAGAGGAGAGAAACTAGGAAGGGACAGTGTCAGTGAAGCCGAGGTTGGATAATGATTCCAGAAGCAGTATTGAAGGCATCTGAGAGGTAGAGGAGGATTAGGATGGAGTAGAGGCTGTCGTATTTGGCAAGAAGTAGATCACTGGTGACCTTTGAGGGAGTGGTTTCTGTGGAGTGAGTGGGATGGAAGCCAGATTGGAAGGGGTCCAGGAGCAGAAATTGAGATGGTGAGTGAAGACAACTCACTCAAGGAGTTTGGAGAGGAATGATAAGAGGAAGATTGGGTGATAACTGGAGGGAGCCGTGGGATCAAGGGAGGGATTTTTTTAGGATAGGGGAGATATGATGTGTGTTTGAAAGCAATGGGGAAGAAGCCAATGGAGAAAGCTTAACCAGTATCACAAAAAAAGCAAAGGTGAATAGACATTCAATTTTTTTAAAAAAATTTGATTACTATCTCTGTAATACTTTTACCCCTACCTTCCCTGTTAGAGAGTAAGCTCCCTGTGGATAGAGAATGGATTACTTCCTTTTTTTTTTTTAACTTCCCAACCACTTACTATAGTGCATTGCATCCAATGAGTACCCAATCAAACTCTCACTACTATTACTACTACTAAATAAAGGACTAAACTAAATTCAACGAACTAAAGCAAGGACCATACTCTACTAGGCGCTTACCGGTGGGAATGTGACGGGTGAGTTGAAAAAATATATTTCTTCGTCTGACATAATCCCATGCTCAAGAACTGCTCAAGAAGCCAAATAACTGAGACCTTATCCTTTCAGACTATTCCAACTGGAAAGCCTTGAAAGAGGATCTTCCAAAGGAAGTGAGTTGGGAAACATACCCCATCACATCAAACTGGGGTGCAGGCCTCTGTAACATGGCCATTCGGGACGTCTTGTAACCGTTCTTTCCATAGTTAAATGCAAGAGGTGAAAATCTGTGTTTTTAGACATTGTGCTTCTGGTTAAATAATTCAGCTTCTGTTTAATTCAACAATGTTTCCTAGCAACCAACTTTCTTCCTTGCCACTAAAGCAACTAATCAGGAATCCCGTCGGCAGAGAATCAACCAGGAATTCAGTCTGGAGAATATATAAAACAGGTGTGCACCTAGACTTCAAAAAGCAGCTGCAATATCTAATATCATAGACTAGATTGAAAGGGCTGAAATAGCACTGTAAGTGGCCCTCAGAATACCTTGGGGAACGAATTGAAACCATCCCGCTGTATTTCTGCTCCATCTTCAACTCGATAAACAGCTTTTTTTTTTTCAGGTGATAAATTCCTTTGCGATGGATTGATGTATGTCATGTCCATCCAGATTTACCCAGTGCCAAAAGGACTCTCCCAGACATTTATCTAGGTATCGCTAGATATCATTTACAGAGGTTATTGACTTGTTGAGAGCATTCTCACTTCAAGCATAGGGAAAACAGATTCCTGGGGAGAATGTGATTCATCTCCAAGTCAGAGAATGGAGTTTGAGTTGGAAGGAGTAATTCATTCATTCAATCATATTCATTGAGCGCTTACCATGAGCTGAACACTGTACTAAGTGCTTGGGAGAGTACAACACAAAACAGTCACATTCCTGGGCCACAGCAACCTGTGAGCCCCCGGTGGGACAAACTGATCACCTTGTAACCTCTCCAGCACTTAGAACAGTTCTTTGCACATAGTAAGTGCTTAATAAATGCTATTATTATTATTATTATTATTATAACCTTCCACTGGGCCCATTATAAAGGATTCATTATAGAACATAATTCTTCAACAGGTCTCTCTGGTTGGGTCTGACTGTCACCTGCCCATTATTTTTTTAATAATGAAAAATTTTGCAGATAAAGGATTCCAATAAAAGTGGAATCTATAACCTCTTTGTGGAATGTGGATTTTTGATCGTGAGCCTCTTGAGGGCCAGGGACCATGTCTGATTCCCACCTCTGTATTCATTCATTCATTTAATCATATTTATTGAGCGCTTACTGTGTACGGAGAACTGTACTGAATGCCTGGGAGAGTGCGATATGACAATGAGTAGACACATTCCCTGCCCACAACGAGCTTATTCTTTCCAGTGCTTAGTACAGTGCACTCTAGATGGGAAATGCTTTAATGAAGGTTGTTACCACTACCACTATTACTGAAGATGGAACAGTTAAAAATCTAGGTGATCTGAACAGGAAAATGCCCATTCATTCATTCAATTGTATTTATTGAGCACTTACTGTGTGCAGAGCGCTGTAGTAAACATAGTAAATCAATTTTAATAATAATAATATTGTTGGCATTTGTTAAGCGCTTACTCTGTGCCAAGCACTGTTCTAAGCGCTGGGGTAAATACAGGGCAATCAGGTTGTCCCACGTGGGGCTCACGGTCTTCAACCCTATTTTACAGATGAGGTAACTGAGGCACAGAGAAGTGAAGTGACTTGCCCAGGGTCACCCAGCTGAGAAGTGGCTGGATTAGAACCCATGACCTCTTACTCTCAAGCCCGTGCTCTTTCCGCTAAGCCACGCTGGACTACCCAAATATTAGTGCTTTTATGGTATTTATTAAACCCTTACTATGTGCCATACACTGTACTAAGTGCTGTGGTAGATACCAGGTCATCGAGTTGGACATAGTTCATGTCCTACATGGAGCTCACATTGACTCCATTTAGCAGATGTGGTCTCTGAGGCACAGAGAAGTGAAGTGACTTGTCCAAGGTCACACAGTGGGCAAGTGGCAGACCCTGGATTAGTACCCAGGTCCTTCTGATTCCCAGATTCATGCTCTATCCTGCTTCCCCCTCTAGACTGTAAGCTTATTATGGGCAGTGAACTTGTCTGCTAATTCTGTTATATTGTACTCTTCCAAATGCTTAGTAATAATAATAATAATAATGATAATGGCATTTATTAAGCACTTACTATGTGCAAAGCACTGTTCTAAGCACTGGAAAAGATGGCATTTATTAAGTGCTTACTACATGCAAAGCACTGCTCTAAGCGTTGAGGAGGTTACAAGGTGATCAGGTTGTCCCACGGGGCTCACAGTCTTAATCCCCATTTTACAGATGTGGGAACTGAGGCACAGAGAAGTTAAGTGACTTGCCCAAAGTCACACATCTGACAATTGGTGGAGCTGGGGTTTGAACCCATCGCCTCTGATTCCAAAGCTCATGCTCTTTCCACTGAGCCACGCTGCTTCTCTTAGTACAGTCCTCTGCACATAGTAACTGCTCAATAAATACCATTGATTAGTATTTAGATCTTTAAAAAAATCCCTCCAATTCCCCACACTGACCTGAAACGTCATCTGAAATGAGCCCCCGAAACCTAGAGCATTAAAGAGATCTTTGTGCGTTTTGGCTTCGAAGGGGAAGCCCTCCTTACACAGGACCTAGGGTTTTTCTTTCAAAGATGGGATTTATCTTCTGACAGATGTTACTGTCTTGAAAGATTGAGGAAACCTTGTAAGACTGAAATAAAGAAAACACTGACCTTCAGTTGAAGCCTAAGGGGATGAAGATCTCTGTTTTTGGCAGCTGGAATGGGGTTGGGCCAAGGGAGAGGAGAGGAGGAGGGAGAGAAGATTAAAACCCCTTCCCCACTCCTAGGGAGCAGAGTTTTGTCTAGGAAGTCCACAGCACTTGTCGAGCCAACTTTGTGGGAGATCCAGAACCTGTCAGAATATGAATTATGTCTCAATTACCTCTATCAAATACCCTATTCCTTAATCTAACTCCTTCCTACTTAGACTGTGAGCCTCGTGTTGGGCAGGAACAGTGTCTATCTTGATTATCTTTATTCTTGTCCACTGCTAAGTACAGTTCTTGACACATAGTAAGCCCTTACTGCACTATTACTGACATTATTATTACTGTTGTTGTTAATATTATGCAATCAATTAATCAGTAATATTTCTTGAGCCCCGACTCTTTGCAGAACACTGACCTAAGGTTTGGGAGCATACAACAGAGTTAGTAGAGAAGCAGTGTGGCTCAGTGGAAAGAGCCCGGGCTTTGGAGTCAGAGGTCATGGGTTCAAATTCCGACTCCGACAATTGTCAGCTCTGTGACTTTGGGCAAGTCACTTCACTTCTCTGTGCCTCAGTTCCCTCAACTGTAAAATGGGGATGAAGACTGTGAGCCCCCCGTGGGTCAACCTGATCACCTTGTAACCTCCCCAGCGCTTAGTGCAGTGCTCTGCACACAGTAAGTGCTCAATAAATATGATTGAATGAATGAATGAATGTCGGAGTCCCGAAACTGTCTGCACTCAACTCTGTGCCGACCGAAGTCAGAATACCAAGTCAGAATCTGCCCCATTAAGAGTCAGCCCCTCCTCTCAGGACTCTCAGAATAAATTCCAGTGGTTACCCATCCACTTCCATAAAGCCACTCACCTCTGACTTTAAAGCCGTCCATCCCTTCGCCCCCTCCTACCTCACCTCCCTTCTCTCCTTCTACAACGCAGCTCGCACACTTTGCTCTTCTAATTCCAACCTGCTCAATATACCTCAATCTTGTCTATCTCACCTCTCATCAACATCATGCATCTGGCCTGGAATGCCCTCCTTTCTCAGATACGACAGATAATGATTCTCCCCCCCACCACTTCAAAGCCTTACTGAAGGCCCATCTCCTCCAAAAGGCCTTCCCTGACTAAGCCTTCCTCTCCTCTTCTCCCACTCCCTTCTGCATCGCCCTGACTTGCTCACTTTATTCATCCCCCAGCCCTGCCCCACAGCACTTACGGACATATCTGTCATTTATTTCTGTTAACGCCTGTCTCCCCACCTAGACTGTGAGCTCATTTTGGGCAGGGAATGTTTCTGTTTATTGTCATATTACACTCGTCCAAGTGCTTAGTACAGTGCTCTGTGAACGGTAAGCGCTCAATAAATGCTATCAAATGAATGAATGTTTGTTAGTTATGGCTTTTCACCTAGCCATCTCGGGAAAAGGTCGACTGGACATCTCGTTTTTTTCTGAGGAAAGTTCTGCCGTGAGTCCCCTTTTCCTCTTCTATGAGTCCAGTAACCATAGCAAGTGAGAAATTGCCCTTTTCTATTCTGGGTGTGAAAGAAAGCTAGGGAGTTCAGCCCATACCACAAATGTGGTCAAAACAGGAGGGCCTGTTTGCAGTTGTGCATTGTGGGGCCTGTTTCAAATCCCTTCTCTTTATCTAGAGAAGACATGTGCTTTTAGGTGTGGCAAACATCTTAGGCACGATTGCTCCTTTTTTTTCCCATGAATTTCTGAAACTTCCCAGAAATTGTGAAGTGAGTGAAACAATTAGTAGCTGAAATGACACTTACATCGCTCAAAATTGGCAAGTCAGTGGTGTGGATAACCGGCATTTGGATTTCAGATGACCGATTGCCAATTTCCACTTTGCTGGTCAGCTCAGATAATAATAATAATAATAATAATAATAATAATAACAATAACAATAATAATAATAGTGCTAGTGAAGTGTTTACTATGTGTTCTCAGTGCTGGGGTAGAAACAGGTTAATCAGTTTGGACACAATTCCTGTCCCACATGGGGCTCACAGTCTTAATCCCCATTTACAGAGGAGGTAGCTGAGGCCCAGAGAATTGAAGTGACTTGCCCAGGGTCACCCAGAAGATAAGTGGAGTAGCTGGAATTAGAACCTAGGTCTTTCTGACTCCCAACTCTGTGTTCTAACCACTAAGCCAGATGCATGGGTAACTATAGTCCTCAAAGGAGGAAGCAGTGTGGCCCACTCCAAGAAGCACAGGACTGGAAATTGTAAAGCCTGGCTACTAGTCCTACCTCTGCCGTGTGACCTTTGGCAACTCATTTAACCAAGATTAACCATGGTTCAATCCAGAGGTCATGGGTTGAAATCCCAGCTCCGCCAATTGTCAGCTGCGTGACCTTGAGCAAGTCACTTCACTTCTCTGTGCCTCAGTTCCCTCATCTGTAAAATAGGGATTAAGACTGTGAGCCACCATGGGACAACCTAATCACCTTGTATCCTCTCCAGAGCTTAGAACAGTGCTTTGCACATAGTAAGCGCTTAACAAATGCCGTCATTATTATTGTTATTATTATCCTATCCCAACTGGATTACTGCATCAGCCTTCTCTCTGATCGCCCATCCTCCTGTCTCTCCCCACTTCAGTCTATACTTCACACTGCTGCCCGGATCATCTCTGTGCAGAAACGCTCTGGGCATGTTACTCCCCTCCTCAAAAATCTCCAGTGGTTACCAATTAACCTACGCATCAGGCCAAAACTCCTCACTCTCAGCTTCAGGACTCTCCATCCCCTCTCCCCCTCCTACCTCACCTCCCTTCTGTCCTTCTCCAGCCCAGCCCGCACCCTCCACTCCTCTGCCGCTAATCTCCTCACTGTGTCTCGTTCTCGCCTGTCCCACCGTCGACCCCCGACCCACGTCCTCCCCCTGGCTGGAATGCCCTCCCTCCACACATCCACCAAGCTAGTTTTCTTCCTCCCTTCAAAGCCCTACTGAGAGCTCACCTCCCCCAGGAGGCCTTCCCAGACTGCGCCCCCTTTTTTCTCTCCTCCTCCCCATCCCCCCCACCCTACCTCCTTCCCCTCTCCACAGAACCTGTATATATGTTTGTACGGATTTATTACTCTATTTTACTTGTACATATTTACTATTCTATTTATTTTGTTAATGATGTGCATCTAGCTTTACTTCTATTTATTCTGATGACTTGACACCCATCCACACGTTTTGTTTTGTTGTCTGTCTCCCCCTTCTAGACTGTGAGCCCGTTGTTAGGTAGGGACTGTCTCTATATGTTGCTGACTTGTACTACCCAAGTGCTTAGTACAGTGCTTTGCACACAGTAAGCGCTCAATAAATACAAATGAATGAATGAATGAACCACTCTGAGCCTCGGGATCCTCACCTGGAAAGTGAGGCTAAGGTACCAGAAGCAACGTGGACTAGTGGAGAGAGCATGGGCCTAGGAATCCAGAAGGTCATGGGTTCAAATCCCAACTCTGCCGGGCAAGTCACTTAACTTCTGTGTGCCTCAGTTCCCTCATCTGTAAAATGGGGATTAAGACTATGAGCCCCACGTGGGACAACCTGATCACTTTGTGTCCCCCAAGCTCTTAGAACAGTGCTTTGCACATAGTAAGCGCTTAACAACTACCATCATTATTATTATTCTAATCTCGACTCCACCACTTGTCTCTCCCTTCTAGACTGTGAACCCGCCATTGGGTAGGGACCGTCTCTATATGTTGCCAACTTGTACTTCCCAAACGCTTACTACAGTGCTCTGCACACAGTAAGTGCTCAATAAATGATTGATGAATGAATGAATAATGAATGAATGCTGAATGGTGTCAGGCAGGTTACTTCACTTCTCTGGGCCTCAGTTACCTCATCTAGAAAATGGGGATTGAAACTGTGAGTCTCTCGTGGGACAGGGACTGTGTCCAACCTGATTTTCTTGTATACACCCCAATGCTTAGTACAGTGCCTGGCACAGAGTAAGCACTTAACAAATACCACAGTTATTATTATTACTTGCTGTCAATCAATGGCATTTATTGAGCGCTTACTGTGTGCAGAGCACTGTACAAGTGCTTGGCCCACTGTAAATACTTAACAAGTACTATTATTATTACAGTGTAACATGTTTGGTAGACATGGTTTTTGCTGTTTTTTAAAGTGGTATTTGTTAATCTTAATAATTGCGTGACTTAATAGCTTTCTCTGTGCATATAAGTGCTGTGGGCTAAGGGAAAGGTGAATAAACCTTTCAAATTCAAGGCGAGGAACGAGACCCCTTTTTCTAGCAGAAGGTCTCACTCTGTGAGTAAGTAATTCATACCCAAGGGGAGACTACTTGTCTTTCTAAGATGCTTGCTCACTCTCCAATATCAGAGAACCTCCAAAACAGCCATGGCGAGAACCCAGCAAAGCTGGCAAAAGAAAGGCAGAAACTTAATGAACGTTTTAATGAGGAATGTTTAGAAATCTAGCCCATGGGGTTCTGAAAAAAAGTGAACCTGGTTATAGTCCTTCCAGGAAAAACCCTCGGAATCTTGGGCTTACCTGATCAGAAATGGGGAAAATTCTAGATTCCACAGAAATTCACTTATTGGTTTCCACAATTAACCAGTAAACAAAAACACAAGGGCATTTTGGGAAAGCAGCTTCCTAGAAATGAAGTGTGCTTGTGTAATTTTTTAAAAATTTATATTAATGTCTGTCCCCCGCCCCCCCGCAGAGAAGCAGCGTGGCTCAGTGGAAAAGAGCCCAGGCTTTGGAGTCAGAGGTCATGGGTTCAAATCCCAGCTCTGCCAATTGTCAGCTGTATGACTTTGGGCAAGTCACTTAACTTCTCCAGGCCTCAGTTACCACATCTGTAAAATGGTGATTAAGACTGTGAGCCCCCCGTGGGACAACCTGATCACCTTGTAACCTCTCCAGCGCTTAGAACAGTGCTTTGCACATAGTAAGGGCTTAATAAATGCCATTATTATTAGACAAGCTCATCGTGGGCACAGAATGTGTCCAATATATTGTTAAATTGTACTCTCCCAAGCATTTAGTACAGTGTTCCACACACAGTAGGTAAATACAATTCCCAAGTGACTGACTAGAACCCCACCCATCTGAGATAAATTCTTGTCTTGTCCTATGCCGTTGGGTCGTTTCTGACCCATAGCGACACAACAGACACATTTCTTCCAGAACGCCCTGCTCTCCATCTGCAATCGTTCTGATAGTGGAGTTTTCTTGGTAAAAATCTGAAAGTGGCTTACCATTGCCTCCTTCCGGGCAGTAAACTCGAGTCTCCACCCTCGACTCTCTCCCATGACGCTGCTGCCCGGCACGGGGGAGTTTTGACTTGTAGCAGATTGTCTGCCACTGTCTAGCCACTATCCAAGCTAGGAATGGAATGGGTAGGCCCCTGCTTCACTCTCCCTCCCAAAGCCGAGACTGGCAGAGTACTGGAAACTCTCCGGGTGCCACCCTGAGAAGGGAAGGTAAATTCTTACAGAAGGAAAAAAGAAAGACAATGAAGTTTCTAGGCATTATGACCATTCGCTCTCCCCTGCTCTCTTTTCCTCTTGAGCAAGAAAAAAGTCCATGTCAGCTTACTAGTGACAACAGTAATAATAATAATGGTATGTGTTAAACGCTTACTATGTGCTAAGCTCTGTTACATTCTCTGTATTGTAATAATAATAATAATGATAATGGCATTTGTTAAGCGCTTACTGTGTGCAAAGCACTATTCTAAATGCTGGAGAGGATTCAAGGTGATCAGGTCCCATGTGGGGCTCACAGTCTTAATCCCCATTTTACAGATGAGGCCATGAGGCACAGAGAAGTTAAGTGACTTGCCCAAAGTCACAGAGCTGACAGTTGGCGGAGCCGGGATTTGAACCCATGACCGCTGATTCCCAAGCCCGTGTTCTTTCCACTGAGCCACGCTGCTTCTCGCATTAAATGTGTGCGGATGAAGAGATGATTTCCAAAGAACAGCGGCGAAGATACAAACTTACAGAAAAAATCAGCCGAAAACCATCAGTACTATTTTCCGAGCACTTGCCGTGTGAAGAGCCCTGTATTAAGCACTTGGAAAAGTACAGCAGGGTAGGAACACACGATCCTTGCCCTCGAGGTGTTTACAGTGTAGCTGAGGAGGCAGAAATGAAAATCAATTACAGGTAGGGCAACAACAGTGTTTAAGGATATGTAAATATAAGGTCAGTGGGGATGGGGGTGAGGGTGAGCTGAGTCCTCCCCACTATTTCCCTTACCCCTAATTGTATTAGTGAAAGCGAAATAATTATATAATAAAGATGAGTGTATTGCATTCCTCTGCCAATCAAGTTGGGCTGATCGGAGGGTTAGTCTTGCTAGAAGAGATAGCAGACTTCAGGAATAACGATGGGAGCCACAGGTGGCCACCACATGATTCAAGGGTTGATGTATACGTGCACACGGAAGGGAGTGGAACTCTTGTCCAGACACTTGCAAATATGGGGAGGAATTCACTTTCAGTAGTATCTGAAATATGAGGGATGTTACTCCACCACTTGTCTTCTGTGTGACCCTGGGCAAGTCACTTCACTTCTCTGGGCCTCAGTGACCTCATCTGGAAAATGGCAATTAAGATTGTTAACCCCATGGCAGGACAGGGACTGCTTCCAACAGGATTTGCTTGTATCCCTTTATCTCTCTCTCCCTTTAATAATGATAGCATTTATTAGCGCTGAGGAGGTTACAAGGTGATCAGATTGTCCCACGGGGGGCTCACAGTCTTCATCCCCATTTTGCAGATGAGGGAACTGAGGCGCAGAGAAGTTAAGTGACTTGCCCAAAGTTACACAGTTGACAATTGGCTGACTCCCTTTCCCTGTTATATGTTGCTGACTTGTACTTCCCAAGTGCTTAGCGCAGTGCTTTGCAAACAGTAAGTGCTCAATAAATACGATTGAATGAATGAATTTCCCTTTTTCCCTTTGGGAGCTGGACTGAAGAGTCTCTTTAGTCTGGAAAGACAGAGGCAGAGAGGAGACATGTTAAAAGTTGGTCAAACTATGGCAGAGTGGACAAGGTGAACCTAGAAATGTCATTCACCAAATCCTACCCACCGTGGCTCAGTGGAAAGAGCCCGGGCATGGGAGTCGGAGGTCATGGGTTCGAATCCCAGCTCTGCCACATGCCTGCTGTGTGACCTTGGGCAAGTCACTTAACTTCTCTGAGCCTCAGTTACCTCATCTGTAAAAGGGGGATTAAGATTGTGAGCCCCACATGGGACAACCTGATCACCTTGTATGCTCCCCAGTGCTTAGAACAGTGCTTTCAACATAGTAAGCACTTAACAAATGCCATTATTGTGATTATTATTGGGAAAGTACCGAGGCTTGCAAGTGCTACCCTTTTACTCATTCTCTTCCTGCCCCTTCTCCTCTTCCTTTTCCTCATCAATTGCATTTATCCAGTGCCTACTGAGTGAGCAGCTTTACTAAGTGTTTATAGAAGCGCACAGCAGAAGCGAGACACACGATCATTGTCCTCTGGGCTTTCAACCAAAGGCCAGATGTGGCAGATTCCAAACAAAAGGAAAAACTTCTTCACCCAGCTGGTGAAAGGATATGGAATGTGTAGCCACAGCGGCTGTGCAGCTGAGAATCCAAGCACGAGCCAGAGGGGCTAAAATAAGTTCACGGGGGAGGGGTTTATGTTTGATTACCAGGGGAATCTTAGGGATGGAACAGGGGAAGAGTTAGGGAGATTGGAAGCTAAATTCTGCTTCCACATTATTTATTTAAACTTTTCGATCGTACTTGTTAAATGCTTATTATGTGCCAAGCGCTGGGGTAGATACAAGTTTGTCGGTTTGGACACAGTCCCTGTCCCACATGGGGCTCACAGTTGTAATCCCCATTTTCCAGATGAGGTAACTGAGGCCCAGAGATGTGAAGTGACTTGCTCAAGGTCACACAGCAGACAGGTGGCAGAGCCAGGATTAGAACCCTGGTCCTTCTAACTCCGAGGCCCGGGCTCTCTGTTTCAACAAAAATGCTTCTCAGCAATTCCTCTGAGTTCCTATAAGACAGTACATGTCAGAGAGTGCATCCAATATCCTGAAGGTTTTCTGCCCCAGTGGGATTTGTTAATTTGTTAATTTGTAGAGGTCTGGGCACCTAAATTTGTGGCCTTTGGACACTTGACTTTCTCCCCTCCCCCAGCTCCCAGTACTTATATATATATATATATATATATATATATATATATATATATATATATGTATATACATCTTTAAATTATATATCATAAATTGTTTATTAATTCATATTCAAGTCTATCTCCCCTCTAGACTATAAACTTGTTATGGGAAGGGGACGTGCCTGCTAATTTTGTTGCATCGTACTCTTCCAAGTGCTTAGTACAGTGCTCTGCACATAGTAAGTGGTCAATAAACATGACTGATTGATTGATTAATAAGTACTTACTATGTGCCAATCACTGTTCTAAGCACTGGGGTAGATGCAAGTTAATTAAGTTAATAACTGTTCAGGAAAGGCATTGGGGATGCTGTGTAATAAGCTGTGGTACTCAATCTTTTAAATATCGGACTCTGAAAAATAATTGGTACAAATCAATTTTGACAATGAAGTGGTAAGTCTTTCATGGGAAAAAAAGTATTAGTTGTATCTGAAATTTCATGACCGTTTGTCATCGCATTTTAAAATCCACTCGAATCACTCTATTTTGGAATTCACGAGTCACCAGTTGTGCTTTGGACTTAAGCAACTACTACATTGTAGCAGCAAAACCTAGCCAATCGGCCAATCAATGATATTTATTCTGTGCTTACCATGTACTAATAGCTGGAGAGAGTCCGGTAGAATTGATCTGCATGATCCCGGCCTCAAGGAGCTTCCAGGCTAGAGGAGTAAGCACTCAATAAGTGCTCAATAAGTACGATTGACTGAATGACGGAGAAGCTTAATGCAGTGAGTTGGTAGACATGGTTTTTGCCCTCAAGGAGCTCCCTTGTCTTATGCTGTCGTCTCCCACCCATAGCACCTCCATGGACACATCTCTCCCAGAGCCCCCCACCTCCATCTGCAGTCATTCTGGTAATGGATCCAGAGAGTTTTCTTGGGAAAAATCTGGAATCGATATACTATTGCCTCCTTCTGCACAGTAAATTTGAGTCTCCACCCTCAATTCTCTCCCGTGCCACTGCTGTCCAGCACAGGGGAGTTTGGACTTGTAGCAGATGACCGGCAATTCGCTAGCCACCGGCCAAACTAGGAATGGAATAGGCATGCCACTGCTTCACTCTCCCTCCCGTAGTCGAGACTGGTAACTCTCCAGCTGCAACCCTGAGAGGGGCTGCACACTGTAGGTACTCAATAATTACTGCTGGATTATCGATTGATTGATAAGAAATGAGCAACCTGGCTCTCTCACCCTTAGAGCCAGAATTGAGAATAATAGTAATCATAATGGTGGCATTTGTTAAGACACTACTATGTGCTAAAGACTGTACTGAGTGCCGGGGTAGCTACAATATAATCAAGGCAGAAATGGTCTCTGTCTTTCAGGAGATTCACAATCTGATGGGGAGGAGAATGGGTATCTTATCCCCAGAGAAGGGAAATGACTGAGCCCGCTGTTGGGTAGGGACCGTCTCTATATGTTGCCAACTTGTACTTCCCAAGCGCTTAGTACAGTGCTCTGCACACAGTAAGTGCTCAATAAATACGACTGAACGAATGAATGAATGAACTTGCAGGCAAGCAGCTTGACCTATCAGGTAGAGCACGGGCCTGGGAATCAGAAGGACCTGGGTTCTAATCCCGGCCCTGCCACTTTCCCTCTGGGTGACATTGGGAAAGTCACTTTACTTCTCTGTGTCTCGATTACCTCATCTGTAAAATGGGAATCAAAACTGTGAGCACCATGTGCGACAGGAACTGTATCTGACCTACTTAGTTGGTAAATAAATACCCCAGTGCTTAGTCCAGTGCCCGACATCTAGTAAACTCTTAACAAGTGCCAATTAAAAATAAAAGGGGGAGGGGGGACACGGAGTCAGAATTAGAACCCAGGTCTCCTCCCTTCGTGGTCTGTGCTCTTTCTACTAGGCCATACTTGGTGGAAACCATGGCCGTCGAAGCCTAACGTACCTCGGGAGGAGGAAACAGTATGCTGTAGTACTCCATATGACCTCGGAGTCAGAAGGTCATGGGTTCTAATCCTGACTCTGCCGCGCATCTGCTGCATGACCTTGGGCAAATCACTTGACTTCTCTGGGCCTCAGTTCCCTCCTCTGCCAAATGGGGATTAAGAGGTGAGCCCCACGTGGGACGGGGACTGTGTCCAACCTGATTCTCTTGTATCCACCCTGGCGCTTCATACAGTGCCTGGCACCTAGTAAGTGCTTAACACCTGTCTACTTGTTCTGTTTTGCTGTCTGTCTCCCCCTTCTAGATTGTGAGCCCGTTGTTGGGTAGGGACTGTCTCTGTATGTTGCCGAATTGTATTTTCCAAGCACTTAGTACAGTGCTCTGCACACAGTAAGTACTCAATAAATACGACTGAGTGAATTAATGAAATAGCACAACGTTTAACTGACCTTGCGTATACCTCTTTAACAGGCTTCCGCTGGCAGCGAACTGGAGGAGCAGTTACGGGCCGTGTCCAGCGTGGATGAGCTCATGACGGTTCTCTACCCGGAGTACTGGAAAATGTTCAAATGTCAGCTGAGGAAGGGTGGGTGGCAGAGACCCCGGGAGCACGCCACCTTCGACACCAGGACCGAGGACACCATCCAATTCGCCGCGGCCCACTACAACACTGAAATCTTGAAAAGTAAGTGCAGCCCGAGAACCGGGAGATGCCGACTCCAACTGGGGAGCCGGTTTGGATCGGACGGTGTGACGGGTCACCTCCCGTGACCCTGAAAGAAATGGGGTCTCCCCTAAAATGTTTAAACTTCCGAGCCACCGAGTTGCGTGGACTTGGTCCGCGTTGACTAAAGGAAGAAAATCGACTTGCTAAAATAATCCACCCTGCAGGTCGGCCATTCCTGGGGGTTTCTCCCGAGTAAACTCTTGGGCAGTGGATCCCTCCCCGGTGAATGAAAGAGAGCCTTGAGGGGAGTTCTCCTGAATGCTCTGTTCATTCATCCAGATCCTCGGGTTCAAGGGGGAGCTTTAGAGCCCTCAGGCAAGACTTCAGAAATCCAGCCTCCCACCCACACACGCCCCATCCCTTCTCCGGGCTCTTTGGGGGCCGTCAGTCAGTCAGTCAATCAGTCATATTTATTGAGCACTTACTGTGTGCAGAGCACCATATTTAGGACTTGGGAGGGTACAGTATAACCATATATAAGGCGTTTTCCTGGCCCATAGTGAGCTTCTGGTCTAAACTCTGTGCAGAAGCATTGCCCAACTGTGATGAGACAGAAAAAATCTGATTCATTCATTCAATCATATGTGCAGAGCACTGTACTACTACTAATAATAATAATGATGGCATCTTTTTAGTGCTTACTATGTGCAAAGCACTGTTCTAAGCGCTGGGGAGGTTACAAGGTGATCAGGTTGTCCTGGGGGGGCTCCCAGTTTTAATCCCCATTTTACAGATGAGGTAACTGAGGCACAGAGAAGTAAAGTGACTTGACCAAAGTCACACAGCTGACAATTGCTGGAGCCAAGATTTGAACCCATGACCTCTGACTCCAAAACCTGTGCTCTTTCCATTGAGCCACACTGCTTCACATTGAGCCACGCTGCTTCACTAAGCACTACGTGTACTAAGTGTACTAAGCACTTGGTACAGTATAAAAATAAATGAACACCTTCCCTGTCTGTAAAGAGCTTACAGTCTAGAGAGGGAGACAGACATTAATAGAAATAAACACATAAATTATAGATATGTACATAAGTGCTGTGGGGCTCCTCCCCCCGCTACACTGTAAGCCCAGTGTGGGCAGGGATTGACTCTATTGCTGAATTGTACTTTCCAAGCACTTAGTACAGTGCTCTGCATTCATTCATTCATTCAATCATATTTATTGAGCACTTACTGTGTGCAGAGCACTGTAGTAAGCATTTGGAAAGTACAAGTTGGCAACATATAGAGACGGTCCCTACTCAACAACGGGCTCACAGTCTAGAAGGGAGAGACAGACAACAAAACAAAATATGTGGACAGTTGTCATCATCAGAATAAATAGAAATAAAGCTAGATGCACATCATTAACAAAATTAATAGAATAGTAAATATGTACAAGGTGCAATATGCAGTCTTCTAGACTGTGAGCCCACTGTTGGATAGGGACCGTCTCTATATGTTGCCAACTTATACTTCCCAAGCACTTAGTACAGTGCTCTGCACACAGTAAGCACTCAATAAATACGATTGAATGAATATATGCAATAGTAAATATGCACACAGTAAGAATTCAATAAATACGATTGAAAGAATGAATGAGGGGGGACAAGTAAAGAGGGCAAGTCAGGGTGATGGAGAAGGGAGTGGGTGAAGGGGAAAGGAGGGCTTAGTGAGGGAAGGCCTCTTGATCTTCAAGGCCTTCCCCGGAGGGCGATGGATTTGTTATAGCCATTTGGAAAACCCAGTTTTTTCTGGAAGCTTCCCTGGTACCCCAAGAGGTTGATGGGATGGACCAGGCTGTTAGAACCAGGGTCCCCCTGAGCTGCCCAGGCATTGCTGTGCTTATTTCCTCTGCCAAAATTTCTCCTAAGACCCCGGCGGGGGTTGGGATGGAGCCATGGCCAGAAGTAGAATGCCCAACCGTTTTCTGCCTCACCACGGTCGGGTGGGAATGTGCATCTGCACAGAATTTCCGGACCACCTGGACAACTTCTGAATGTGTGTGTGTGAGTGAGGGGGCCTGGCTTTCTGAAGTCCCGCCTGAGGACTCTAAACCTGACACCTCGCTCCTCATACTGAGGACCCGGAATAGCAGAGAGTTCACTCGGGAGAACTCCCCTCGTGGCTCACTTCCGTTCACCAGGGAGGGATCCACGGCCCAAGTTTTTCGGCTCCCGGGTCTCCATCCAGATGGCCCCCCCGGCACACATTAGACGAGGGAAAGGGGTGGCAATGGAGATCCCTCAGAGATCCCAGCCCGAGTCACATTCTCCAGGGCATTTCAGTGTCCCGAGAAATGAAGCATCGGTGCTGCTTATTTGTGCTCCAAAAAAGTGCCAACCCAAACAGACCTAGCTTTATTCCTCAGGGCACCCCCAACGCAACCAGTCATCAAGGTTTCACCCTCTAAAGCAAGGGAAAGCCAAACAGTGAAAATCTGTGGTATTAACAAATACCACAATTATTATAATCATTATTATTATTATTATTATTATGACACCTGTTCCAAGAGGGAGGCCAATAGTGAAGGACAGCTTGGAGTTCCAGGCAGCGGTGTCTCACATTCTGACAGACCAAGTTAAAAAGTGGGCCACGGGGGAGGAAATGCAGAGTTTCCTGGGGGTTTCTTTTTATAAAATTGTAATTTCATCCAGTAGGATGTTGGGGGTGGAAAGAATTTTACCCCGCAGAGCTGCAGATTTGCAGCAAAAATCCCTGAAACTGACCTCACGGATCTGGAAACAGACCGCAGAAAGCCACAGTCTTGATCAATTGGTCGATCGTATTTACTATGGGCATGGAAATGTTCTGAGTGCATGGGAGAGTGCCATACAATGGATTTAGCAGGCATACCCCCTGCCCATAATGAGCTTCCAGTCTAGAGGGACTATGGTCTAGTCTCCCCCCCACCCCGCTAATTGATGGAGGCAGAAGTCCCCCTCCCCGATCCCCCCAGGTGACAATCTGCGGGGGATCCCATACTCCTGTCATTCACCGCCTCTGGGTTTCACAGAGCAGATCAGGGCCTCCCTCCTCTGCCTCTTTCTGCAGCATAAAACCCTCCCAGGTATAAACTCATGTGTTGATCTGCTTCTAATTGTGAGTTCCTGCTGCTGTGTTTTCTCTCTTAGCTTCTTTATGACTTATGGACTTCCCTGTAACTCGGCAGGTATTGATAATGAGTGGAGAAAAACTCAGTGCATGCCGCGTGAGGTGTGTATAGATGTGGGGAAAGAGTTTGGAGCCGCAACAAACACCTTCTTTAAACCCCCATGTGTATCCATCTACAGATGTGGGGGTTGCTGCAACAGTGAGGGACTACAGTGTATGAATACCAGCACAAGTTACATCAGCAAGACGGTAGGTGTGTCCTTGGTGCTTCTGAGTTATTCTCACCAATCCAACTGCTAACCACGTGGAGAGTTACAGTGTTAGCCGGGGCTTTATTGATCGCCTTTTTCATCCCGATGAGAGGGTCGCGGAAAGCTTTGGTTGTATTTACTCCTGCCGCAATACTAATGGAAACGGGATTTCTTCCAGGTTGACAATGCTTTTCATTTTAGACAAGTGTTGCCTCACCAATATTGGTAGATAAAAAGTTGCCATGGTCCATTTGTCCAGCTGGATAATACTCAATCATTCCCCATTTCGTCGACTGCTGTGTGTCGGGAAGCCACACGTACACTGGAAATACTGATGTCGACTTCCAGTATCGTCTCCGGACTTCTCCAGTAGGTCCAGAAATTGCCCTCGCTCCCATTTTCACCAGACGTTTTCCAAAGCAAACGCATTTTCCTGGAACGCAGAAGTGCACGTTGGTCTCCTGGCAAGTATTCGGTCTCCTGGAAACGTTGGTTCCCTGGCATCGTTCATGATGGTCTCCAAGCAACCCTTTGGTCCCCCAGAAATGTCGGTCCCCTGGCATCACTCAAGTTGGCTTCCTAGCAACACTTTGGTCTCCCAGCAATGCTCACGTTGGTCTCCTGGTAACCATTTCTTGCATCAGCAGGTTGCTTGGGCATGACACAGGTCTCTAATTTTCCCCACATTGAATCTTCAAGAGCTGTCCCCCTGAACAAAAGTGAAGTGATTTATCCAAGGTCACGCAGCCTGTTTAGAGAGACTTCCAAGTAAAACAGTTCAAAAGGCCATGGATGGGACAAGGTTGTCAAATAAGTGTCCGCCAATCTCAACAGTTTGAAAGCCAAGAAAGAGGGAAAAATGAGCTGAATGGAAACCAAAGTTAGACTCCTTGATACTTATGTCGCAGGGTGTCTAAAACACAGAAGAATATAGTGGTTCATTCATTCAATCATATTTATTGAGTGCTTACTCTGTGCAGAGCACTGTACTAAATGCTTGGAAAGTACAAGCTGGCAACATATAGAGAATGGGCTCACAGTCTAGAAAGTGGTTGCTTTCAATTACTGGGATGTTGGATAAACTGATATCAGCTTACAAAGTAACTGCCCTACTTCACTTCTGAGGGAGAAATAACTTTTATTTAATGCTTTTGGAGGAGTGGTGAGCAAAGAGAGCAGAGTTGAAGAGGACTTTAACTCTGGACTGTGAAGACAATATTTCCAGTTAATGAATTGGGGGAAAATCTACAAAAGAAAAAAAACCAGACCCACCTCTCGACACATTTTTATCTAGGCCAGATCAAAAAGTAAATCTTTTTGTGGGAATCAGTCTTGCAGCACCAGACGGCAGAACTCTTTCTGATGATCTTTGGTTCACTGTTCTGTTGAATTGAGAGAGATTGCAAAGAGCCAGTATTCCTGATCCTAAATTTAATAGCTCACATTTCACAAATCAAATTAGCCAGTTTTTGTTTCTTTGGGTTTTTTTAACAGTATTTGTTAAGCACTTACTGTGTGCCAGGCGCTGTGCCAGGATAGATAGATTGGACACAGTGCGTATCCCACATGGGGTTCACAGTAGTAATCCCCTTATTAAAGATGAGATAACTGAGGTTCAGAGAAGTGAAGTGACGTATCCAAGGTCACACAGCAGACAGGTGGTGGAGCTGGGATCAGAACCCAAGTCCTTCTGACTCCTAGTTCATGCTCTGTCCATTTGGCCACACTGCTTCCACCCTCAAACTATTTAAATCCCCATTTTTACAGATGAGGTAACTGAGGCAAAGAGAAGTTAAGTGACTTGCCCAAGGTCACCCAGCAGACAAATGACAGAGCTGGGATTAGAATCCAGATCTTCTGCCTCTCAGACCTGTGCTCTTTCCTCTAGGCCATGCTGCTTCTCTTTTATAAAAATGTATCTTCTCAGTGGAATTCTGCAGAGTGAGGATGATGTCAGCTATCCAGCTAAACTTAGTGGAGATTTTTTTCCCTTATAATTGAATATTTATTTTGGTATTTAAGTTATTACTATGTGCCAAGCACTGAGGTAGAGTATAATGTCCCAAATGGAGCTCACAGTCTAATAGGGAAGGACAACAGGTATTGAATCCCTATTTTATTGATGGAGAAATGGAAGTACAGAGAAGTACAGTGCCTTGACTAATGGTACACAGTAGGCACGAGGCAGAGCTGGGATTAGCTCTAAGAATCAGCATGGCTCAGTGGAAAGAGCCTGGGCTTGGGAGTCAGAGGTCATGGGTTCTAATCCTGGCTCCACCACTTATCAACTGTGTGACTTTGGGCAAGTCACTTAACTTCTCTGAGCCTCAGTTGCCTCATCTGTCAAATGGAGATTAAGACTGTGAGCCCCAATGGGACAACATGATGATGATGATATTTAAGTGCTTACTATGTGCAAAGTACTGTTCTAAGTGCTGGGGAGGTTACAAAGTGATCAGGTTGTCCCACGGGGGGCTCACAGTTTTAATCCCCATTTTACAGATGAAGTAATGAGGCCCAGAGAAGTGAAGTGACTTGCCCAAAGTCACACAGCTGACAGTTGGTGGAGCTGGGATTTGAACCCATGACCTCTGACTCCAAAGCCTGTGCTTTTTCCACTGAGCCACACTGCTTCTCATCATCTTGTATCCCCGCAATGCTTAGAACAGTGCTTTGCACATAGTAAGCGCTTAACAAATGCCATCATCATTATTATTAGAATTTAGGTCCTCTGACTCCCAGATAATGATAACAATAATATTTCTGGCATTTGTTAGGTACTCACTATGTGCCAGACACTGTCCTAAGCACCAGGGTAGACACAAGCTAATCAGTTTGGACACAGTCCCTGTCCCACATGAGGCTCACAGTCTTGATCCCCATTTTGCAGATGAGTTAACTGAAGCCCAGAGAAGTTGAATGATTTGCCCAAGGTCACCCAGCAGACAGGTGGTGAGTCCGGGATTAATAATAATAATAATAATAATAATGTTGGCATTTGTTAAGCGCTTACTACGTGCAAAGCACTGATCTAAGCATTGGGGAGAATACATGGTGATCAGGTTGTCCCACGTGGGGCTCACAGTCTTAATCCCCATTGTACAGCTGAGGTAACTGAGGCTCAAAGAAGTTAAGTGCCTTGCCCAAGGTCACACAGCAGACATGTGGTGACTGTCCTAGACTGTGAGCCCGCTGTTGGGTAGGGACTGTCTCTATGTGTTGCCGACTTGTACTTCCCAAGCACTTAGTACAGTGCTCTGCACACAGTAAGCGCTCAATAAATACGATTGATTGATTGATTGATGTGGTGGAGCTGGGATTCAAACCCATGACCTCTGACTCCAAAGCCCGTGCTCTTTCCACTGAGCCACACTGCATCTCTATAAGTTGCAGACTTGCCCACTTGCCGACACGCTGGATTGGAATCCAGGTCTTTCTGACTTGTAGCCCTGTGCTCTAACTGTAAGGCCATACTTCTTCTCTTCCACAGAGTCAGATAGCTGTTTTTGGATCCAGAAAGCACGTATCCTGCCTCCAAAGTCTCCCGCCCCAGGGGGGCCTGAGAATCATTTAAGTCCCTACCCCATAGTCCTCAGCAGTCTGAGGCAGCAGCTGTCAATCAAGCAGACTTCTAGTCAATCAGGAAGCCTGCCCAACTAACATCTGCCCAGAGGAAAAAAGAGCCTTGCACGCGTGAATTCCAGCTAACATTATGCCTTTCTGTGCTGATGAGACCAAAGAGTCTGGGATCAAGCCTTGAATAACAATGGTGGCAAGTATTAAACACTTATTATAATAATGATGGTCTCTGTTAAGCGCTTACTATGTGCAAAGCACTGCTCTAAGCACTGGGGTGGATACAAGGTAATCAGGTTGTCCCATGTGGGGCTTACAGTCTTACTCCCCATTTTACAGATGAGGTAACTGAGGCACAGAGAAGTTAAGTGACTTGCCCAAAGTCACACAACTGATAAGAGGTGGAGCTGGAATTAGAACCCACGACCTCTCACTCCCAAGTCCGAGCTCTTTCCACTATGCCACGTGCTAAGCGCTGGGGTAGTTATCAGATAGGCCAATTAGATACAGTCCAATCACTCAGTCTAAGAGGGAGAGAGAACTGATATTGTGAGCCCGTTGTTGGGTAGGGACCGTCTCTATATGTTGCTGACTTGCACTTCCCAAGTGCTTAGTCCAGTGCTCTGCACACAGTAAGTGCTCAATAAATATGATTGAATGAATGACTGAATGAATTTAATTCCCATTTTACAGATGGGGAGCCTGAAGCTCAGAGAGGTTAAGCGATTTCTCCAACGTTATGCAACAGGAAAGAAGGAGGGTGGTCTTGTAGAAAGCCACGGGCCTGAGAGTCAGAAGGGCCTGAATTCTGATCCCGGCTCGGCCATTTGTCTACTGTGTGACCTGAGGCAAGTCACTTAACTTCTCTGTGCCTCGGTTCTCTCATTTCTGAAATGGGGGTGAAGACTGTGAGCCCTGTGAGGGACAAGAGCTATAGCCCAACTGATTAGCTTGAATCTTCCCAAGTGGCTTAGAACAGTGCCTGGCAAATAGTGAAGACTTAACAAATGCTATTATTATTAATTATTATTATTATTATTATTAAGGGTCAGGGCCAGAAGTAGAAGACAGATCTCCTGACACCCAGTAGTGAGTTCTTTCCACTAGGCCACAATAAACCCCAGTAGTCAGGCAAGGAGACTGTCTGTTGTATTGTTATACTATACTCTCCCAAGTGCTTAGTACAGTGCTCTGCACAGAGTAAGCGCTCAATAAATGTGACCGGCTGACAGACTGAGAATGGAATGATGGCATGGAATGGCTGAAAGCATAAGGCATTTCGATGAACCATCTTCTTAAGGAATTCACTTGATTCTGAAATTTAATCTTTCCAATGCACCCTAAAGTAGTCGCTTATAAAGTGACACACCTGCCCTTTGTTACTCGCCAGGAAATAAGAATGACCCTATGCTTGGTCTTCTACTGTCATGCCTCAGAGGAAATTAGAAAACTCTATGCTCTATCTAGTGAGTGTCAATGAAGAATGTTATGCCAAAAAGCTAACTCTTAATCCCGTTTCTCTAAGTCCATAAAGGCTGTTGGGAAACTACAAGGTAAGTCGAATTTTTAATTCAGGAAATGGAAAACATTTATGCATAGACCTATTGATCAAACTGATGCTCTTAAATCAATAAACCAATCGACTGTATTTGCTGAGCGCTTACGGTGTGCAGAGCATTGTACTAAGCCTTTGGGAGAGTACAATATAACACAGCTGCTAAACAGGTTCCCTGCCCACAACAAGTTTATAGTCTAAAGGAGGAGCTTAAAACCAAAACTATTTGGTTCTGCTATGCTGATTTGCAGTTTCTCTGCCCCATCTGTTAATTTTAGCCTTTGCATTAGTCCGAGCGCTCAATTTTCCTGTTGTAATTCTGGAAGAAAAATAAAAATCCGTAAATTCTCAGAGCTGATCATCAATCGTATTTATTGAGCGCTTACTGTGTGCAGAGCACTGTATTAAGCGCTTGGGAAGTACAAGTTGGCAACATATAGAGACAGTCCCTACCCAACAGTGGGCTCACAGTCTAAAAGGGGGAGACAAAGAACAAAACCAAACATACTAACAAAATAAAATAAATAGAATAGATATGTACAAGTAAAATAAATAAATAAATACATAGAGTAACAAATATGTACAAACATATATACATATATACAGGTGCAGTGGGGAAGGGAAGGAGGTAAGATGAGGTAAGCTGATATATTACTAAACAGAAGAGTCGTCAGAATTTTACCAACATTCACATCCCTTACTCTGAAATGTTTTACAAGAGCAAAAATTTTTGTCAAGAACATAAAAAGCAGGCAGTTTACCTCGGCAGTTTTATTTCTCAACACCCCTTTGGATTTTTATATTTTAAAAAAAGAATAAGCATTTCCCTGAAGGAAGTTGAAGGTAAATTCCACAGAGGATTTTTCAGTGAATTCAGAGGTTTTGAAATGAAAGAAATGCTCCCACCAAGGAACAGAATTTTTGCATCTTCGATATAAAACCAGTTCTATCAACCTGCTGCAGAAACTCACTTTATGCGCAGGCCAAGGTTGGAGACCATACCAAACAACGAACACCAGGTTTTTAGAAGAAGAGCCAAAGAATCTTTAGAAATCCTGCACTTTTTTCACATTTGCTATCTCATCTTCAAGCTAATGAAAGAGTTGGTTACCACCATCATCAATGGTATTTTTCAAGCACTTACTGTGTACAGAGCGCTGTACTGAGCTCTTGGGAGAGAGTACGATGTGACAGATTTGGTAGACACGTTCCCCAAGCATAGCGGCTAAAGTGTTAGGTTGTCCTTGGGGAACTGCTATTTTTGCTTAAATGTTGTTTAGGATGTGCTTGGTATTGGTGGGTTATGAGGAAAGGGGAATGGTGCTGTGTGATTGACGGTTGATGCCTGGAGAGTCTGCTGGATCTGTTGTCTCTCCTCCCTTACGTTGTCAGCCCCTGAACTTTGGGACAACCCAGCCCAGGAGTGTGGTGGAAGGGGAAAACTTAGGGAGAGAGCGTGGAAAATCCGGTAGAGGTTTGGGTAATTCAGGCAGGCCAATGTGCCGATGTCATCGAGGTTTTGGAACAAATGCTGCATGCCTATATGTCCATATGCCTTTGCAACAACCTCAGCTGCCAAGTCAGCCTGCCTTGTGTAGAATTGTGGCTGAAAGTATCTTCAAAGGAAAGCTCCCCTCCCCTAGCCCATTTCATTCAATCATATTTATTGAGTGCTTACTGTGTGTACAGCACTATAATAAACCCTTGGGAGAATACAGTGTAACAATAAAAAGACACATTTCCTGCCCACAAGGAGCTGTGGAGTCCTAGAACCCTGTAGCTGGAAGGAGTCAGGAATTCTTCTTGTACCTTCCTCACTGAACTCCGGTTTTGAGACCAGAGCTCTGCCAAATAACCACAACAATAGTAATAATTCATTCAATCGTATTTATTGAGTGCTTACTGTGTGCAGAGCACTGTACTAAGCGCTTGGGAAGTACAAGTTTGCAACATATAGAGATGGTCCCTATCCGACAGCTGGCTCACAGTCTAGTGACTGTCTAATAAACTGCCTAGTGGATAGAGGCTGGGCCGGGGACTCAGAAGGACTGGCTTCTAATTCCCGCTCTGCCACTTGTCTGCTATGTGATCTTGGGCAAGTCACTTCACTTCTCTGTGCCTCAGTTCCCTCATCTGTAAAATGGGGATTAATACTGTGAACTCCACTGTAGGACAGGGACTGTGTCCAACCTTACTAGCTTGTGTCTAGCCCAGTTCTTAGAAAAGCACTTGACACATAGTAAACACTTAACGAATATCATCATTACTTAAAGCACTCAATCACCTCTCCCTCTCCCACCTGGTCTGGCAGATTTCCAACTAACACCAGTCCACACATTTGGTTCTTCCAATGTCAACTCATTATATGTTTCCAATTTGCACTTCCCAAGTGCTTAGTACAGTGCTCTGCACACAATAAGCGCTCAATAAATGCAATTGAATGAATGAATGAATTCACAGTATCCCAATCTCATCTATCTCATCACTGACCCTTCACCCACATCTTATCTCTGGTCTGGATCACCCTCCCCCTTACTATATGACAGACCACCACTCTACCCACTTTCAAAGCCACATGAAATTCACATCTCTTAATTTCCCCAACTCCTTCTCCCTTTTGCATCACTTACGCACTGGAATCTCTAAGCTTTAAGCAGTTTGCTATTCACCCCACTTTCAGCCCCACAGTACTTGTGTCCCTCTCCGTAATTTCTAATATCCCTCTCCCCTTCTAGATTGTAAATTCCTTAATAATAATAATAACAGTGGCATTTATTAAGCGCCTACTATGTGCAAAGCAAGGTTCAAAGAGCTGGGGAGTTTACAAGGTGATCAGGTTGTCCCTCAGGGGGCTCACAGTCCTAATCCCCATTTTACAGATGAGGTAACTGAGGCACAGAGAAGTGAAGTGACTCGCCCAAAGTCACACAGCTTTGGTAGAGTCGGAATTTGAACCCATGACCTCTGACTCCAAAGCCCGTGCTCTTTCCACTGAGCCACGCTGCTTCCTTGTGGGCGGGGACTGCGTTTGCCAACTATCTTGCATTGTACACGCCCAAGTGTTTAGTACAAGGCTCTGCACACAGTAAGCACTCAAATGCTACACTCAAATACAGTGAGTGAAGATTAAAACCCATCACAAATGAACAAAATTGGCTACTTGGCTTGTACCTGAATGATCTGGGTTACCTTTTTTGTTTTAATGGTATTTGTTAAGCACTTACTGTTCTAAGCGCTGAAGTAGGTAGAAGATAACCAGGTTGGACCCAGTCTCTGTCCCATATGGGGCTCACAATCTTCATCACCATTTGACAGATGGGGTCACTGAGGTCCTGAGGAATCAAGTGACTTGCCCAAGATCACCCCGAGGGCAAGTGGCAGAGCTGGGATTAGAACCCAGGTCCCTCCACTAGGCCACACTGCTTTTCAGAACCTCCCAGGAGCCACATGATGCTTCCACAGCTCTGCTTGATTCTGGCAGGGTCAGTCTGATCCCCAAGTCATCACTGGGAAAGGGAGAGGAGCTTTGTTTGGTCATCCTGGGGTTAAGGTGGCATGGGCTTTGGAGTAGAGCCCGGGCTTTGGAGTCAGAGGTCATGGGTTCAAATCCCGCCTCCACCAATTGTCAGCTGCATAACTTTGGGCAAGTCACTTCACTTCTCCGTGCCTCAGTTCCCTCATCTGTAAAATGGGGATTAAGATTGTGAGCCCCCCCATGGGAGAACCTGATCACCTTGTAATCTCCCCAGTGCTTAGAACAGTGCTTTGCACTTAGTAAGTACTTAATAAAGATTATTATTATTATTATTATTATTATTATTAGGCAAGCCCAATTTTAGATTGAAATCCAAATTTAAAGCCCTCCCCAAATCTGACTCGCTCAAACAGCTGACACTCTGTGAGCCCACTGTTGGGTAGGGACTGTCTCTATATGTTGCCAACTTGTACTTCCCAAGCACTTAGTACAGTGCTCTGCACACAGTAAGCGCTTAATAAATACAATTGATGATGATGATGATTTGCTCCCAGTCTCTGCTTAGAGCTTAGTACAGCTGCTAATAGCTTCCAGTTAACAACTGTTGTGGAATTTGTTAAATTCATTCATATTTATTGAGCGCTTACTGTGTGCAGAGCACTGCACTAAGCATTTGGGAAATACAATTCAGCAACACATAGAGACAATCCCTGCCCACAGTGGGCTCACAGTCTAGAAGGGGGGAGACAGACATCAAAAAAAGTAAACAGGCATCAGTAGCATCATTATAAAGGAATAGAATTATAGATATATATCCACCATTAATAAAAATGAATAAAATTATAATTATAAATATGCACATATATACACAGGTGCTGTGGGGTGGGGTGGGAGGCAGAGCAAAGGGAGCTTGTCAGGGCAACGGGGAAAGGAAGGGGAGCAGAGTGCTTAGTGCAGTGCTCTGCACACAGTAAGTGCTCAATAAATATGATTTAATGAATGAATGAATGAATGAGGAAAAGAGGGGCTTAGTCTGTTGAGCATTTACTAAGTGAGAAGCACTGTACTAAACTCTTGGGTAATAATAATAATAATAATGTTGGTATTTGTTAAGCGCTTACTATGTGCCAAGCACTGTTCTAAGCACTGGGATAGATACAAGATAATCAGGTTGTCCCCCGTGGGGCTCACAGTCTTCATCCCCATTTTACAGATGAGGTAACTAAGGCACAGAGAAGTTAAGTGACTTGCCCAAGGTCACACAGCTGACAAGTGGCAGAGGCGGGATTAGAACCTACAACCTCTGACTCCCAAGCCTTTCCACTAAGCCACGCTGCTTCGATACAAGATAATCAGCTCGGACAGAGTCCTTATCCCACATGGGGCTCTCACTCTAAGGGAGAGGGAGAACAAGTATTTACTCCCCATTTTACAGATGAGGCAATGGAGGAACAGAGAAATTGTGACTTGTCCAAGGTCCCCCAGCAGGTAGAGGGTGGAGCTGGGATTAGAACGCAGGACTCCTGATTCCCAGGCCTCTGGTCACTGCTAGGCCGCGCTGCTTTCCAAGGAGAGATGGGATAGACAGGAATTGGGTGTGCGGATCGAGTTTGAGATTATGTTCCAACTTTGGGAAGTTCCTCTATGGCCCAGGCAGCAGGCAGAGAAGGGGGGACAGGGACAGGGGTGTGACCAGAGGAGAGAGGCAGCCACTAGACCCTAAACTCTTTGAGGGCAGCAAATATGTTCATTCATTCAATCGTATTTATTGAGCGCTTACTGCGTGCAGAGCACTGTACTAAGCGCTTGGGAAGTACAAGTTGGCAACATATAGAGACGGTCCCTACCCAACAGTGGGCTCACAGGCTAGAAGGGGGAGACAGACAACAAAACAAAGCATATTAACAAAATAAAATAGACTAAATATGTACAAATAAAATAAAAATAGAGTAATAAATCCATACAAACATATTTCAATCAATCAATCAATCATATTTATTCATCATCATCATCATCATCAATCATATTTATTGAGCGCTTACTGTGTGCGGAGCACTGTACTAAGCGCTTGGGAAGTACAAGTTGGCAACATATAGAGACAGTCCCTACCCAACAGTGGGCTCACAGTCTAAAAGGGAGAGACAGAGAACAAAACCAAACATACTAACAAAATAAAATAAATAGAATAGATATGTACAAGTAAAATAAATAAATAAATCAAATAAATAAATAAATATACATATATCCAGGTGCTGTGGGGAGGGGAAGGAGGTAAGGCAGTGGGGGATGGGGAGGGGGACAAGGGCGAGAGGAAGGGGCTCAGTCTGGGAAGGCCTCCAATATGTCTACTGACTCGGTTGTACTCTCCCAAGCACTAAAACAGAAACGTCTTACTTTAACTTCTTTAAAGCCCTCAATCCGCTTACCCCCTCCTAACTCACCTCGCTTCTCTCGTACTCCAACCCAGCCCACACAGTTCACCCAGCCAGCCTTCTCCCTATACCTCCGTTTTGTCGATTTCGCCACCGACCTCTCGCCCGCATCCTACCTCTGGCCTGGAACGCCCTCCGGCTTCATATTCAACAGACGACGGCTCTCCCTCACTTCAAAGCCTTACCGAAGGCCCATCTCCTCCAAGAGGCCTTCCCTGACTAAGCCCCTCCTTTCCTCTTCTCCCACTCCCTTCTGCATTGCTCCTTTAATTCATCCCCCCTCCCAGCCCCACACCACTTATAGACTGTAAGGTCACTGTGGGCAGGGAATGTGTCTATTAATGGTTATATTGTACTTTCAGAGAGGCAGCGTGGCTCAGTGGAAAGAGCACAGGCTTTGGAGTCAGAGGTCATGGGTTCAAATCCCAGCTGCGCCAACTGTCAGCTGTGTGACTTCGGGCAAGTCACTTCAATCAATCAATTGTATTTATTGAGCACTTACTGTGTACAGAGCACTGAACTAAGCGCTTGGGAAGTACAAGTTGGCAACATATAGAGACAGTCCCTACCCAACAGTGGCCTCACAGTCTAGAAGAGTGGGCTCACAGTCTAGAAGACTGTGATCAAGACTGTGAGCCCCCATTGGGACAACCTGATCCCAATGTAATAATAATAATATTGTAATAATAATAATAATGATGGTATTTGTTGAGCGCTTACTATGTGCAAAGCACTGTTCTAAGTGCTGGGGAGGTTACAAGGTCATCAGGTTGTCCCATGGGGGGCTCACAGTTTTAATCCCCATTTTACAGATGAGGTAACCGAGGCCCAGAGAAGTGAAGTGACTTGTCCAAAGTCACACAGCTGACAGCTGGCAGAGCCGGGATTTGAACCCATGACCTCTGACTCCAAAGCCCGTGCTCTTTCCACTGAGCCACGCTGCTTCTCCGTTGTGTCGTAGTATAGACACAACTGACCTCACAGCGTTCACAGCCAAATTCTTTAGTTGGCTGAGGACTGACCTCCCCTGCGCTTAGAACAGTGCTTTGCACATAGTAAGCGCTTAATAAATGTCATCATTATTTCCCCAGTGCTTAGTACAGTTCTCTGCACACAGTAAGCGCTCAGTAAATGTGACTGACTGACTGAATGAATGATTATAGTGTTCCGCACATAGAAAGTGCTCAGCAAATGCCATTGGTGATTGAATGGGGACTTGGAAGATCCCGGGTGTCATTGTCAGGCTGAGGGATGGGTTGACGTCAGAATTGCTCAGATGCCCTTTGAACCAGGGCTAGTGAACCAGAGCTACCAGGACCTTCCCTGACTAAGCCCTCCTTCCTCTTCTCCCGCTTCCCTCTGCGTCTCCCTGACTTACTCCCTCTATCCATGTTGCTTTCCCCATGGCAGCAAGGAGCCAATCCACTCCTTGGGAGGTTATCAGGGGAGAAGCGGCATGGCCTAGCAGATAAAGCACAGGCCTGGGAATCAGAAGGACCTGGATTCTAATCCCGGCTCTACCACTTGTCTGCTGTGTGACCTTAGACAAGTCGCCCCACTTCTCTGGGCCTCTGTTACATCATCTGTAAAATGGGGATGAAGAATGTGAGGCCCGTGTGGGACAGGGGCTGTGTCCAACCTTGTAGCACTTGGTACATAGTAAAAACTGAACAAGTACCATAAAAAAGGGGGAGACATATAGATGATCTACTCAAAATTAACATTAAATGCAGCAATGGAATTTACTAAGCGTCTACTCTTTGCCCAGGACTGAACTAGCCACTGAGGCTTAGTGGATAGAGCACAGGATTGAAACTCAGGAGACGTGGGTTCTAATCCCAGCTGCCCCATTTGCCTGCTGTGTGACTTTAGGCAAGTCGCTTTATTCTCTGTGCTTCAGCTTCCTCATTCTGTAAAATCAATCACCGGTACTTATTGAGCACTGACTGGAGAGTAGAATATACCTGAGTCGGAAGACAAGTTCCCTGCGTACAATGAGTTTACAGTCTAGAGGGGGTGACAGACATTAATATAAGTAAATAAACTACAGATATAATAATTATGGTACTTGTTAAGCACTTACTATGTGTCAAGCACTGTTCTAAGCGCTGGGGGAGATGCAAGTTAATCAGGTTGGACACAATCCCTGTCCCACATGAAGCTCACAGTCTTCATCCCCATTCTACAGAGGAGGTAACTGAGGCACAGAGAAGTGAAGTGACTTGCCCAAAGTAACACAGCAGACATTGGCAGTGTTAGGATTAGCTGGGTTATGGGCATAAGTGCCGTGGGGCTAAGGATGGGGTGAATAAAGGGAAATCGTAAGTGCGAAGGCAACACCCAAGAGAGCCGGAAAGGAAATATAGGGGTTAAGTTAGGGAAGGCTTCTTGGAGGTGATGTGATTTTAATAAGTCTTTGAAGGTGGAAACAGTGACCGTCCCATTGGATGTGAAGAAGGAGGGCATTTCAGGCCAGGGGCAGGATGTGGGCGAGAGGCTGGGAGCAAGATAGATGAGATGGAGGTATGGTGAAAAGGTTGGCATTGGTAACAGGAAATCAGGGAGGTAAGGCAGGAGGGGACAAGGTGATCGACTGCTATAAAACGGAGATTAAACAACTATTCTCCCATTCCCTAGGCTGCCAACCCCAGGTCGGACAAGGACTTTGTCAGATCTGCGCTTGCACAGAACTTAGCATGTGTACCACAGTTGTCATCATTAATAGTATTAAACTCCTCGGAGAGTACATTAGAATTTTAGTAGACAAGGTCCTGACCCTCAAGAGCATCTAATTTTGCTTAAATCCACTCATGTTGCGCTCTCCCTGATTCTCCATCTTTAAGATAAGCCTTTTACGAAGCCCCATCATTTTTTTTTTCTGGCCCAGCTTTACAACACTGGTTTTTAGCTTGGACAGGAGGGAGTCACTTCTCTTAAATGCAGATGTTTCAAAAAATGTGTTTGAAAAAAAGATTAGAAAAAGACGGCTAACTAAAATAGAGTGCAGGGTCTCATCCTCTTTATGACGGAGAAACTCTCCTGGGGTTAGGCGAGCAGAGGATTGATTGGTCTAAGCTGGCAAGGCAACACTCAAAATCATAGTCACCGAAATGACGACGGGCCCTAGAAGCAAATAAAACGAAATGTTTTGCTCGAGAAGCGGTGCATTCTCCTTGCCAGTGAAATGCAGTAACTTATCTCAGCAGACCGGGAAGTCTGCTAATCATTTCAAAGCGAGACCATAGCATTTTGCATTCCAGAGGCAGCGGATTGATAATACCTTGCTTCAAAGGACCGTTCGGCTATTTTTAACCAGTTTTATCTGAAACGTTTGAAAAATGACCTAGATAAAGAGTTTTTAAATATCTTTTGGATGGCTAACAGAAAAAAAAGAATCAGCCCCAGAAAGAGGGTTTTTGAAGGCGGGAGGTATTTTTCTATTCTTTTTCATTTTCAATTTTAGAGGCATTCATGTGGAGGAAGTTCCAGGGTCATCCAGTACCATTAAAGAACCTGGGCTGGGATCAGGCTGATGGATTAAAAGCGGGTACCATGATCCAAACCGCAGTCAGTCCCTCAATAGCAACATGGCCTAGTGGATAGAGCACGGGCCTGGGAATCAGAAAGGATCTGAGTTCTAATCCCAGCTCCACCACTTGTCTGCTCTGTCTGTTTCACTTCTCTGGGCCCCAGTTACCTCATCTGTAAACTGGGGATGAAGACTGTCAGCCCCATTTGGGACATGCGCTGTGTCTGATCTCATTACCTTATATTTACCCCAGCTCTTAGAACAGTGCCTGGCACATAGTAAGGGCTTAACAAATACCACACAAAATGGCATTTATTGAGCACTTACTATGTGTGCAATCTTCTCTCTCATCAAATTACATTCAATTGCAATTGCCTCCAGGGCAGGAACGTGTGCCAACCTACCTGTGTTGACCCTTCCAAGCATCTAGAAGCAGTGTAGCTCAGTGGAAAGAGCCCGGGCTTTAGAGTCAAAGGTCATGGGTTCAAATCTGGCTCCACCAATTGTCAGCTGTGTGACTTTGGACAAGTTACTTAAGTTCTCTGGGCCTCAGTTACCTCATTTGTAAAATGGGGATTAAGACTGTAAGCCCCACGTGGGACAACCTGATCACCTTGTAACACGTTTATTTTACAAAGCAGAACTCAAATGGCTGAAAACTGTTTATGTCACTTCCAACACACCCAGTCACTGTTGAACCCTGACATCACAAAGGTACCTTCTTTATTGGATGATTTTCCTTCTTTAATTAAAATATCAGATTTTTCTTTGGAATAAGGAAGCTGGTCTTGAAGGGACCTTATTCCTGATTCTAATAACAACAATAATAATTGTGGGGTTTGTTGAGCACTCAAAATGTGCTAAGCACTGGGGCAGATGCAAGATCATCAGAATGGACATGGTTCCTGTCCCACATTTTCAGGAACTTGGCATGGTGGATAGAGCACAGGCTTGGGAATCAGAAGGCCATGGGTTCTAATCCCGGCTCCGCCATTTGTCTGCTGTGTGCCCCTGGGCAAGTTACTTCACTTCTCTGGGTCTCAGTTATCTCATCTGTAAAATAGAGATTGAGACTGTTAGCCCCAAAAGGGACAGGGACTGTGTCCAACCTGATTTGCTTGTATCGACCTAAGCACTGAGTACAGTGCCTGGCACATAGTAAAAGCTTAACAAATACCACAATTATTATTACTATTATTATTATTGCTATCATAAGACTTGGCTCCTCTGGCTTCAGATACCATCTTATTAGCAAGCCAGGCACTTATTCTAGACCTTCTTCTTGTGGGCAGGACTCTAATCTACCACCTCTGTTGTATTGTACTCTCCTAAGTGCTTAGTTCAATGCTCTGCACACAGTAAGTGCTCAATAAATGTATGGGATTTATTCCTCAGTTTTAAAGGACCCATTCTTAAGGTAGAGATTACAATGGCTGCTATTCAGTCACCCCACCCAAAAAACCGGTTTTTTTTCCCCCTCTCAAAATTCTTCTGAAATCCAGAAGTTTCAAAATCACAAGACTGCCAGTGAGGTTGCCTGGAAATGCAGTAGCCAAAAGCTTAGTCATAGGTCTTGCTGTTATTGCAATTTTGATTTTTCAAAGGAATTCAAGTGGATGTCTGTGTGCCGTCACACCTGGCTTCAGGGTGGCAACAGATGTGAAATCCATGCAAGACCCACTGAAAACTCAGGCCCGGAGGGGAAAATAATTTCAATGGGAAAGCAAGAAATGGAGATAATTCCCAATCACAAATCAGTTAACTGCTGGAGCCCAGTATTCATTCATTCAATCATATAAATTGAGCGCTTACTGAGTGCAGTAAGCGCTTGGGAGAGTACAATATAACAACGAACAGACACATTCTCTGCCCAAAATGATCTCATAGTCTAAAGGGGGAGACAGACATTAATAAATAAACAGATACATAAATTACAGATCTATACAGATATATACATATGTGCTGAGGGGATGGGAGGGAGGATGAATAAAGGAGCAAGTAAGAGCAGTGCAGAAGGAAATGAGAGAAGAGGAGAGGAGGGAGAAATCAAAGGGATACTGACTCAGTGACTGTGCATGAGAGTACTAAAATAAACCAAGATGCCGTCTCTTTAACTTTAATAATAATAATGATGGCATTTATTAAGCACTTTCTATGTGCAAAGCACTGTTCTAAGAGCTGGGGAGGTTACAAGGTGATCGGGTTGTCCCACGGAGGCTCACAGTCTTAATCCCCATTTTACAGATGAGGTCACTGAGGCCCAGAGAAGTTAAGCGACTTGCCCAAAGTCACACAGCTGACAATTGGCCGAGTCAGGAGTTGAGCCCAGGACCTCTGACTCCAAAGCCTGGCTCTTTCCACTGAGCCACGCTGCTTCTCTATAAGTCTCTTTAAGAGATTTTGGGGGAGGGTTAAACTGGAAAATGAATGTCTTTGATTCTGTTGTTGTTCTGCCTTGTGCTTTGTTTCAAAATAAGGCTCTGGTGGTGAAACTTCAAAGGTTAAGCAAGCTACCAATTTCTCTTCATAGCTAGGGTTTTATCAGAAGGCTAGAGGGTCCAATTATTTGTCGCATACTAAAGTGGCAGGGTAAGTCCCTCCTGCCAGACTGTAATCTTTTTAGGGATCTACAAGCCCTGCTGTACTCTCCCAAGTGCTTTTTAAAGTGCTCTGCACACAGTAACAGGATCCATCTTTAGACCCCTTCCAACTATTTCACTCATCACTTCTGAGAGAACTGGAAATTCGACTGACCTCCTTTTCAAACAACCTGCTGATTGATTTATCATCGATTTAGTCACTGGTCAACTGATTAATGGTATTTTTTATGGCACTTATTTATGGTGCTCATTAAGAGCTAACTATAAATAAATAATAAATAATGATGGCCTTTGTTAAGTGCTTACTATGCGCAAGGCACTGTTCTAAGCGCTGGTGGGGATAGAGGGTGATCTGGTTGTCCCATGTGGGCCTCACAGTCTTAATCCCCATTTTACAGATGAGGTCACTGAGGCACAGAAAAGTGAAGTGACTTGCCCAAAGTCACATAGCTGACAACTGGCAGAGTCGGGATTTGAAATCACGACCTCTGACTCCAAAGCCCGGGCTCTTTCCACTGAGCCACGCTGCTTAATGTGCCGGGCACTGTACTGAGTGCTGGGGTGCGTATAAGATAATCAGTTTGGAGTCCATCCCTGGCCCACAGGGGCTCATAGTGAAAATCAGAGGGAGAAAGATTTAATCCCTATTTAATCACAGTCCAATTAGGAGGGAGAAGGGGTATTGAATCCCCATTTTGCAGATGAGGGAACTGAGGTACAGAGTGGTTGGGTGACTTGCCTAGGGTGGAGCAGCGTGGCTCAGTGGAAAGAGCCCGGGCTTTGGAGTCAGAGATCATGGATTCAAATCTCAGCTCCACCACATCAGCTGTGTGACTTTGGGCAAGTCATTTCACTTCTCTGTGCCTCAGTTACCTCATCTATAAAATGGGGATTAAGACTGTGAGCCCCCGTGGAACAACCTGATCACCTTGTAACCTCCCCAGTGCTTAGAACAGTGCTTTGCACATAGTAAGCGCTTAATAAATACCATTATTATTATTATTAGGGTCACACAGCAGGTATTGGTGTAGCCAGGATTAGAACCCAGGTCCTCTGACTCACAGGCCTGTGCTCTTTCCAATAAACTACTCTGCTCCCATGAACCGGAACCATAACTTAATGCATTCTTGTAATTATTGAAGGAATGTGTACCTTTATGCTGACTATATGATGTCTTTGTTTAGCTCCCTTTGAAATGGGATAGCTCCTTCAGGGCCAGATCTGGTGGAGTCTTTAGTATTTACCTCATGTTCGCTGTCGATATTTAACGGATTCTCGGTCTACCGTCCAACTGGAAAAAATGGGGGCTTTCGTCTTTTTTGGCAAACCCTTATAGAGATGAGTATTCCGTTGGCACGCAGAAGACCGAAAAGGTTTGTTCCGGCTTTTTTTTTTTCCAGCCCAAATGTCAAAGCAATATTTCTCAGCTTCCCCACTTTATCCCGAAAGGCATCAGTGACATCTGGACAAAATTTCGAGGAAAATCAGAGGTATCGATCCTGCCACAGGGTCAGCAAGAGTGTGAGCTCAGGGCTTGGGCAAAGACTGGAGAAAGTGACTTCTTGGAGTTGGAGACATACCCAGAGTAAGAATAACTGTGGTACTCTGAAGTGCTTGCTCTGAGCTAAGCACTGGTGATAATTGTAGTTTTTAAAAATGAGAAAAGAGCTATTTGAGATCATTTGCCCAGGTAAATAATGCCGACAGCAACTAGATGAATAGCTCAATAATTAGTTTTTTTCATTTGAAATGCAATTTCTATCAGAATAATGTAGACTTGTAATCTTCACTAGGCAAAGGAGCAAATTGAATGTGAAATAAACAAAGCCAACTTTACATAATTATAGCATATTGACTTTAGCAATTAAAACCCATACACTGCAAAAGCAGTATGCATGTCATGATTAAAGCTTTTTCTTTTTAGTATGGTTTTGTTTTCTCAAACAACATTTGGAGCCACGCTAAAAATGATCACATAACAGTAATAATGAGAATACTAAGTACATACCATGTGCTGAGACCTAGGGCTTATACAAGCTAATCAGATTGATTCATTCAATCTTATTTATTGAACTTTTTTGTTTGGACGACTTGACACCTGTCCACGTTTTGTTTTGTTATCCGTCTCCCACTTCTAGACTGTGAGCGTTGTTGGGTAGGGACCGTCTCTATATGTCGCCGACTTGTACTTCCCAAGCGCTTAGTACAGTGCTCTGCACACAGTAAGCACTCAATAAATACAATTGAATGGATGGACACAGGGGGAAGCAGCATGGTGTAGTGGCTAGAGCCCTACTGAGAGCTCTCCTCCTCCAGGAGGCCTTCCCAGACTGAGCCCCCTCCTTCCTCTTCCCCTCCTCCCCCTCCCCACCAATCAATCAATCAATCAATCAATCGTATTTATTGAGCGCTTACATCCCCCCCGCCTTACCTCCTTTGCCTCCCCACAGCACCTGTACATATGTATATATGTTTGTACGGATTTATTACTCAATTCATTTATTTATTTTTCTTGTACATATTTATTCTATTTATTTTGTTTGGTTTATATGTTTTGTTTTGTCATCTGTTTCCCCCTTCTAGACTGTGAACCCACTGTTGGGTAGGCATCGTCTCTATATGTTGCCAACTTGGACTTCCCAAGCGCTTAGTACAGTGCTCTGCACACAGTAAGTGCTCGATAAATACGATTGAATAAATGAATGAATAGAGCCCAGGCCTGGGAGACAGAAGGTCATGGGTTCTAATCCCAGCTCCGCCACTTGTCTGCTGGATGATCTCGGGGAAGTCACTTCACTTCTCCGGGCCTCAGTTCCCTCATCTGTAAAATGAGGATTCATCATCATCATCATCATCAATCGTATTTATTGAGCGCCTACTGTGTGCAGAGCACTGTACTAAGTGCTTGGGAAGTACAATTTGGCAACATATAGAGACAGTCCCTACCCAACAGTGGGCTCATGAGCCCCACATGGGACAGGGACTGCATCCGTCTTGATTTGTTTGTACCCATCCCAATGCTTAGTACAGTAGAAAGCCCTTAACAATTACCATCAGTATTATACAGTTAAATCAGTCACTGCCCTGAGGTATTGAATCCACATTTTACAGATGAGGAAACTGAGGCCCAGAGAAGTTGAATAGCATCCCGAGGTCACACAGCAGGCAGTGGGTGGGGCTGGGATTGGGAGGACATCTCCTGACATACAGTCCTATGCCTATCCACTAAGCCACACTGCTGCTCCTTTGAGGTCAGTGAGAGGTCATCCCAGGGCTGACATTGTCGTGGATCAGTGGAAAGGGCCTGGGCTTTGGAGTCAGAGGTCATGGGTTCAAATTCCAACTCTGCCAATTGTCAGCTGTGTGACTTTGGGCAAGTCACTTCGCTCCTCTGTGCCGCAGTTACCTCTTGTGTAAAATGGGGATTACGACTGTGAGCTCCTGTGGGACAACCTGATCACCTTGTAGCCTCCCCAGTGCTTAGAACAGTGCTTTGCACATAGTAAGTGCTTAATAAATGCCATCATTATTATTATTATTAGACTGGAACATTCACAATGGATTAGAGAATGTAAGCCCCTGGAGGGCAGCAGCTTTCTCTACTCTTCATCATGACATCCCAGCGTCTCATATGGAGCTGGCCACCCAAGGGGCCCCATCCCCTCACACGTGAACTTCGCCATCAACTTTATCTTCCTCCAGGTCACTAGATCATAAGATGCCTCCCTTTAGGCTGTGGACTTCTCCGCTAGACTGTCAGCTCCTTGAGGGCCGGGGGAGTGTGTAACAAATCTGTTCTCTCCCAATAACTTAGTCTGGTTTCTTCTCTACACACTATAGATGCTCAATAAATATCAGGAGCTATGTACAGGAGAAACAATCTGGCCTAGTAAATAGAACCATGGCATGGGAGTCAGAAGGTCATGGGTTCTAATCCCGCTCCAGCATTTGTCTGCTGCATGACCTTGAGCGAGTCACTTCACTTCTCTGGGCCTCAGTTACTTCATCTGGAAAATGAGGATTGAGACTGTGAGTCCCACGTGGGACAAGGACTGTGTCCAACCCGATTTGCTTATACTCACCCCAGTGCTTAGTACAATGCCTCACACATAGTAAGCACTTAAAAAACACCATAATTATTATTATTACTATTATTATTATTTCATCTTGACGGACACCTGCGCGCCTTGCTCCTCTCCAAATCCTTGTCTCATTCTCTCCAGATGAAAACCTGGACCAGTTTTCCTGTTACCACTGAGCAGCTTGACCTAGTGGCTAGAGCACAGGCCGGGGAATGGGAAAGACCTGGGTCCTAATCCCTGCTCTTTCCCTTTTTTTTTTAAATGGCATTTATTAAGCTCTTACTATGTGCAAAGCATTGTTCTAAGCGCTGGGGAGGTTATAAGGTGATCAGGTTGTCATTCATTCATTCAATCATATTTATTGAGTGCTTACTGTGTGCAGAGCACTGCACTAAGCGCTTGGGAAGTACAGCACTTGGGAAGTATACGAGGGGCTCACAGTCTTAATCCCCATTTTACAGATGAGGTAACTGAGGCACAGAGAAGATAAGTGACTTGCCCAAAGTCACACAGCTGACAACTGACTCCAACACCCTCTGACTCCAAAACCCGTGCTCTTTCCACTGAGCCACGCTGCTTCTCCTTGTCTGCTGTGTGACCTTGAACAAGTCACTTCACCTCTCTGGGCCTCAGTTATCTCAACTGGAAAATGGGGATTAAGACTAGTAGCCCTGTGTGAGACAGGGACTGTGAACAACTCAATTACCTGATATCTACCCCAGTGCTTAGTCCAGTTCCTGGCACATAGTAAGTGCTTAACCAGTAGCACAATCATTATGATGATGGTGACAAGGAGCATTAATGGAGGATGAGCTGTGCTCTTCACGATTCCAACGACGATTTAATTAGCGTCACCTCACCTCCCATTCCAGGAAGTAAATCACCAGTACACTTTAAGAAGTCCAAAGGAGCATGGGAATTTCAACTGGACTTACTTTCATGAAAACATTGGCTTGTTTCTGCATCCTGTTGGAAAAAAATTATGGGACGAGATAGAGAAATCGAAATTCTTCATCCTCCGGACGGAATCCAAAACGAAGCCCTTTCTCACTAAAATGGCCAGGGAACCATCCCTGAAACCTAACCAGGAGGCCCACAGAATTGTACCCAGTGCTTCACATTGGGCCAAAGAAGTCGACTTTCTGCTCAAAATGAGAATGTGCTGACTGGTTAACACTGGAGATTATTTTATTTTAAACAAGATGGAATCCCCAAGGGTTGTGAGATTCTGTTACGGATTAGCATCAAACCGATCCAAAGTGGAAAATTAAATTGGAAACTTTACAGTACTATGTTCAGTTTATGCAAAAAGGGTTGGAACAAAACCCAACGTTTCAGTGTTATCCACATAACTTTGTAATTACGTAACCAAAACCCGATGCTTTAATGGCGCTTTTGAAGTATTTCTGGAAACAATTGAGTATTTGGCAACTGTGATGTTTCTAAATATTAATTTGTTCTTTGAAATCGTATCATTGGGTCGGATTCTTATTTTGTCCTCCACCACACCGTGTACTGCATCTTTAGCTTTTTTGCAACTGCTTGTTGTAGTGTCGTCTTTCGCATTCCTCAGATCTACAACAGGATACGGTAACAAGTGTGTGGTGCATTTAACAATTCAGAATGCTATTTTAATAACACGTATACTAGTCTTAAGTCTTTACAGTCATAACAATGTTAAGTCATGTGGAATGGGTATGGCAATGGATAATGAAAACAAAACGACTCATGCAACTAGCTGCTGTTGTTCTGTGGATGATCTTGAACTACCTAAACAGTATCGATAACAGTTTTTTTCTTCTCTTTCCCACTTTTTTCTGTAGTTGTTTGAAATCACAGTGCCACTCTCTCAAGGCCCCAAGCCTGTAACAATCAGTTTTGCCAATCATACTTCCTGCCGATGCATGTCTAAACTGGATGTTTACAGACAAGTTCATTCCATTATTAGGCGTTCCTTACCGGTGACACAAACACAGTGAGTATGAAGTTGTATAATAATAACAATAATTGTGGTATTTGTTAAACACTTACTATGTGCCAGTCCCTGCCCCACACGGGGCTCAAGGTCTTAATCCCCATTTTCCAGATGAGGTAACTGAGGCACAGAGAAGTGAAGTGACTTGCCCAAGGTCACACAGCAGACTAAATTGCGGAGCTGGGATTAGAAACCAGATCCTTCTGACCCCCGGGGTCCATAGTCTATCCACTAGGCCACACTGCTTCTCTATCTTCTCTGTCTTTCCTTCCTAATAATAATGATAATAATAATAATAATAATAATAATAACATTTATTAAGCACTTATTATGTGCAAAGCACTGTTCTAAGTGCTGGGGAGTTCACAAGGTGATCAGATTGTCCCACGGGGGGCTTACAGTCTTAATCCCCATTTTACAGATGAGGGAACTGAGGCACAGAGAAGTTAAGTGACTTGCCCAAAGTCACACAGCTGACAAGTGGTGGAGCCAGGATTTGAAACAATGACCTGACTTCAAAGCCCATGCTCTTTCCACTGAGCCAAGCTGCTTTTCCATGCAACTGTGTGATCCAGGCTTGGTCGAAGCCATCTGACAAGACCATCCTTTCCCTCAGGTAGCTTACGTTCTAACAGGGAAGACTGATAGACACAGATCATTCATTCATTCATTCATTCGTATCTATTGACCGCTTACTGTGTGCAGAGCACTGTACTAAGCATTTGGAAAGTACAATTCAGCAATAAAGAGAGACAATCCCTGCCCACAACGGACTTATTTCATGCTGCTACATCTTGTGATGGCCAAATAACCTAAAGGAAAAATGAACTCTAGACTGTAAGGTCCTTATGAGCAGGAAACATGTCTACCTACTCTGTTGTACTGTACTCTCCCAAGCTCTTAGTACACTTCTCTGCTTATAGTAAGCGTTCAATGAATGCCATTGGTAATGATGATGATTACTCAAGGATGGTCTCTTGGAGAAGAAATTCATTCAATCGTATTTATTGAGTGCTTACTGTGTGCAAAACACTGTACTCAATTAATGGGCTGTAGTGAGTACTTACTGTGTGCAGAGCACCGTACTAGGGGCTCAGAAGAGTACAGTACAGTACAATAGAATTGATAGATATGATCCCTATCCATAAGGAATTTTCAGCCTGCAGAAGGGAGACAGACATTAAAATCAATTTTAAATAGGGAAAATGGCCGAGTTTAAGGATATGTACATAATTATGGGGCTCCCATCTCAGGGTCGCACCTGGAGAGTTTCCCGTTCTCTACCATTTTTGGCTACAAGAGGGAGAGTGAAGCAGAGGCCTACCCATTCCATTCCTAGCTTGGGCAGTGGCTGGTGAGCGGCAGGCAATCTGCTCCAAGTCAAAACTCACCTATGCTGGGCAATAGCGGCATGGAAGAGAGATGAGAGCGAAGGCTCAAGTTGACTGCTCGGAAGGAGGCCATGGTAAACCACTTCCAGATTGTCACCAAGAAAACTCTCTGGATCCACTACCAGAATGATTGCAGATGGAGGTGGGGCAATCTGGGAGAGATGCATCCTTGGAGTCGCTGTGGGTCAGAGATGACTCTACAGCGTAAGACAAGATGAGACTGGAGCTGGGTCTGGGGTGAATATCAAGTGCTTCAGGGGAATCAATCAATCAATCAATCATATTTATTGAGCGCTTACTATGTGCAGAGTACTGTACTAAGTGCTTGGGAAGTACAAATTGGCAACATATAGAGACAGTCCCTACCCAACAGTGGGCTCACAGTCTAAAAGGGGGAGACAGAGAACAAAACCAAACATACTAACAAAATAAAATAAATAGAATAGATATGTACAAGTAAAATAAATAAATAAATAGAGTAATAAGTATGTACAAACTGTGTACATATCCACAGGGGAACAGATCCAAGTGCATTGGTGACTCAAAAGGAAGAGGGAATCGGGGAAAAGAGGGTTTAATCAGGGAAGGCCTCTCGGAGAGATCTGATTTTAGAAGATCTGTGAAGGTGGGGACCCTGTTAGACTGAAGGATATGAAGTGGGAGGGATTTCCAGGCCAGGGAGAGGATCTGGGTGAGGGATTGGCAGCAAGACAGCTTGGAATAGCCACGGTCAGTCGTAGCTGAAGTGGGAAAAATTTCTAGGTGGGAGGAAGGACGAAGATTGTTGTGGACAGGGAATGTGTCCTTTCATTTTTGTATCGTACCTTCCTGAGTGCTTATTTCAGTGCTCTGCACAAAGAGAGTGCTCAGTAAATATGATTGACTGACTTAAGAAGAGGTCGGAGATGGGAGAGGTGAGAACAAGACCAGTTGGGAACATAGGGTGCGAGCATGAGTGTAGCAAGAGGGAGAGAACTGAAGTTTCTCTTTGAAATCATTGGAGGTTTTTGAGGAATTCATTCATTCAATTGTATTTATTGAGTGCTTACTGTGTGCAGAACACTGCACCAAGTGCTTGGGAAAAAAAGTTGGCAACATATAGAGACGGTCCCTACCCAACAACGGTCTAGAAGAAATTTGTACTGTACTAGACTTTGAGCTCATTATGGGGAGGGAATATCACTCTTTATTGTTGTATTGTACTCTCCCAGAAGCTTAGTACAGTGCTCTGCATAAAGTAAGTATGCTTCATAAATACGATGGAATGAATAAATGTGCTAAATGTTGGGGCTGACACACTGCAGACAAGCGGGACATGGTTCAATCAATCATATTTATTGAGCACTTACTATTCATTCACTCAATCATATTTATTGAATGCTTACTATGTGCAGAGCACTATACTAAGTGCTTGGGGAAATACAACAGAATTAGCAGACAAGTTGCCTGCCCGTAACAAGCTTACAGTTTAGAGGGGGAAATAGACATTAGTATGAATAAAGAAATCATTTACAATGTATAATTTAAAGATACGTACCTAACTGCTATGGTATTCCCATCCCATGTAGGCTCACAGTCTAAGTAGGAGGGAGACAAGATATTTCCTCCCCAGTTTACAAGTGAGGACACCGAGGAACAGAGACGCTAAGTGACTTACCCAAGGTCCCACAGCAGGCACGGGGTGACTTCATCGATCAGTACAGCTTTTCTACCGATGAGTACACTCTCCTAATGATGATGATGATGATGGTATTTGTTAAGCGCTTACTATGTGCCAAGCACTGTTCTAAGTGCTGGGGGGGATAAAGGGTAATCAAGGTTGTCCCACGTGGGGCTCACAGTCTTAATCCCCATTTTACAGATGAGGGAACTGAGGCACAGAGAAGTTAAGTGACTTGCCCAAAGTCACACAGCTGACAAGTGGCGGAGCCAGGATTAGAACCCATGACCTCTGACTTCCAAGCCCGTGCTCTTCCAAGTCACGCTGCTTCTCCGAATCCTGTCTAATCATCCCACTTCTAGCCCAGATAATAGTAATACTACTACTACTAATATAATAATAGGGGCATTTGTTAAGTGCTTGCTATATGCCAAGCACTGTACTAAGCGCTAGTGTGGATACAAGATATCAAGTCCCACAAAATTGGCTCTCATAAGTAGCTAAACACATTCGTAGTTCAATAGCTCAGGATCCTAACTTTTTTGACATATACCGGTCTCTTGGAATCAGGCACAGGATCACTTAAAGCCTTTTAAGGAATCTGGGCATTCCCAGAATCCGGTGAGGAATTAGACGGATTCCTCATTGCTCCAGTCTGACGAAGAGTCCACTGTGTGTGGTGGATAGAAGAACTCATGATCTAGACCAAGCCAAAGACTGATTAGTGTTTGTGTTTCTATTTACAATCTTACCATTCTTTTATAAAAATGTTCCTCATGTTTACCGCAACACTAAATAAACCACTTGTTTGCTTGGAGGGAATTACAAATGGCGTTTATTGTGAGGAAATCGTATCCCCATGAGAACATTTCCTTCTGCAGAGCAACAGTGAATTTATGACTGAGTTCGTCCTTATCATTCTGGATAACTGGGCACTCCGCATCTTCAGATTGTTCGTTGTCGGAGTGGCCATATGCCCTGTTTTAGATGCTACGGCACCAGGGATCTGGGGAAATATTAGATACGATTGTCCTGAAATTGGGCTTCTCTAAGCTAAACAAGTCCAACTAATGGGCACCAAGTCCTAGTCCATCCGTTATCGCTCTCCCACCCCACACTTCCACCATCTGATTTTGTTCTCTTCACATTGTATTTTTTTTTTACAGTGTGCACTATTTTTTTTTACTGTATTAACACCTGGGAGAGTATTCTAAGACTGAGTTAATAATGGTGGAGTGTATAGAACCCGGGCCTAAAAGTCAGAAGGTCATGGGTTCTAATCCCAGCTCTGCCACTTGTCTGCTGGGTGACCTTGGGCAAGTCACTTCACTTCTCTGGGCCTCAGTTTCCTCATCCATAAAATGAGGATTACCCACAAAGAGTTTACGGTTGAGATGCTTAAATGTTTTAACCGCCATACTTCCCAAGTTACCTCATCTGTAAAATGGGGACTAAGATTTTGAGCCTCACATGGGACAACCTGATCATCTTGTATCCTCCCCAGCGCCTAGAACAGTGCTTTGCACATAGTAAGTGCTTAGCAAATACCAAAATTATTATAAATTATTATTATTAGTACAGTGCTCTGCACACAGTAAGCGCTCAATAAATACGATTGAATGAATGAATTAATGAATACTAGGACCAGAGGTGGCATCCCTGAAAGCTAGGGTATTCCATCTCAAACCTCTCCCTCCCCTCAACTCTCATGATCCTCAAGAGAGAAGGAGAGGTATGCCAGCTTAAATGGGAAAAATCTCTAAATATCCTGGTTTTTCTAACTCTACTTGGAATTGGGAGTCACCCATTATATTACCTGATCAACAGCTTTTTTAAAAAAAGCTAACAGCCTGAAGACAGGAGATATTTTCAAAGGGGACACTGCTGTTTTGACAGAGAACAAATATTTGATCAGAAGAAAGAGGAAGTCCAGAGTATGAAGCTTGGAACTGTAGGTCATTTTGGAGAAAGAATCCTTCTTTGCAGACGCAAACATCGTATCTGCTATTCAAAAGGATATAAAAAGATATTGATAAGAGCTAATCGTTGCCTTGGGGCAAGTTCTGTGCTATATTCTGGGGTAAATGAGATAATCAGGTCAGACAGATTCCCTGCCTCATGTGGGGATTACGTTCTATGGGAGAAAAGATCTTTGATCTCCATGGATGGAAAAACCAAGGCCCAGAGAAGTGAAATCATAATGATGGTATTTGTTAAGCACTTATTATGTGCCAAGCACTGTTCTAAGCTCTGGAGGAGATACAAGGTTATTAGCTTGTCCCACGTGGGGCTCACAGTCTTAATGCCCATTTTACAGATGAGGTAACTGAGACACAGAGAAGTTAAGTGACTTGCCCAAGGTCACATATCAGGCAAGAGATTGATCTGGGATTAGAACCCAAGTCCTCTTACTACCAGACAGGTGCTCTTTCCGCTAGGTTTTGAGAAAAAGCATGTTACCCTTATATCACCTAGGCAGTCTTTGCTGCCTGAGAAGCAGCATGACCTGTAGATAGAGCATGGGCCTGGGAATCAGAGGACCTGGGTTCTAATTCCGGTTCCTCCACTTGTCTGCGGTGTGATTTGGGTCAAATCACTTCATTTCTCTGGGCCTCAGTTCTCTCATTTGCAAAATGAGAGAACTTAGATGGTGAGCCCCTACTTAAGCTATGAGCCCTGTCAGAGATACGATTATCTTGTATCTACCCCAGCGCTTAGAGAAGCAGCGTGGCTCAGTGTAAAGAGCATGGGCTATGGAGTGAGAGGTCATGGGTTCAAATCCCGGCTCCACCACTTGTCAGCTGTGTGACTTTGGGCAAGTCACTTCACTTCTCTGTGCCTCAGTTACCTCATCTGTAAAATGGGGATTAAGACTGTGAGCCCCCTGTGGGACAGCCTGATCACCTTGTAACCTCCCCAATGCTTAGAACAGTGCTTTGCACATAGTAAGCTCTTAATAGTCAGCGCTTAACAAATACCATTATTATTATTATTATTATTATTATTATTATTATTATTATCATTATTATATTATTTTGGGGCACAGTTGAAGTAATCTTTTTGTGTCTGTCTCCCCTGATGGATTGTAAACTGCTCTCCCCCTTTTAGACTGTGAGCCCACTGTTGGGTAGGGACTGTCTCTATATGTTGCCAACTTGTACTTCCCAAGCGCTTAGTACAGTGCTCTGCACACAGTAAGCGCTCAATAAATATGATTGATGATGATAAATGCCACCATTATTTATTTATTTATAGTACTAGGCCCAGAGTAGCGGAACAAATATTATGATCATTATTGTTATTATTACTGGTCTTTAAAACTTAATGTTTAGAGAGGACCATCTTGCCACCCTGGAAAAATGGCACAGAACATTGGAGGGATTTTCCCTAAAGTCTAAATCCAAAGAAAAATCCTGTCTCTAGGATATTTGACCCGAATGATAAAAATTGGGTTTCACTGATCAAATTCACCACTGATAATAATGATTGTTATGGTATTTGTTTGTGCTTACTGCATACTGCTTAATGCTTACTGCATTGTACTAAGCCCTGGGGTAGATACAAGATCATCAGGTCAGAAACAGTCCCTGCCCCACCCTAGGGCTTCTGCATTCTGCTTTCTAATAATAATAATAACAATAGTTGTGGTATTTGTTGAGCACTTACTATGTGCCAGGCACTGTACTAAGCGCTGGGGTAGATACAAGCAAATCAGGTCGGGCACAGTCCCTGTCCCGCATGGGGCGCCCAGTCTTAATCCTCGTTTTCCAGATGAGGTAACTGAGGCCCAGAGAAATAAAGTGACTTGTCCAAGGTCACACAGCAGATGAGGGGAGAAGCTAGGATTGAGAACCCAGTTTCTTCTTACTCCCAGGCCTGGTTTCTAACTATCTCAATGTTTCTACCTTGCTTGGTGACCCAATCTGTGTCTTCATTACAAACCTGAACAAAGATTTTACTTAAAACACCCATTTACCTTTCCTATTAAACATGAGGATAGTTTTCTACCCACGCATTGCTACTTGGAATTTTATTTTAGAGCTGCAGTTCAGGAAGAAATATTTTAGATCGATAAATGTTCCGGCAATGCAGGTCAAGAGTTCGACCTCTAAGCCCCTTCAAGAACATTTTTTTGCTGTCCTTGGCAGTCGCTTCTGTTTTTTTTCACTAATGTAATGACAAGCGATTTCGGCGCCAGGAATCTGCTGCTTATTTATTGGTCAACAGTTGTGAGGAATCATAAAAATGCATTTCATTCAAATGTACTCATCTTCAGTTGGATGGAATCTCTCTGAGCCTCAGATTTGGCCTCCCAATTATCATTTTTTGTTTTGGTTTTCTCTGTGAGGACATGCACCCTATTGGGCAAATTCCCCACAGCACTTACAATAGTAACAATAATAATAATAATAATAATAGTACTTGTTAAGCATGTACTATGTGCTTAAGCACATACTATGTGCCAAGCACTGTTCTAAGCGCTGGCATACAGACAAGCAAATCAGGTTGGACACGGTCCCTGTCCCACATGGGGCTCACAGTCTTCATCCCCATTTTACTGTTGAGATAACTGAGGCACAGAGAAGTGAAGTGACTTGCCCTAGGTCATACAACAGACAAGTGGTCGAGCTGTGGTGTATATATCGGTAATTAATTTATTTATATTATTGTCTGTCTCCCTCTCTAGACTGTAAGCTCACTGTGAGCAGGGGATGTGTTTATTGTTTTATTGTACTCTCCTCAGTGCTTAGTACAGTGCTCTGCACATAGTAAGCACTCAATAAATATGATTGAATGAAGTATGTCACTATCCATTATTCATTTTGATATTTGTTTCCCCCTCTGGGCTGTAAGCTCCTTGTGGGCAGGGTACGTGTCTGCCAACTCTTTTATATTGTACTCTCCCAAATGCTTAGCACAGTGTTCTGCACACAGTAAGCGCTCAATAAATATGATCGATCATTTGTTCCTAAACTGGCACTCACTAATTTGTTCCTAACTCCTAAAAGAGGCCCGCTTAGGGTTCAGAGGAAAGAGCAGGATTCTAGGAATCAGGACACCTGGGTTCATTCATTCATTCAATCATATTTATTGAGCGCTTACTGTGTGCAGAGCACTGTACTAAGCTCTTGGGAAGTACAAGTGTTCTAGTCCCACTTCAGTATGTAGCCGGCTTACAAGGACTAGGGCCACACATTACAATAATAATGATACTACTAATCATAACAATATTAATAATGATAATGTTTTCCGTTAAGTGCTTGCTATGTGCCAAGCACTGTACTAAATGCTGGAGTAGATTTGAGATGGCATGGTCGGATGTAGGGCTCACAGCCTTAAGTAAGAAGGAGAACATGTCTGTGGCTCAGTGGAAAGAGCCCGGGCTTGGGAGTCAGAGGTCATGGGTTCTAATCCCGCTCCGCCACTTATCGGCTGTGTGCCTTTGGGCAAGTCACTTAACTTCTCTGTGCCTTAGTTACCTCCTCTGTAAAATGGGGATTAAGATTGTGAGCCCCACGTGGGACCACCTGATCACCTTGTATCGCCGCAGTGCTTGGCACATAGTAAGCGCTTAACAAATACCATCATTATTATTATTGAATCCACATGTTGCTGATGAGGAAGCTGAGGCACAGAGAAGCAAAGCAACTTGCCCTAGTTCACGCAGCAGGAAATCGGTGGTTTTAGTTTTTTCAGGTATTTGTTAAGCATTTTCCTCTGGTCCAGGCACCGTTCTAAGCGCTGGGGTGGATCGAAGCTAATCGGGTTGGACACTGTCGCTGTCCCATTTGGGCTCACAGTCTTAATCCCTATCTTCTAGATGAGGTAGCTGAGGCCCAGAGAAGGGAAATGACTTGCCCACGGTCACACAGCGGGCAAGTGGCAGAACTGAGATTAGAACCCAGGTCCTTCTGACTCTCAGGCCCGAGCTCTGTCCCCTAAGCCTTACAAACTTCACTTCCTTCTCACAGGAGGAGGATGTCTCAGGTCTAGGCTCATCCACGCATCCGTCTCCCGCCTCTAATAATAATAATAATAATAATAATAATGGCATTTATTAAGCACTTACTATGTGCAAAGCACTGTTCTAAGTGCTGGGCTGCAAAATCCTCATGGGCAAGGAACTTGTCTACTAATTCTGTTGCATTGTACTCTTCCAAGCACTCAGTACAGTGCTCTGCACTTAGTAAATGCTCAATAAATGCAACTGATTGATTGACTGATCGATCCCTGAGTCTGCAGAATGCTCATTTAAAGGCACTTAGCACAGTGCCTGGCACACAGTAAGCGCTTATCAAATACCATTAAATCAATCTATAAACACGACTGATGGAACGATTGACCACAATTCCCATCTCTGAGGGTTCTTCCCCTCCAGGCTGGGCCTGCTGACCGGCTCCGTTGTGTGTTTCCCCCCCAGGTGTCACTCGGCAAACGAAACCTGTCCCCAAAACTCTGTCTGGGACAACAGGGTCTGCAGGTGCCTGACTCAGCATGACCTCAGTTTCTCTTCCAACGCCGAGGATGATGGTAAGCAGAGAAATTCCCTTTAATGCGTTTCTTCGGTTGCGCATTCGGTCATGTATTCGAATGGCTCCGCAAATAGTCGTTTACACCTACCCCCTATATATTGGCAGGAGACTTGTCTTTTGTTTGTCTCCTTATCCCCCTCTAAGACTGCAAACTCGTCATGGGCAGAGAACATGTCTCTCAACTCTGTTATACCATCCTTTCCCAAGTGCTTAGTACAGTGTTCTGCAACAGAGTTAACTCTTGATAAATATCGTTGATCGATCAATTACTACTTCCCAGCTGCAGCTCGTGGGAGATCAGTCAATGGTATCACTAGAGAAGCAGCGTGGCTCAGTGGAAAGAGCACGGGGTTTTGGAGTCAGAGGTCATGAGTTCAAATCCTGGCTCCGCCAATTGTCAGCTGTGTGACTTTGGGCAAGTCACTTAACTTCTCTGTGCCTCAGTTACCTCATCTGTAAAATGGGGACTAAAACTGTGAGTCCCCCGTCGGACAGCCTGATCACCTTGTAACCTCCGCAGCACTTAGAACAGTACTTTGCACATAGTAAGCACTTTACAAATACCATCATTATTATTACATCACTACAGTGGTGTTTTCTTCAAACACAGTGGACAACTATGAGAGGCAATGTGGCCTGATGGAAAGAGCTCAGGCCTTGGGATCAGAGGATTTAGGTTTTAATCCTGACCCCGTCACTTGCCTGTCATGTGGCCCTAGTCCTCATTTACCGTGGGCCTGTGTAACTTTTCTGGACCTCGGTTATCTTGTCTGTACAATGAGGATTAAATTCTCTGCTCTTCTTCCCTATGTGGTAAAATGGGGATTAAATCCTCTTCCCCTCTTCCTTGACTATGTTGTAAAATGGGGATTAAATCCTCTGCCCTCTTCCTTGACTATGTGGTAAAATGGGGATTAAATCCTCCGCCCTTCTTCCTTGACTATATGGTAAAATGGGTATTAAATCCTCTGCCCTTCTTCCTTGAATATGTGGTAAAATGTGGATTAAATCCTCCGCCCTTTTTCCTTGACTATATGGTAAAATGGGGATTCAATCCTCTACCCTTCTTCCTTGACTATATGGTAAAATGGGGATTCAATCCTCTGCCCTTCTTCCTTGACTATGTGGTAAAATGGGGATTAAATCCTCTTCCCCTCTTCCTTGACTATGTGGTAAAATGGGGATTAAATCCTCTGCCCTTCTTCCTTGACTATGTGGTAAAATGGGGATTAAATCCTCTGCCCTTCTTCCTTGACTATATGGTAAAATGGGGATTAAATCCTCTGCCCTTCCTCCTTGACTATATGGTAAAATGGGGATTAAATCCTCTGCCCTTCTTCCTTGACTATGTGGGATAGGGACTAGGTCCAACCTGGTTATTTTGTATCTACCCCAGCCCTTAGTACAGAGCCTGGCAGTTCACAATCTAATAGTATTTCTTGTACACCTACCGAGTGCAGAGCACTGGGCTAAGCGCTTGGGCAAGCATTATAGAATAAGTAGACATGATCCCTGCCTTCAAGGAGCTTACAATCGTTGTCCAACTCCTGTGTGCAGAGCACTGTGCTAAGTACCTGGGCAAGCTCCACTTAGAATTAAACACAATCCTTGTCTACAAGGAGTTTACAATCTAATAATATTTCTTGGGCCTCTCCTGAGTGCAGATCCCTGAGTTAAGCACTTGGACGAGTATTATAGAGTAAGTAGAGAGGATCCTTGTCTTTAGGAAGCTTCCAACCTAATAGTATTTCTCGCGCACCTCTGTGTGCAGAGCACTAAGCTAAAAGCGCTTAGACGAGCACCCCAGAGTGCGTAGAGAGGATTCCTGCCCTGGGGGACCTTCCGGTCAGCGTTTTCTGTGCCTGGTGTTTCCGTAGACGCGTCCGACGATTCCCACGCCATCTGCGGGCCCCACAAGGAGCTGGACGAAGACACGTGTCAGTGTGTGTGTCGTGGGGGCCTGAGAGCCTCGAGCTGCGGCCCTCACAGAGAACTGGACAGGACGTCGTGCCGCTGCGTCTGCAAGAACCGGGTCCTCCCCGCCTCGTGCGGCGCCCACCGGGAGTACGACCGTGACACGTGTCAGTGTGTGTGCAGGCGGGCCTGCCCGTCCCACCAGCCCCTGAACCCCAACAAGTGCGTCTGCGAGTGCACCGAATCGCCCAACAAGTGTTTCCTCCGAGGAAAGAGATTTAACCAGCAGACCTGCAGGTGAGGCCCCACTGAGCACCCGGGGGGCTCCCAAACTCCTCTGGGTTTCCCGTACTGCTCCCAGACTCCCGTGGAGCTACTGTACTGCTTCCAGCCTCTTCAGGGGCTACCATATTGCTTCCAGCCTCCTCTAGGATTCCCAGATAGCTCCCGGACTCCCCTGGGGCTACTGAATGGCTCCCGGACTCCTCTGGGGCTAGCTTATTGCTCCCAGCCTCCTCTAGGGTTCTCAGATGGCTTCTGCACTCCCCTGGGGCTACCGAATGGCTCTCATCATCAATCGTATTTATTGAGCGCTTACTGTGTGCAGAGCACTGGACTAAGCGCTTGGGAAGTACAAATTGGCAGCATATAGAGACAGTCCCTACCCAACAGTGGGCTCACAGTCTAAAAGGGGGAGACAGAGAACAAAACCAAACATACTAACAAAATAAAATAGAATAGATATGTACAAGTAAAATAAATAAATAAATAGAGTAATAAATATGTCCAAACATATATACATATATACAGGATATATACATATATACAGGCTTTCAGTCTCCTCTGGGGCTACCCTACTTCTCCTAGCCTCCTCTAGGGTTTCCAGATGGCTCCCGGACTCTCCTCGGGCTATCAATGAAGAAGCAGTGTGGCTCAGTGGAAAGAGCACGGGCTTTGGAGTCACAGTCAGAGGACAGGGGTTCAAATCCCGGCTCCGCCAACTGTCAGCTGTGTGACTTTGGGCAAGTCACTTAACTTCTCTGGGCCTCATCTGTAAAATGGGGATTAAGACTGTGAGCCCCACGTGGGACAACCTGATCACCTTGTATCCCCCCCAGCGCTTAGAACAGTGCTTTGCACATAGTAAGTGCTTAACAAATACCATTATTATTGTTATTATTATTATTATTATTATTATCAAATGGCTCCCAGTCTCCTATGGGGCTACCCTAGTTCTCCAGCCTCCTTTAGGTTTCCCAGATGGCTCCCGGACTCCCCTGGGGCTACCGAATGGCTCCCGGACTCCTCTGGGGCTACCCTGCTTCTCCCAGCCTCCTCTAGGGTTCCCAGATGGCTCCCGGACTCCTCTGGGGCTACCGAATGGCTCCCGGACTCCTCCAGGGTTCCCAGATGGCTCCCGGACTCTCCTGGGGTTACTGAATGGCTCCCAATCTCCTCTGGGGCTACCCTCCTTCTCCCAGCCTCCTCTAGGGTTCCCAGATGGTTCTCGGACTCCCCTGGGGCTACCGAATGGCTCCCGGCCTCTCCTGGGGCTACTGAATGGCTCCCAATCTCCTCTGGGGCTACCCTCCTTCTCCCAGCCTCCTCTAGGGTTTCCAGATGGTTCTCGGACACCCCTGGGGCTACCACATGGCTCCCGGACTCCTCTGGGGCTACCGAATGGCTCCCGGACTCCTCTGGGGCTACCCTATTGCTCCCAGCCTCCTCTAGGGTTTCCAGTTGGCTTCCAGACTCTCCTGGGGCTACCGAATGGCTCCCGGACTCCTCTGGGGCTAGCCTATTGCTCCCAGCCTCCTCTAGGGTTCCCAGATGGCTCCGGGACTCCCCTGGGGCTACTGAATGGCTCCCTGACTCATCTGGGGCTACCATACTGCTCCCAACCTCCTCTAGGGTTCCCAGATGGCTCCCGGACTCCTCTGGGGCTACCGAATGGCTCCTGGACTCCTCTGGGGCTACCCTATTGCTCCCAACCTCCTCTAGGGTTTCCAGTTGGCTTCCAGACTCTCCTGGGGCTACCGAATAGCTCCCGGACTCCTCTGGGGCTACCCTATCGCTCCCAGCCTCCTCAAGGGTTCCCAGATGGCTCCCGGACTCCCCTGGGGCTACCGAATGGCTCCCTGACTTATCTGGGGCTACCATACTGCTCCCAACCTCCTCTGGGGCTACCAGATGGCTCTCAGCCTCCCCTGGGGCTACCGAATGGCTCCGGGACTCCTCGGGGGCTACCCTATTGCTTCTAGCCTCCTCTGGGGCTACCAAACCACTCCAGGCCTCCTCCAGATTCCCTCGGCCTCCTCTTGTCTCTCGGACCATTCCCTACGCTCAGAAGCCCCAGGGTGTGGTGACGGCACGAATGAGCCACAAGCCCTTGGCCCCGAGCCCCGAGCCACCCACTGGAGCCAATCCAGACCCCACGGAAGGACCAAGGAGCACTGACATCTGGACCAAATGCCATCATTTCAGGACTGATGGCGCCCTCGCCTATATGCTGAGTGCCGGGGAGTCACATGATGTGGGTTCTAATCCCAGCTCCACCACTTGTCTGCTGAGGGACCTTGAGCAAGTCACTTTACTTCTCTGGGCCTCAGATACCTCATCTATAAAATGGGAATTAAGACTGTGATCCCAATTTGGGACAGGGACATGGTCCATCTTGATTTGTTTTATTGTCTGTCTCCCCCTTCTAGTAATAATGATAATAATAATAATAATAATAATAATAATAATGTTCGTATCTGTTAAGCACTTACTATGTATAAAGCACTGTTCAAAGCGCTGGGGGGAATACAAGGAGATGAGTTTGTCCCATGTGGGGCTCACAGTCTTAATCCCCATTTTACAGATGTGGGAACTGAGGCACAGAGAAGTGAAGTGACTTGCCCAAGGTCACACAGCAGACATGTGGGGGAGGTGGGATTCGAACCCATTGACCTCTGACTCCCAAGCCTGTGCTCTTTCCACTGAGCCACGCTGTTGGGTAGAGACCATCTCTATAAGTTGCCAACTTGTACTTCCCAAGCGCTTAGTAGAGTGCTCTGCACACAATAAGTGCTCAAGAAATACGATTGAATGAATTGATTAATTTCCTTGTACCCACCCCACCACTTAGTACAGTGCCTGCCACTTAACAAATACCACAATTATTATTATTATTATTCCGGTTATTATCCTTTCATCTCTTCCTTCCACTCCCCCCTCATTCATTCATTCATTCAATCATATTTATTGAGCGCTTACTGTGTGCAGAGCACTGTACTAAGCGCTTGGGAAGTACAAGTTGGCAACATATAGAGACGGTCCCAACGCAACAGCGGGCTCGCAGTCTGGAAGGGGGAGACAGACAACAAAACAAAACATATTAACAAAATAAAATAGAATAAATATGTACAAATAAAATAGAGTAATAAATCCGTACAAACATATATACATCTATACAGGTGCTGTGGGGAGGGGAAGGAGGTGAGGTGGGGGGGATGGGGAGGGGGAGAAAGGGGAAAAGAAGGAGGGGGCTCAGTCTGGGAAGGTCTCTGTGTGCAGAGACGTGAAGTGACTTGGCCAAGATCCCACACCAGACCAATGGCGGAGCTGGGAACTAGAATCCAAGTCCTTCTGACTTTCAGCAGCGTGGCTCAGTGGCTGGAACCCGGGCTTGGGAGTCAGAGGTCGTGGGTTCGAATCCCGACTCCGCCACTTGTCAGGTGCATGACCTTGGGCAAGTCACTTAACTTCTCTGTACCTCAGTCCCCTCATCTGTCATATAGGGATGAAGACTATAAGCCTTACGTGGGACAACCTGATGACCCTGTCTCTACCCCAGCGCTTAGAACGGTGCTTGGCACATAGTAAGCGCTTAACAAATACCAACATCCTTATTATTATTTCAGGCCTGTGCTCCATCCACTAGGCCTCACCGCCTCTCTGGGGCACTTGGTACAGTGCTCGATGACCAGAAAGCCTTCTATAAATTCATTCTGTCATTCAATCGGATTTATTGAGCGCTTACTGTGTGCAGAGCACTGTACTAAGCGCTTGAGAAGTACAAATTGGCAACATATAGAGGCGGTCCCTACCCCACAACGGGCTCACAAATCCTCCTCTCCATCCCCCCCATCTTACCTCCTTCCCTTCCCCACAGCACCTGTATATATGTATATATGTTTGTACATATTTATTACTCTATTTATTTTATTTGTACATATCTATTCTATTTATTTTATTTTGTTAGTATGTTTGGTTTTGTTCTCTGTCTCCCCCTTTTAGACTGTGAGCCCACTGTTGGGTAGGGACTGTCTCTATATGTTGCCAATTTGTACTTCCCAAGCGCTTAGTACAGTGCTCTGAACATAGTAAGTGCTCAATAAATACGATTGATGATGATGATGACAGAGGGATTTCACCGGGCTCTGTCTGCTTGTGTTTTCCAGTTGCTACAGACCGTCGTGTTCAGTTCGAACGAGGCGCTGCGACCCAGGTTTCTCTTTCAGTGAGGAAGTCTGCCGTTGCGTACCTTCATACTGGAAAAGACCGCACGCTAACTAGACCAGGAAATCCCACCGGCCAGTGGCCGTGCAGTTCTCCAACCCAAGAGCAAGACTTTTGCCCTCCTTCGGGATTAACCGTGACCCAGAAGCCCGGTCCGGATGACGGGAAGACCACCCGGTTTCAGGAACTCTGAGAAAAAGAGTATAGAAGCCAACCGGGGCTCATTCACCTAGGCGCTTAGTATGGTGCTTCGCACGCAGTAAGCGCTCAATAAATACGATTGAATGAATTAAGTACTCACCAAGGACCCATTTCCCACCCGGCGACCAAACAGCCTAATTTTTTTCTCTTTTGTGATTTTTTTTTTTTAAAGATAATGACTATATAATTTATTTCCACTAAAAATATTGTGCAGCATTCCTGTTTATAGCAATAACAATTGTTAAAGCTCACTGTGATCAATATTTTTATATCATGCAAAGTATGTTTAAAATAAAATGAAAATTGTATTATAAGTTGGCAAACATAGTCAGTCCATCCTCCTATAACTATTTGGCTTAGTGGGTACAGCCCAGACTCAGAAGTCAAAGGACGTGGATTCTAGTCCCGGCTTTGCCAAATGCCTGCTGTGTGACCTTGGACAAGTCACTTCACCGCTCTGGGTCTCAGTTACCTCATCTGTAAAATGGGGGTTAACAGTGTCAGCCCCATGCGGGACAGGGACTCTGTCCAACCTGATGAACAGGTTGGATCAAGAAGCAGCTTGGCCTACTGGAAAAAGACTGGGCTTGGAAGTCAGAGGTCGTGGGTTCTAATCTTGATTCCGCCACTTGGCAGCTGTGTGAGTTTGGGCAAGTAACTTCACTTCTCTGGGCCTCAGTTGCTTCATCTGTAAAATGGGGATTAAGACTGTGAGCCCCACTTGGGGCGACCTGATAACCTAGTATTTACCCCAGTGCTTAGAACAGTGGTTGGCACAAATTAAGCGCTTAACAAATACTATCATTATTATCATTATCGTTATGAATTTGTATCTGCCCCAGAGCTTAGAACACTGCTTGGCTCATAGTAAGTGCTTAACAAGTACCATTATTATTATTATTAATATTATTATTATTGTTGTTGTTGATGATGATGATGATAATAATAATAATTATTATTATTATACACCTGCTAGTCCTGAATTATGGATTGGGCTTCCCCAAACACTTTAAGCATCAGAGTTTGGAGCCTTCACACCTTTAAAGTGTGAATGATTATAAAAGGAAGGATCGACAGGACAGTTAACCATATTCTATTTTGATTAAATGCTACTTTCATCCATAGTCAATCAACCAGTGGTATTTATCAAGCACTTACTCTTGTGCAGAGCACCAAACTAAGCGCTTGGGAGAGCACAATCCTACAGAATTAGCAGACACGTAGCCTGCCCACAGCGAGCTTATAATTTACAAGAACTGGGTGGATTGCTCTGAAACCTGTGGTCAGTGGCGATCCAGCCGAGCCCCAGATAATGCATCCGTTCGAAAACTGCGAGTCAATTGCAGTTGCGATCAAGAAAAGAGCACTCTTTTGGAGCAAAAAATTTTGAAGGAGGGAAAGACAAGAGGAAAAGGGAAACGACTGCAGGGACAGCAGAGATTAAACATCATAACCCGACAGAGGACAGATTTTCACATGTGCCCATTATAGCCAAGACTTTTGTTCCCACACTGGCCTTTTCAGTCACACATAGCTCATAGGTGAATTTCACCTTCAGTGGAGAAGCAGCGTAGCCTAGTGGATAAAGCATGGGCCTGGGGGTCGGAAGATCATGGGTTCTAGTCCCGCCTCTGTCATTTGTCTGCTGAGAGACCTTGGGCAAGTTGCTTCATTTCTCTGTGCCTCAGTTCCCTCATTTGTTAAACGGGGATCGAGACTGTGAGCCCCATGTGGGACAGGGGGACTCTGTCCAACCTGATTTGTTTGTGCCCAGCTCTTAGCACAGTGCCTGGCGTATAGTAAATGCTAAACAAATACCACAATTATTATCATTATTCATGTCATCTTCAAATCTGAAGGATGTGTTTAGCGAGCTGACCGTATTTCATGGGAGATTCCCGCAGAGGGCCACAGGCAATCTCCGATGTGTGGATTTGTCCACACCGTTGGACATCGCTGAGGGTCGGGAAGAGCTAACAGGGCACGTGGCATCTGATCTGAGTTGTCTTGTTGACAAATGCCAACAAGCGTTGGCTTATAAAGCTGTGTGAGGTCGCCAGAGGTTGTGCTCGCCCTCGTTCACCTAAGGGTTGAACTCAAAAGGAGCCACAGGATTAGACCGATAATGCATTTGCAAAGTGCAGGAGACATTTCCCGTGGCCATCACAAAATCAGTCAAGAGGCCTAGTTCACATGGCATTAGAAGGGAACATAATCCGGGACTGTCTCTATATGTTGCCAACTTGTACTTCCCAAGCGCTTAGTACAGTGCTCTGCACACAGTAAGCGCTTAATAAATATGATTGATGATAATCCCAGCTAACCGCTAATCTTTCTGACTGTGGGTTTATTCAATTATAGTCAAGATGGGTTAATGCTGAGGTAAACTACGTACTTGAGACCATCATTTTGTGCTGTGAAATCCATAGCAATCCTAAAGTCTTTAATTCAGGTGCACCCCACAACACAGTCGTAAGGTATTCCTCCAAAATGTGGATAGGCTGTGAATGACTTTAAAGTGGGGTATGTATTCCCTTCAATGTACTTGCAATCCATACACATATAGCAAGACCTAGAGATGCAGCATAGCCCAGGGAAGAGAGCAAGGGCCTGGAGTCAGAAAGAACTGAGTCCTAATCCCAAGTCCACCAGTTGTCTGTTGCGTGATTTTAGGCATGTCACTTTATTTCTCTGTGCCTCAGTTACCTCATCTGTGAAATGGGAATTGTGACTGTGAGCCCCACATAATAATAATAATAATAATGGAATTTATTAAGTGCTTACTATGTGCGAGCACTGTTCTAAGCACTGGGGAGGTTACAAGGTGATCAGGTTGTCCCACAGGGGGCTCACAGTCTTAATCCCCATTTTACAGATGAGGGAACTGAGGCCCAGAGAAGTTAAGTGACTTGCCCAAAGTCACACAGCTGACAATTGGTAGAGCTCGGATTTGAACCCCTGACCTCTGACTCCAAACCCCGGGCTCTTTCCTCTGAGCCACGCTGCTTCTCCTAGGGACATGGGACACGGGGCATGGACTGTGTCCAACCCGATTGCTTTGTACCTACCCCATTAATAATAATAATTATAATGATGGCATTTGTTAAGTGCTTACTATGTGCCAAGCACTGTTCTAAGTGCTGGGGCAGATACAAGGTAATCAGGTAGTCCCACTTGGGGCTCACAGTCTTAATCCCCATTTTACAGATGAGGCAACTGAGTTCAAGAGAAGTGAAGTGACTTGCCCAAAGTCACACAGCTGACAAGTGGCGGAGCCCAGATTAGAACCCCTGACCTCTGACTCCCAAGCCCGGGCTCTTTCCACTGAGCCATGCTGCTTCTCTACAATAGTGCAACATTACGTACAACATTACATACAACAGTGCCTGGCACATAGTAAGTGTTTACCAAATACCATTAAATAATCAGTCAATCAATCAGTGTCATCTGTTGAGCAATTCCTGTGTGCCGAGCACTTGGAAGACCACAGTACAACCGAGTGGAGAGACATGTTCCCTGCCCACAGTGAGTTTACAGTCTAGACAGTAATATGATGACAAAGATGGTATTTATTAAGCACTTACTACGTGCCACGCACTAGGGTAGGTTCACGATCATCATTCACTTCATTCATTCATTCAGTCGTATTTATTGAGCACTTACTGTGTGCAGAGCACTGTACTAAGTGCTTGGGAAGTACAAGTTGGCAGCATATAGAGATGGTCCCTAAAGGACAGTGGGCTCACAGTCTAGAAGGTGGAGATGGAGAACAAAGCATATTAACAAAATAAAATAGAATAAATATGTACAAATAATAAATATGTATAAATATGTACAAATAAAATAATCGTCAAGCCAGAGACAATCCCTTTTCCCACATGGGGCTTACTGTCCAAGGGAGTTGGTGCGATTTGTTAGATTCCATTTCAGAAGCAACCTGACGTGATAACGGAACCCCATCAATTATTGAGGGCTTTCCATATGCAGAACACAGTACTAACTGCTTGGGAGAATACAACAGAGTTGGTAGACATGATCATTATCCTTAAAAGAGCTTCCAGTTTGAAGGCGGAGTTGAAAACCTGGTGTGGGTGAGTAAAGATTGCACTCTAAATTCCTCCCTGTCGTCCCCCTCCTCTTGTTTACGCTCCCTCCCTTGTCCCTAGCAACTTTCCCCACCATGGCTCCCCCGTGTCAACACTTTCCTTCCCTTTGTTCCCACCCACGATACAGAGGAGGCTAGATCATAGGGCATGTTTCGCTCATAGACTTGCACGTATCAAGTGGGCTCTTTTTGAAAACATGGAAATAACATGAAATTCCTTTATGTACTTTGTACTCTTCTATTAACCATTATTAACCTATCGTTTAGTCTTTATTAAGGTCATTCGGAGTCTTACACATTAACTAAATGAGGAATCGTCATGCCATTATGAATCTGCGTGAAAAAGTAGAAGCTCGTTCGCAATGACTGTGGTTTTTCAACTTCAGTTGAGAGTGTGTCTAAACTTTGACCAACAGCCTTCTTCTTGCCTCCATAAATTTCCTCATAACAGGCTAAATTCCATCCAAAAACCTTTTCTCACCTCTAAATTCCTCTCCTGTCAGAGTCTCCTGCAAAATGAATTGATCTGCTTTATCCAAAATGAATGCAGGGCTTCTTAATCCCAAACTATTAGTAGGTGGTGGAGAGACCTAACAAATAAAACCTATCTTTCTGGGAGATATGCACCGGGGTGGGCTAAAATCTGGAGTTTGCCTGTCAGAAAATGGACTGTAGTCCTCTGTAGCTTTGGGGATGGATGAAAGGGATGGATGGATGATGGATGGATGGATGGATAGATGGACAGATGGATGAACGGATAGAGGGATAGGAGAATAGATAAGATTTTGTTCTTGTCTACCACCTCTTTGTCCTGAAAACAGGGACCATTTTGAAGTTTTTGGAAACTTAACTCAGGTATGTCACAACTATCTTTCTATTTTGTACAATAAAAACGTCTCCCTAAAATTAATTCCATGTTGGCCAAAATATTTCAGGCACACTACCCAAATGAGAAATAATAGGTGGAAATGTTTTGTCATTTTTATAGGTGGCTTGGAGAGAAGGTATTTATTTTAGGCATTGAATTATTTCCTTCTTTTGGTAAGTCCTCTAGACTGCAAACTCGTCCTCTAGACTGTGAGCTCACTGCTGGCTGGGAACATGGGCAGGGGCCTGGGATTCAAGTGATATGGGTTGTAAATCCCAGCTCTGACAATTGCCTGCTGTATGACCATGGTAGATTAATTACTTTCTCTCTCTCAGTTTCCTCATCTGTAAAATGGAGACTAAAGGAGCTGTAAAATAGGGAAGCAGTGTTGCCTAGTAGAAAGAACAGAGGGCTTGGAGTCACAGGACCGGGGTTCTAGTCTGGTTCTGCCAATTGTCTGCTGTGTGACCCTGGGCGGGTCGTTTAACTTCTCTGGACCTCAGTTCCCTGATCTGTAAAATGGGGATTAATACTATGAGTCCCTTGTGGGACAACAGGGACTGTGTCTGACCTGATTAGCTTTCATTCATTCAATAGTATTTACTGAGCGCTTACTGGGTGCAGAGCACTGTACTAAGCATTTAATCTACTCCATTGCTATGCATAGTGCTTGGCCCATAGTAAGCGCTTAACGAATATCATTAAAACAAAAACAAAGACCTGTTTTCCCTCCTATTTAAACTGTGAACCCCATATGGGACAGAGACTTTGTCCGATTGATTATATTGTATTTAGAGAAGCAGCATGGACTAGTGGAAAGAGCCTGGGCCTAGGTGTCAGAGGACCTGACGACCAACTATATTACATTGCACTCACCCAAGTGCTTAGCGCAGTGCTTTGCTTACAATAAGTTCTCAATAAATACGATTGGTCGACTGATTGATTGATAGACTGCAGTTGCCCCTTCTATACTGTAAATTCCTTGTGGAATACATCCCTCACCCTAAACAACCAGCACCTGACCTACCCTCCCTATCTCAGACCTCGTCACTCCAGACCTTCTTCTTTATCAGTCAATCAATCAATAGCATTTTTTGAGCATTTGCTAGGAGCTGAGCTCCTTACTAAGCACTTGGGAGAGCATAATATAAGGTAGACTGGAATATCCATGCCCTCAAAAAGTCTGGAATCTCTGTTGGAATAATGGTATTTATTATGTGCTAAGCACTAGGGTAGATATGATATCACCAGATTAATAATAACAGTGGTATTTGTTAAGCTCTTACTATATGCCAGGTACTGCACTAAACGCTGAGGTGGATACAAGCAAATTGGGTTGGACACAGTCCCGGTCCCACGTAGGACTCACAGTCTCAATCCCCATTTTACAGATGAGGTAACTGAGGCCCAGATCATTGAAATGACTTACCCAAAGTCACCCACAGCAGACAAGTGACAGAGCCGGGATTAGAACCCAGGACCTTCCGACTCATAGGCCTGTGCTCTTTCCATTACACCGTACTGGGGCATTAAACAGTGGTGCTTCATTCTAATGGGTATCCTATCCCTATTTAAACAATGGGGAAATTGAGGCTCAGAGAGGCAAAGTGATATACCCAAGGTCACACAGCAGGCATGTGGCAGAACCGGGATGAAGAACCCAGGTCCCCTGACTGAGCCCGTTGTTGGGTAGAGATCGTCCCTGTTGCCGACACTTTTCTGGGGTCTGATGAGCGTCTGTTGTCGAATTGTATTCATTCATTCATTCTTTCATTCAATCATATTTATTGAGCGCTTACTGTGTGCAGAGCACTGGACTAAATGCTTGGGAAATACAAATTGGCAACATAGAGAGACAGTCCCTACCCAACAGCGGGCTCGATATATGTTGCCAAGTTGTACTTCCCAAGTGCTTAGTACAGTGCTCTGCACACAGTAAGCGCTCAATAAATATGATTGAATGAATGAATGAATAGAAGGGGGAGACAGACAACAAAACAAAACATATTAACAAAAAATAAATAGAATAAATATGTACAAATAAAATAAATAGAGTAATAAATACATACGGTGCTCTGCAAACAGTAAGCACTCAGTAAATACAATTAAATGAATTAATGTATTACAAGCACTAAAAATTTAATATGAATCAAATGGTTGTATTAACGGTCATGCCTTTGCACTTTCCCTATTTTTTAAAAAGAAATCAGTGCTGACTTCCATAATGTTCCCATTGCTCATTGGGTGCCATTTTTCTCACTCCTCTCTGACCTGCGTAGGTGGTTACTTGGACAGAACTGGCCAAGGGTCATGCCAGGGGCCTCGTGATGTAAAACATGAAAGATGACGGGCGGTCACTAAAATGGGCACAAAAGGATCCCTGAGGAAAACAACTGCTGCCCATCCAGAATCTTCTCCCAGAAGTGATGGTTTGAGGCCTCCTCAGCAGGTGAGAAAGCAAGGAGAGAGAAGGAGGCGAGAGAATGAGGGGAGAGAACAAGGAGAAAGAAGGAGCCAAGAGAATGGGGAGAAAGAGTTAGGTTAGAGAACAGGAGAAAAAATAAAGGAAACAAGGGGAGAATAAAGAGAGAACAAGAAGAAACAATGAGGGGAGGGACAAGGTGGTAGAACTAGGAACGAGGAGAGAGACAGGAGAAAAGAAGAGAGAGACAGAGAAAAAAAAGAAGGAAAAGAGTGAGTGAGTGAGAGCACGAAGAAGGAGAACAAGACTCATTTTCTGGCAGGGGATGATGCCGGGCCTTGAGCGTTCCCTCTTTGTCCTCCCACGTCCTCGAGAATTGGTTGTTTACCAAGGTCAGGTTTGGGGGTGGGGAGGGGTGTGTGTGTGTGTGTGTGTGTGTGTGTGTGTGTGTGTGTGTGTGTGTGTGTGTGTGTGTGTGTGTGTGTGTGTGTGTGTGTGTGTGTGTGTGTGTGTGTGTGTGTGTGTGTGTGTGTGTAAAACTGTAAATTGTGTTTGTGTTTAACCACATTTGTGCGTATGTAATTGTTACATGTATATGTGGTTAACTTTAGTGTGCATGCATGTATTTAAGCCAATAAACCACTAGAGATAGATAGATAGATAGATAGATGATAGACAGAAAGATAAAGATAGATGATAAATAGATGATAGAATAGATGATAGATAGATAGATAGATGGATAGATAGATAGATAGATAGATAGATAGATAGATGATAGACAGAAAGATAAAGATAGATGATAAATAGATGATAGAATAGATAGATAGATAGATAGATAGATAGATGGATAGATAGATAGATAAATAGATGATAGATAGATGATAGAAAGATAAAGATAGATATATGATAGAATAGATGATAGATAGAGGGATAGATAGATAGATAAATAGATAGATAGATAGATAGATAGATAGATGATAGACAGAAAGATAAAGATAGATATATTATAGATGATAGATTTAGATAGATGATAGATGATAGATAGATTAGATAGATAGATAGATAGATAGATGGATGATGGATGGATAGATGGATGGTGGATGGATAGATAGATAGATAGATAGAGATAGATAGATAGATAGATGATAGATAGATAGATAGATAGATAGATAGATGATAGATAGATAGATAGATAGATAGATAGATAGATAGATAGATAGATAAAGAGAAGCAGCATGGCCTAGTGGAAAGAGCCCAGGCTTGGGAATCAGAGGACATGGGTTCTAATCCCAGCTCTGCCATTTGTCTGCTATGTGACCTTGGGCAATTCATTTCACTTCTCTGTGCCTCAGTTACCTCATCTGTAAAATGAGGATTAAGATTGTGAGCCCAACATGAGACAACCTGATTACCATCTGCCCCAGCGCTTAGAGCAGTGCTTGGCACATTGTAAGAACATAATAAATCCCATAATAATTAATATATGTTCCTCCTATGTGCCAAACACTGTTCTAAGGTCTGGGGTACTGTTCTAAGGTCTGATACAAGGTAATCAGGTTGGACCGTGTAGAGCTCACAGTCTTAATCCTGGTTTTACAGATGAGGTGACTGAGGCACAGAGAAGTTGTGACTTACCTAAATAGTGAAGTAGTGTGGCTTAGAGGAAAGAACCCAGGCTTGGGAGTCAGAGCTCGTGGGTTCTAATCCCGCTCCACCACTTGTCAGCTGTGTGACTTTGGGCGAGTCACTTCACTTCTCTGTGCCTCAATTACCTCATCTGTAAAATGGGGATCAAGACGGTGAGCCCCAAGTGGGACAACCTGATCACCTTGTAACCTCCCCTGCACTTAGAACAGGGCTTTGCACATAGTAAATGCTTAATAAATGCCATCATTAGTATTATTATCATCTTCATAATTGTTCCCAGTCTGCACCACTGAACTCAACGTTGGCCAGGGTTAGATGAGGTCAATGATCGATCGATCAATCACTGGGATTTATTGAGCATTTACTGCGTGCAGAGCATTCATTCATTCATTCAATCGTATAAATTAAGCACTTAATGTGTGCAACACACTGTGCTTGGCAGATAGAAAACGTTTAACAAATACCATCATTAGTGTTATTATCATTACTAAGCGCTTGGAAAGTACAATTCAGCGATAAAGAGAGATAATCCCTGCCCACACCAGGTTACTAGGAGCTTGGGAGGGTGCAATATAACAGAGATGGTAGACACATTGCCTGCCCACAATTCACTCATTCATCATTCAGTCGTATTTATTGAGCACTTACTGCATGCAGAGCACTGTACTAAGCGCTTGGGAAGTACAAGTTGGCAACATATAGATATGGTCCCTACCCAACAACGGGCTCACAGTCTAGAATGGAGAGACAGACAACAAAACATGTGGAGGGGTGTCAAGTCATCAGAATAAACAGAAATAAAGCTAGATGCACACCATTAACAAAATAAATAGAATAGTAAATAAGTACAAGGAAAATAGAGTAATAAATCTGTACAAAATTGTATTTACTGAGCACTTACTGTGTGCAGAACACTGTCCTAAGTGCTTGGAAAGGACAATTTAGCAATAGAGACAATCCCTGCCCACCTCAGGCTTACAGTCTAGAATGAGCTTTAGGTCTAGAAGGGGAGACAGACATGGATAGAAATAAATAATGGAGGATTCAGGACAACAGTACAGTGGAGTTGATTAATAATAATAGCCATTATGGCATTTGTTAAGCTCATACGAGGTGGCAGGCACTGTTCTAAGTGCTCGTGTAGATTCATTCATTCATTCAATCGTATTTATTGAGCACTTACTGTATGCAGAACACAGTACTAAGCGTTCGGGAAGTACAAGTTGGCAACATATAGAAACGGTCCCTACTCAACAGCGGGTTCACAGTCCAGAAGGGGGAGACAGACAAAAAAAAAGCATATTAACAAAATAAAATAAACAGAATATAAAATAATAGAATAAAATATAATCAGGTTGGACACAGTCCCTGTCATTCATTCATTCATTCAATCATATTTATGGAGTGCTTACTGTGTGCAGAGCACTGTACTAAGCGCTTGGGAAGTACAAGTTGGCAACATACAGACGGTCCCTACCCAACAGTGGGCTCAGGGCTCACAGTCTTAACCCCCATTTTACAGATGAGGGAACTGAGGCATGGAGCAGTGAAGTGACTTATCCAAGGTCACACATCAGACAAGGGGCGGAGCCAGGATTAGAACCCAGTTAATCAATCAATCAATTGTATATATTGAGTGCTTACTGTGTGCAGAGCACTGGACTAAGCACTTGGGAAGTACAAGTTGGCAACACATAGAGACGGCCCCTACCCAACAGCGGGCTCACAGTCTAGAAGGGGGAGACAGAGAACAAAACCAAACATATTAACAAAATAAAATAAATAGAATAGATATGTAGAAGTAAAATAAATAAATAGATCCCAGGCCAGTGCTCTAACCACTAGGCCATGGAATGGATGAATGGGTGGGGTGGGAATTTATTCTTCATTCAATCGCCTCTTTGGTTTTTATAGCCAACTAGTCCCAACTCGGGGAGTGAGACAGGATGGCCTTCCGTGGACCCCAGTGGGGGCCGGGGGCGGCGGGGGGGGTGGCGATCAGTTTTTAAGCCATGTGTAGCATTGGACAGACCTGCTTCCCAGGCTCCAGGCATTTCCTGATTGCTGGATTTAAATCAGATGCTCCGAAAAAAGCCTGCGGAAACATCATGTGAGAGTTTTGGAATGCAAGCCCTCCTTCTCCCAGAATAAGAGTCATGGATCTAATCGGGCCGGGAAAACAATGATCTCTTGAGTTTCCATTCAGTGACTCAGTTGAAGTCTTGGGCTGCTGGGGGCTTTTCCCATGTTATCTGATCATTCCCATGGAACGGGAGGTGGAAGTAGTGATCGTGATATTGAGGAAGTTCTTACCAGGTGCAAAGCACTAATAAGAATAATTGTGGTATTTGTTCACTCATTCATTCAATCGTATTTATTGAGCGCTTACTGTGTGCAGAGTACTGTACTAAGCGCTTGGGAAGTATGTGCCAAGCACTGTAACGGGAAGGACGGGAATGTAGATTCAAACTGGATGCTCGTTCCCTAGGAGGCTCATAGTGGAAAAGGGAGGAGGACAGGCACCATGAGGAATGGAACTCGCAACCATCAACCAAGCCGAAATAAAAATAATAATAATAATGATAATTATGGTACTTGTTAAGCGTTCATTATATGCCAAGCACTGTTCCAAGCACTGGAGTAGATACAAGTCTAGATACAAGTCTTCTAGACTGTGAGCCCACTGTTGGGTAGGGACCGTCTCTATATGTTGCCAACTTGTACTTCCCAAGCGCTTAGTACAGTGCTCTGCACACAGTAAGCGCTCAATATATACGATTGAATGAATGAATGAAGTCAATCGGGTTGAACACTGTTCCTGTCTCACATTGAGCTCACTCTCTTAATCCCCATCTTTTTTTACAGGTGAGGCGACTGAGGCCCAGAGAAGAGAAGTGACTTACCCAAGGTCACACAGCAGATAAGCGGTGGAGCCGGGATTAAAATCCATGACCTTCTGAGTCCCAGGACTGGGCTCTCTAAACCACACCAGGCTCTGAAACAGTTGAGTTAGAAAGGAGATAGATGGGGTCGTGAGGTTTCTGGTTTGATCCTGGGTTTCGGGTGGTCGTTCCTTGAGAAGCAGCATGGCCCTGTGGAAAGAGTACGGTCCTGGGAATCCTTCCTCTCCTCCTCTCTTCCTCCTTCCTCTCCCCCTCCTCTCCCTCCCCATCCCCCGTGCCTCACCTCCTTCCCCTCCCCACAGCACCTGTATATATGTATATATGTTTGTAAATATTTATTACGCTATTTATTTATTTATTTTACTTGTACATATTTATTTTATTTTTTAATTTTGTTAATATGTTTTGTTTTGTGGTCTGTCTCCCCCTTCTAGACTGTAAGCCCACTGTTGGGTAGGGACCGTCTCTATATGCTGCCAACTTGTACTTCCCAAGCGCTTAGTACAGTGCTCTGCACACAGTAAGCACTCAATAAATACGATAGAATGGGATTGAATAGGAGTCAGAGGATCTGGGTTCACTGATTCAATCGTATTTATTGAGCGCTTACTAAGTGCAGAGCACTGTACTAAGCACTTGGAAAGTACAATTCGGCAACAGATACAGTCCCAACCCAACAACGGGCTCATTACCCCTGATGTGTTCCTCTCATCCAGTTTTATTCATTCATTCATTCAATCGCATTTATTGAGCGCTTACTGTGTGCAGAGCACTGTACTAAGCACTTAGGAAGTACAAGTTGGCAACATGTAGAGACGGTCCTTACCCAACAGTGGGCTCACAGTCTAGAAGGGGGAGACAGAGAACAAAACAAAACATATTAACAAAATAAGATAAGTAGAATAAATATGTACAAGTAAAATAAATAAATAAATAGAGTAATAAGTAAAATAAATACATCAATAGAGTAATAGTTTCCCCACTTATAGTCTCAGATTGCGAGCCCCTCCCTCAAGGGACAGAGGCCATGCTTCATTCCCACCTGTACTTTCCCAATGTTTAATACGGTGCTTAATGAAAACTACTATGCTACTAATAGCAATAATAATAACTGTGGTATTTGTTAAACTCTTACTGTGTGCCAGGCACTGTACTAAGCGCTGGGATGGATACAAGCAAATCGGGTTGGACGCAGTCCCTGTCCCATGTGGGGCTCACAGTTTCAATCCTCATTTTATATATCAGGTAACCGAGGCCCAGAGAAATGAACTGACTTGTCCAAGGTCACAAAGCAGACAAGTGGCAGAGTCGGGATTGGAACCCATGTCCTTCTGAATCCCAGGCCCGGGCTGTAGCCACTACACCATGCTGATTCTCCTCCTCCTCCTCCTAATAATAATAATAATGATGGCATTTATTAAGCGCTTACTATGTGCAAAGCACTGTTCTAAGTGCTGGGGAGGTTACAAGGTGATCAGGTTGTCCCATGGGGGGCTCACAGTCTTCATCCCCATTTTACAGATGAGGGAACTGAAGCACAGAGAAGTTAAGTGACTTACCCAAAGTCACACAGCTGACAATTGGCCAAGCCGGGATTTGAACCCCTGACCTCTGACTCCAAAGCCCGGGCTCTTTCCACTGAGCTACGCTGCTTCTACTATCATCACTACCTCTTAGTTAATTGGTATCAATTATTACTATCAATACTATCCAGTTCTCCCAATGAATATTACTACTACTATTATCCCTACCTATTAGTTAATTACTATTAATTATTATTAATAGTAGTACCCAGTTCTCCCAATGAATACTATTACTATTGGAGAAGCAGCATGGCTCAGTGGAAAGAGCCCAGGCTTTGGAGTCAGAGGTCATGGGTTCAAATCCCAGCTCCACCAATTGTCAGTTGTGTGACTTTGGGCAAGTCACTTCACTTCTCCGGGCCTCAGTTCCCTCATCTGTAAAATAGGGATGAAGACTGTGAGCCCCGTGTGGGACAACCTGGTAACCTTGTACCCCCCCAGTGCTTAGAACAGTGCTTTGCACATAGTAAGTGCTTAATAAATGCCATTATTATTATTTTCACTATTATCCCTACCTATTCATTAATTACTATTAATTATTACTAATAATAGTACCCAGTTCTCCCAATGTATACTACAACTACTAACATTATCACCATTTAGTAGCTATTAAGGAGAAGCAGCGTGGCTCAGTGGAAAGAGCCTGGGCTTTGGGGTCAGTGGTCATGGGTTCAAATCCCAGCTCCACCAATTGTCAGCTGTGAGACTTTGGGCAAGTCACTTAACTTCTCTGTGCCTCAGTTATCTCGTCTGTAAGAATGGGGATTAAAACTGTGAGGCCCCCCCATGGGACAACCTAATCACCCTGTAACCTCCCCAGCGCTTAGTACAATGCTTTGAACATAGTAAGTGCTTAATAAATGCCATCATTATTATTATTATTATTATTAATCATTACTATTCATGCTACCCAGTTCTCCCAACAATCAAAGCCACAGGTGTCTTTATTTACTCAACCCTAGGAGACAGCACATCCCCAAGGCTGGGACAGATGGAAATGTTCTCTGCCTTTCAAGCTCTCCCAGCAGCCGTCTGGAAATCCACAGCACTGTGATTTCCCTCAACATTTTTGCATTTTAATAAACAGTCTCCTCACCCTGACCAGGGGAGCGCATAACGACGCAGTGCAGGACCACCTAGACAGTGATGACCTTCTCCCGCAGAAGGGTCTGGGCAGCGTTATCGAGGAAGCCTAGTCTGGGTATGTCTGATTAATCAAAGCTGGGCAGGAGGGCGAGGCGATCCATCATCGCAGAGGTTGCTCAGAGGATTCACCTCGAAGATGGAGAACTTTTAGACCCTCACAGCTGGGGACACATCACCCCTCACCCAAACCTTTCCTGGGACTCATCATCCCTTTCTCTCATTTCGATTTTTACCCCCTCCCTCCTCACGAGAAAAGGAAATTTACAGAGGGTTGCAGCAGCCCTGGGGGAAAAGTTCGGGAAGACGAGCAACAGAAGGCTGAGTCGAGGCAGTTCAAAGCATAGTTTGTCGGGAAGGGTGAAAGGTTAGGGTGTCGAGTGGTGAGAGCTTAGACGGGGAAGGAACACTCCAACGATCAAATTCGGCCAAACCTCCTCCAAACCAAACATGAACTTTTTGCTTGAAAGCAAACCCCTCGACGCCTGCCTTTCTCGGGGCCGTCGTCGAGGGCCTAGTGAGATTGGGGTTCTGAAAATTCCCCCGGAAGGAACTCCTGCCCTCCTCTAGACTGTGAGCCCGTCGTGGGCAGGGATGGTCTCTCTTTATTGCTGAACTGTACTTTCCAAGATCTTAGTACAGTGTTCGCACACAGTAAGTGCTCTATAAATTCAATTGAATGAATGAATGAATAAAAGGACTGTCCTTCTCTCCTCCTCCAGCCACCGTGGTCGATAATTATGTGAAGCAGCGTGGCTTAGTGACAAGAGCCTGGGGGTCAGAAGGACCTGGGTTCTAATTCCACTCCACCACATGTCTGTTGTGTGATCTTGGTCAAGTCACTTCGCTTCTCTGTTCCTCAGTGACTTCATCTATAAAACAGGGATAAGAGTGCAGTACAGGGACTGCATCCAACCTAAGTTATCTTTACCCCAGCACTTAGAACAAGTACCATAATTATTAATGCTACTGTACTCTCCCAAGCTCTTAGTAGAGTGCTCTGCACACGTAGGCACTCAATAAATACAGCTGATTGATTGACTGACTTTGCAAAGTCAGGTAGGCATCGATCTGTAGCGGCAGGCCGGTATTTCACAAGCGACCACCTGAAGGTCATGACCTTGATTTTTACCCTCTTGGCAAATCATGTATTTGACTTGAACAAGGCAAAGCAGCGTCACAACAGGAAAACCCAGGACAAATAGTGTAGGCTTTCCATTTATTGTGCTAGACCTTGTCTTGGTTAAACAGTTCGAAGTGGCAGAAATAGCTGTGTCATAAGTACGGTTTGTTTTGGCAACAGGATCCTGGGTGTATCGGTTTCTCAGCTTTCATTGTTCCACAAGGAAGGGTCACAGTAAAAAACTTAACAAGTGTGCCTCTGGACTCTGTCCCGACATGTATCTTCACAAAGCATCCCCTGCCAATAGCCCCAGAGGCAATCAGAATGCCGAGTTGTTGGGGGTTTTTTTATCTCAATCCCCGCTCACTGAATTCGTGGTTAAAATTTACAGCACTCGCTCACCTGTTAACCTTCAAAAACTTAAGTCAGCCGAGTTTCTGTTACACAAAATATCTATGGAATGGGCAGAGAAATGTTGACTGAAAGGTCCGTTGGTTTTATCCCAGTGGATTGCAAACTCTGTCAGTTTGACATTTTACTTATTCATTGGAGCCCTCTGACGGCTACGGAACCAGAGGGGCCAAGTTATCACATGAGTTCATTCATCCATTCAATCAATCATATTTATTGAGCGCTTACTGTGTGCAGAGTTCCAGGGGATCCTTTGCCAGAAAAGAGATGATAAATGATACAAGTAAAATAGCATGGGCTCCTGGAAGGAGTTCAAGCTTGGAGCTGGGAAAGAGCAGTGTGACCTTGGGGTTCACAGTCTAAGTGGGAGGGAGAACAGATATCGAATCCCCATTTTACAATGAGGAAACTGAGGCACAGACAAGTTAAGTGACTTCCCCAAGGTCACCCAGCAGGCGAGCAGTGGAGTCGGGATTAGCTCGTTGTGGGCAGGGGATGTGTCTGTTTATTGTTTTATTGTAATCATAATAACTATGGTATTTTGTAAGCACTTACTATGTGCCAGGCACTGCATTAAGCGCTGGGGTGGATGCAAGCAAATCGGGTAGGACATAATCCCTGTCCTTTATGGGGCTCACATTCTCATTCTCCATTTTACGGGTGAGGTAACTACTCTCCCAAGGGGTTAGTACAGTGCTCTGCACACAGTAAGCGCTCAGTATATCATCATCATCATCAATCGTATTTATTGAGCGCTTACTATGTGCAGAGCACTGTACTAAGCGCTTGGGAAGTACAAATTGGCAACATATAGAGACTGTCCCTACCCAACAGTGGGCTCACAGTCTAAAAGGGGGAGACAGAGAACAAAACCAAACATACGAACAAAATAAAATAAATAGATTAGATATGTACAAGTAAAATAGAGTAATAAATATGTACAAACATATATACATATATACAGGTGCTGTGGGGAAGGGAAGGAGGTAAGATGGGGGGGATGGAGAGGGGGACGAGGGGGAGAGGAAGGAAGGGGCTCAGTCTGGGAAGGCCTCCTGGAGGAGGTGAGCTCTCAGTAGGGCCTTGAAGGGAGGAAGAGAGCTAGCTTGGCAGATGGGCGGAGGGAGGCCATTCCAGGCCCGGGGGATGACGTGGGCCGGGGGTCGATAGCGGGACAGGCGAGAATGAGGCCTAACAGTGAGGAGATTAGCGGCGGAGGAGTGGAGGGTGCCGGCTGGGCTGGAGAAGGACAGAAGGGAGGTGAGGTAGGAGGGGGCGAGGTGAGGGACAGCCTTGGAGCCCAGGGTGAGGAGTTTCTGATTGAATGGACCCAAGTCCTCTGATAACCAGGCCCACGTTCTTTCCACTCAGCCATACTACCTTCCCTGCTCATTATGTTGACCACGCTTTCCGTTACTGGGTTTATCCCAGTCGAGGCCAGCCTCTATTTCTGAGTAAATAGCCGGCTGATGTCAGTCAACACTAGATGCAGACGTGTAATTCGAGCTAGGAGAAGGCTGGAGCCAGCCCTCTAAATTCTACCACTCCTCAAACTTTTTTTTAATTCCCAAGGTCACAGATATTTCACACTGGGGATGAGAAAGGAGCCTTCAACCCAACCTGCTTCCTTTGGAAGCCAGTATCTATTGTGCTATCTAATTATCTATCTAATAATAAAAAACAGATTAAGCATTGCTTAATCTGAGGCGACAGTGTGGCCTTTTGACTAGAGCAGGGACGGGGAATCAGAGGGATCTGTGTTCTAATCCCAGCTCCGCCACACGTCTGCTGTGTGACCTGCAGCCCGTCACTTCGGTTCTCTGGGCCTCAGTTCCCTCATCTGGAAAATGGGGATTAAGTCTGTGAGCCCCATATTGGACAGGGACTGTGTCCAATCTGATTATCCTGGGTCAACTCCAGTGTTTAGAACAGTGCTTGGCACATAGTAAGTGCTTAACTGCTTAGAGAAGTAGTGTGGCCCGGTGGAAAGAGCCCAGGCTTGGGAGTCAGAGGTCATGGGTTCTAATCCAGGCTCCACCACTTGTCAACTGTGTGACTTTGGGCAAGTCACTTCACTTCTCTGGGCCTCAGTTACCTCATCTGTAAAACGGGGGTTAAGACTGAGCCCCATGTAGGACACAGCACCTGTATATACGTTTGTACATATTTATTACTTTATTTATTTATTTATTTTATTTTGTACATATTTATTCTATTTATTTTATTTTGTTACTATGTTTTGTTTTGTTCTCTGTCTCCCCCTTCTAGACTGTGAGCCCACTGTTGGGTAGGGACCATCTCTATATGTTGCCAACTTGTACTTCCCAAGCGCTTAGTACAGTGCCCTCCGCACAGTAAGCGCTCAATAAATACAATTGAATGAATGAATGAACCTTGTATCTACTCCAGCGCTTAGAACAGTGCTTGGCACATAGTAAGCGCTTAACAAATGCCATTATTATTATTATTATTATTATTATCAAATACCACAGTTATTCTGATTATTGGTCAGGGTCAAGTCCTGAGGGGACTGGGGACCCTGAAATCCTCTAACTGATTTTGTCTCCTGTTGATTTCAGCCCGGGATCGCTGGCTGTCTGTGGTTTTACAGCCTCAACCCCTTGGGAAGCAGCATGGCAGCAGTGGCTGACCTGGGCCTGCCAGTCAGAAGGTCATGGGTTCTAATCCTGCCTCTGCCACTTGTCTGCTGGGTGACCTCGGGCAAATCACTTCACTTCTCTGGGCCTCAGTTCTCTCATCTGTAAAATGGGGATTTAGACTGTGAGCCCCGCACGGACAGGGACTGTGTCCAACCCGATTTGCTTGTATCCACCCCAGCACTTAGTACAGTAATTATTATCACTATTTCCCCAAGGCCCAGATGCCCCCTCACTGGCTGATCAAAGACACACCATTACCTCCCAGAAAATTAAACCTCCAACACTCAAACATCCCCTTGTCGACCCAATTATCGTGCTTGCACTAACAGCTCCATCGCCCAGAAGTTTCTCATCAGCCGAGGCAAAATGACCACTGGAGTGGAGGTGATCAGATCCCCCCTTTTCCTCAGCTCCCCTTCCCCTCCACATCACCTCAACTTGCTCCCTTTGGCTCTTCCCCACTCCCTGCCCTGCAGCACTTATGTATATATATATATACAGAAGTATATAAGTATAAGCATATATATATGTATATATACATAAGTATATATATATATAATATCAATAGAATTATATATGTATATATAAATCTATTGATATTAATGCCCGCTTACTTGTTTTGATGTGGATAGATATCTGTAATTCTATTTATTTATATTGATGCCCGTTTTACTTGTTTTGATGTCTGCCTTTCTCTTCTAGACTGTAAGCCCGGTGTGGGCAGGGCTTGTCTCTCTGTATTGCTGAATTGTACTTTCCAAGCGCTTAGTGCAGTGCTCGGCACACAGTAAGCACTGAAGCAGCGTGGCTCAGGGGAAAGAGCCCGGGCTTTGGAGTCAGAGGTCATGGGTTCAAATCCCGGCTCTGCCGATTGTCAGCTGTGTGACTTTGGGCAAGTCACTTAACTTCTCTGGGCCTCAGTTACCTCCTCTGTAAAATGGGGATTAAGACTGTGAGCCCCCCGTGGGACAACCTGATCACTATGTAACTTCCCCAGTGCTTAGAACAGTGCTTTGCACATAGTAAGCATTTAATAAGTGCCATCATTATTATCAAATAGGATTGAATGAATGAATCACCTACCCAGCTGGGGGTCTGGGTGGGGAAGCTCTGCTGGGGGGACCAGGAGTCCCGGGTTCCAGTCTGGGTGGGTCCACGCCATAGTCAGCCAAGGGGTCTGACCCAGTCTTCTAGACTGAGCACGTTGTTGGGTAGGGACCATCTCTATAAGTTGCCAACTTGTACTTCCCAAGCGCTTAGTACAGTGCTCTGCACACAGTAAGCACTCAATAAATATGATTGAATGGATGAATGAATGAAGAACTTCCCAGAATGGGCAGGGCAGGAGGTTAACAAGGGTGGTAAAGACCATCACGATGGCCAGAGCAACCATGTACAGAGTCATGGCGTCATTCAATCGTATTTATTGAGCGCTTACTGTGTCTAGAGCACTGTACTAAGCGCTTGGGAAGTACAAGTTGGCAACTTATAGAGACGGTCCTTACCCAACAGTGAGCTCACAGTCCTGGCATTGCGGCCCAGGATGGGCACTGTATACTGAAGAAGCATGACCTACTGGCAAGAGCCTGGGCTTGGGAATCAGAGGATGTGGCTTCTAATCCCAGCTCCATCACTTGTGCACTGTATGACCCTGGGCAAGTCACTTCATTTCTCTTTGCCTCAGTTACCTCATCTGGAAAATGGGGGTGGAGGCTGTGAGCTCCACGTGGGACAGGGTCTGTGTCCAACCTGATTACCTTGAATGGAGAAGCAGTGTGGCTCAGTGGAAAGAGTATGGGCTTTGGAGTCAGAGGTCATGGGTTCAAATCCCAGCTCTGCCAATTGTCGGCTGTGTGACTTTGGGCAAGTCTTTTAACTTCTCTGTGCCTCAATTCCCTCATCTGGAAAATGGGGATTAAGACTGTGGGCCCCACGTGGGACAACCTAATCACCTTGTATACCCTCAGTGCTTAGAACAGTGCTTTGCATATAGTCAGCACTTAACAAGTACCATCATTATTATTATTATTATTATTATTATTATTATTATGTACCCCAGTGTTTTGAACAGTGCTTGGCATATGATAAGCACTTAGCAAATGCCATCATTATTATTTTTTATTATTATTTTATTACATGGGTGGGCCCCACACAGTTAAGTGTGTTCATCAGCACTTCTCAAGGGATTGGACCCTTATAATAATAATAATAATAATAATAATAATAATAATAATAATAGCATTTATTAAGCACTTACTATGTGCAAAGCACTGTTCTAAGCGCTGGAGAGGTTACAAGGTGATCAGGTTGTTCTACGTGGGGCTCACAGTCATCATCCCCATTTTACAGATGAGGTAACTGAGGCACAGAGAAGTGAAGTGACTTGCCCAAAGTCACTCAGCTGACGAGTGGTGGAGCTGGGATTTGAACCCATGACTTCAGACTCCAAAGCCCGGGCTCTTTCCCCTGAGCCACCCTGCTTCTCTGTTCCCTTACAGGGCCACACTCTCTAAGCAGCGTGGCTCACTAAGCAGCGTGGCTCAGTGGAAAGAGCCTGGGCTTTGGAGTCAGAGGTCACGGGTTCAAATCCCAGCTCCACCAATTGTCAGCTGGGTGACTTTGGGCAAGTCACTTCACTTCTCTGTGCCTCAGTTACCTCATCTGTAAAATGGGGATGATGACTGTGAGCCCCACGTGGGACAACCTGATCACCTTGTAACCTCCCCAGTGCTTAGAACAGTGCTTTGCACATAGTAAGCGCTTAATAAATGCCATCATTATTATTATTATTCCCTTATCCACCTGCCTCTCTGCAGGGGCAATTCTGCTCAACTGGTAGAGATGACAGGCTGCTGGAGAGGGGCGGCAGGAGAGAGACTGCGAGAGACAGACGGCGAGAGACAGCTTGCTTGAGAGAGATCCGTGAGACAGACAGCTAGAGAGAGCCTGCTAGAGAGAGATACTGCTAGAGACGGCCAGACTGGAAGCTCGTTGTGGGCAGGAGATGCATCTGTTATATCGTACTCTCCCAAGTCCTTGGTAAGATGCTCTGCAGACCGTAAGCGCTCAATAAATATGATTAACTGATTGATGAGAGTAGAGTATCCTTTCAAGGATGGCCCATGAGCCATCATCACGGAGACCTCTCTCCCCCAGCCCCTCAACTCCTCCCCAGGCTACACACACCGTGGCTCAGTGGAAAGATCCCGGGCTTGGGAGTCAGAGGTCACGGGTTCCAATCCCGGCTCCGCCAATTGCCAGCTGTGTGACTTTGGGCAAGTCACTTCACTTCTCTGAACCTCAGTTCCCTCATCTGTAAAATGGGATTAAGACTGTGAGCTCCACATTCATTCATTCATTCAGTTGTATTTATTGTGTGCTTACTGTGTGCAGAGCACTGTACTAATCATCAGTCATATTTATTGAGCGCTTACTGTGTGCAGAGCACTGTACTAAGCGCTTGGGAAGTACAAGTTGGCAACATACAGAGACGGTCCCTACCGAACAGTGGGCTCACAGTCTAGAAGGGAGAGACAGAGAACAAAACAAAACATATTAACAAAATAAAATAAATAGAATAAACATGTACAAATAGAGTAATAAATACGTATAAACATATATACATATATACAGGTGCTGTGGGGAGGGGAAGGAGGTAAGGTGGGGGAGATGGGGAGGGGGAGGAGGGGGAGAGGAAGGAGGGGGTTTAGTCTGGGATGGCCTCCTGGAGGAGGTGAGCTCTCAGTAGGGCCTTGACATGGGATAACCTGATCACCTTGTATCCTCCCCAGCGCTTAGAACAGTGCTTTGCACATGGTAAGTGCTTAACATATACCAAAATAATAATTATTATTATTGTTATTACACATCCCAACTTCTTGCGCTGCCAACTGGCTGATTTGATATTGGTGGAGAGATTCAGAGAAGCAGCATGGCTCAGTGGAAAGAGCCCGGGCTTGGAAGTCAGAGGTCATGGGTTCTAATCCTGGATCCACCACTGTGTGGCTTTGGGCAAGTCACTTCACTTCTCTGGGCCTCAGTTACCTCATCTGGAAAATGGGGATTTAGACTATCAGCCCCATGTGGGACAAACTGATTACCTTGTATCTACCCAGCGCTTAGAACAGTGCTTGGCACACAGTAAGCGCTTAACAAATACCAAAACTATTATTCAAGTCCTTAAGAGCAAGAACCAAAATGTAAACCAAAGCCGGATAAGAGTCCTTGTGTTGTACATAATTGGACTGAACTAAGCTCCTCAGGATCACCTCTTTGATATGGGTTTACATTGAACAATCAGATCAAGCACTTAGTACACTGCTCTGCGCACAGTAAGCACTCAATAAATACAATTGAATGAATGAAAGCAGGGCTTTTTAAATAACAATAATGTGTGTCATTCATTAAGTGCTGATTTTGTGCTAAATACTATCCTAAGAGCTGAGAGGTTCAAGATCATCAGGTTGAATATGGGCTCTGTCCCACATGGTTCAGTCAATGTAGGAGGGAGAATAGGAGACTAGGGAGAATCCCCATTTTGCTGATGAGGAAACTGAGGCACGGAAAAGCTAAGCGACTTGCCCAAGGTCACACAGCAGCAAGTAAAGGCTTTAGGATTAGAACCCAGGTCCTCTGACTCCAAACCAAGCATGGCGGGAAGTAAATCTCAATGGAAAACTCAATTTTAGAGGAATTTCCATTTTTGTAGTAAAGCATGAAATGGCACAAAACCAAAACTTATAATGTGCCATTCTTCATGCACAACCCTCGGAATTCTTCTGCTCATTGAAAATGCAGTCCAAACTTCTGCCCAACTCCGAGTAATTATGTGAGAGATCTAATCTCTCCTCCACATCCATGAAAATATTAAACACAAACTCCCACCCCGAGAGTTTCGACGGTAAATTCTACCTAGTGTGTTCCACAGGGCAGAGCTCAGCGGTCGAAACTATAAGTAGAACACTGGTCACCTATTTTCCACAAAGGAAAAATAAACTAAGAGGTCGAGGAGTATGATATAGTGACAGCCCTAACATTTAACAGGTGATTTTGCTCAAAAAAGGCTCTGATTTCAAGAATTTGGGCTGAAAGACAGGCAAATTCCTGAGATCTCCTTGGACTGAAGAAAGATGGGAGCGGTTTCAAGGCCATGCAAAGCTCAGAGAAACTCACAAGCTCTTTTGCTTTGAATTACAGTGATGTCTTTGCAGACGTTAGAGAATAGTGACAGAAAGCCCCCTGCGGAAAACTCCAAACAGAAGTAAGAAAACACAAACACACACACACACACATACACAAACACAAATCCCTCCCCCACCCGCCAAACTATTAAGGGAAAAACCATTCCTTCATTAACGAAAAGAAAAAGACAGATTCTATTTACTTATCATTTTGGAGGTCCTCCAGGACAGCTATCCCCATGATATTTTGGATCAAAGGTTATGAGAAGTGGGGGGGGGGGGGGGGGGGGAAGGCATCCCAGACTGCTGAACTCAAATGTGACCAAAAAAGGTCGTGAGCCTATAATAATAATAATAATAATAATAATAATAATAATAATAATAATAATAATAATAGCATTTATTAAATGCTTACTATGTCCAAAGCATTGTTCTAAGCACTGGGGAGGTTACAAGGTGATCAGGTTGTCCCACGGGGGGCCGCACAGTCCCCATCCCCATTTTACAGATGAGGTAACCTATGTCCTCGCAGAAGGGAATTTTGCTATATAAATATGTGGAGAGAGAACTCGATTTTGGAATCCAGTGTGCTTTTACCACTTCCCCCAGTTTCCCACCCTCCTTGCGTTTCCTTTGCAGTCCCGGAGAATGAATAGCTCTCTTCCCCCCTTCAAGGCCCTACTGAGAGCTCACCTCCTCCAGGAGGCCTTCCCACACTGAGCCCCCTCCTTCCTCTCCCCCTCCTCCCCCTTTGCCTTACCTCCTTCCCTTCCCCACAGCACCTGTATATATGTATATATGTTTGTTCATATTTTTTACTCCATTTATTCTCCTTGTACATATCTATTGTATTTATTTTATTTTGTTAATATGTTTGGTTTTGTTGTCTGTCTCCCCCTTCTAGACTGTGAGCCCGTTGTTGGGTAGGGACCGTCTCTATACGTTGCCAACTTATAACTTGGCAAGTAGTGTTGCCAACTTGTAATAATGGCATTTATTAAGCACTTACTATGTGCAAAGCACTGGTCTAAGCGCTGTGGCAGTTACAAGGTGATCAGATTGTCCCACGGGGGGCTCACAGTCTTCATCCCCATTTTACAGATGAGGTAACTGAGGCCCAAAGAAGTGAAGTTACTTGCCCAAAGTCACACAGCTAATTGGCAGAGCCGGATTTGAACCCATATCCTCTGACTCCCAAACCCGTACTCTTTCCACTGAGCCAAGCTTGTACTTCCCAAGTGCTTAGTACAGTGCTCTGCACACAGTAAGTGCTCAATAAATATGACTGACAATGAAAAATGAATGAACTTGTACTTCCCAAGCGCTTAGTACAGTGCTGTGCACACAGTAAGTGCTCAAAAAATATGACTGACAATGAAAAATGAATGAACTTGTACTTCCCAAGGGCTTAGTACACTGCTGTGCACACAGTAAGTGCTCAAAAAATATGACTGAATAAATGAAAAATGAATGAACTTGTACTTCCCAAGCGCTTAGTACAGTGTTCTGCACACAGTAAGTGCTCAATAAATATGATTGAATGAATAAAAAAATGAATGAACTTGTACTTCCCAAGCGCTTAGTACAGTGCTCTGCACACAGTAATCGCTCAATAAATATGACTGAATGAATGAGAATGAATGAACTTGCACTTCCCAAGCGCTTAGTACAGTGCTCTGCACACTGTAAGTGCTCAATAAATACGATTGAATGAATAAATATGATTGAATGAATGAATCAATCAACAGACCCATTCCCTGCCCACAGTGAGGTAACAGTCTAGAGTGGGGTAACAGATATTAATATAAGTAAATAAATAAATGATGGATATGGACAGAAGAGGGTGGGGCTGAGATGTGAGGAGGGGGAATAAAGGGAGAAGGTCCCGGTGATGCAGAAGGGAGTGGGAGAAGAGGAAAGGAGGATTTAGGAAGGGAAGGCTTCTTGGAGGAGATGGGCCTTCAGTAAGGCTATGAAACAGGGGGAGAGTCATTGTCTGTCAGATTTGAGGAGAGAGGGCATTCATTCATTCAATTGTATTTATTGAGCGCTTACTGTATGCAGAGCACTCTACTAAGCGCTTGGGAAGCACAAGTCGGCAACATATAGAGATGGTCCCTACCCAACAGTGGGCTCACAGTCTAGAAGGGGGAGACAGAGAACAAAGCAAAACAGATTAACAAAATAAAATAAATAGAATAAACATGTTCAAAGAAAATAGAGTAATAAATCCATACAAACATATATGCATATATACAGATGCTGTGGGGAGGGGAAGGAGGTAAGACGGGGGGATGGAGGGGGAGAGGAAGAAGGGGCTGAGTGTGGGAAGGCCTCCTGGAGGAGGTGAGCTCTCAGTAGGGCCTTGAAGGGAGGAAGAGAGCTAGCTTGGCGGATGGGCAGAGGGAGGGCATTCCGGGCCAGGGGGAGGACGTGGGCCCCTCCACGAGTTGAGCCTGATCTGGAGATTGGTCAAACTATTTCAATCAGTCCACGGTAAATTTTGAGCACCTGTGGCATGCAGAGAACCTAGACAATATGCTCCAGCAGCGGGACCCTATCTTGTCAGTCAGCTGTGGGAGTGTAATAATAAGTAGGTGTAGCTTGGCATTGATCTGGGCACAGTTCTTCAACTGGCAGCGCTGGAGCCGGGAGCAGATTGCCCGGAGCAAGTTGACCCATTGGTGGGCCTCCATTTCACTGGCAGAGGCCTGGGCTCCAGCCACTTGGAGTTCACTGACAGGTTGGTCCAGTCAATCAATCAATCAATCATATTTATTGAGCGCTTACTGTGTGCAGAGCACTGTATTAAGCGCTTGGGAAGTACAAGCTGGCAACATATACAGTCCCTACCCAACAGTGGGCTCACAGTCACAGTCCCACTTTGCCAGCCAAAAAATATGAGCACTTCCGCAGGTAGCCAGCATGACTTAGTGGAAAGAGCCTGGGTTTGGGAATCAGAAGTCATGGGTTCAAATCCCAGCTCTGCCAATTGTCAGCTGTGTGACTTTGGGCGAGTCACTTCTCTGTGCCTCAGTTACCTCATCTGTAAAATGGGGATTAAGACTGTGAGCCCCCCTGTGGGACAACCTGATCACCTTGTAACCTCGCCAGCACTTACAACAGTTCTTTGCACGTAGTAAGCACTTAAATGCCATCATTATTATTATTATCTGTTTGCCTTGGCCCAGGTGCCGGCCCATATTTTCCAGTTACCTGAGCGACAAGGCAGCTGTAAAATTTCCAGCTTGGTTATGGATGTTTGTATTAGAATCTAAATTATTTCTGATTTCTCAGATAAGATCTTTTTTTTTATCTTTAAGTTTAGAAACCAGAGTCAACATGAGCATGGCTACCCATCATTGGAGTGGAGTAGTAGTTAGAGAAGCAGTGTGGCTTAGTGGAAAGAGCATGGGCTTGGGAGTCAGAGGTTGTGGGTTCTAATCCTGGCTCCACCACTTATCAGCCGTATGGCTTTCAGCAAGTCACTTCATTTCTCTGGGCCTCAGTTCCCTCACCTGTAAAATGGGGATTAAGACTGTGAGCCCCACGTGGGACAACCTGATCACCTTCTAGGCCATGAGCCCATTTTTGGGTAGGGATCATCTCTCTTTCCAAATTGTACTTTCCAAGTGGTTAGTACAGTGGTCTGCACACAGTAAGCACTCAATAAATACGATTGAATGAATGAATCTACTCCAGTGCTTAGAACAGTGCTAGGCACATAGTAAGCGCTTAACAAATACCACTATTGTTATTGTTAACAGTTGCTATTACTATTACCTCTACTAGCCACGAGTCAGAAATACCTACACAGAAAACCCAGAGTCCATCACATAGTAAAACTTCATTCAAGCAGGATTAAAAGTGGCAATCCTTTGGTCTGGTCAAGGAATAAATCAAAAATACATTCTCTGGTAACAGTATGAGTTTCACATAAAACCCTTCTCTTAATAATGCAGAATTGAATGCACATCTAGAAAGTCTCGTTTAAAGAGTTTTGCCAGTCAGCCTTAGGTAGTTACAATGTTTTATTCATGACACAAAGTCTTGTTTTTCAAGTTCTCTGACTTTTATTAAGCCAGTCTTCAATACTTAATATTTGCAGAGTCCCTTAGCATTAATAGTTTTTATTAAGTGCTCACTGTGGGAATTAGAAACAGTCCCCGTCCCTCAGGGGCTCACAGTAATAATAATAATAATAATAGTGGCATTTATTAAGTGCTTACTATGTGCAATGCACTGAACTTTTTGGGTTCTTCCCATCTAACAGCCCTAGGAGGTCAGTTGGTCAGTCAATCAGTTGTATTTATTGAGTGCTTACTGTGCACAGAGCACTCTACTAAGCTCTCAGGAGAGTATGATATAAAAATGAACAGGTAGGTGTTTAAACAGTAAAGAAATAAACGGGTGCATTACCCTCCTACAACGAACTTACAGTCTAGAGGGGAAGGCGGACATAAACATAAATAAATAAATGACAGATACGGACATAAAATGTTGTGAGGCTGGGAACGGGGGATGAATATAAGGAGCAAGTCAGGGTGATGTAGAATAGAGTGGGAGAAGAGGAAAGGAGGGCTTAGTCAGGGATGACAGATTTCCCTGAAGTGAGAAACTGGAAATCTGAGGAAGTTAAACAGCCAGTCATAAATCAGTGGGAATGGCCCTGGATTAGATTTCACGATCCTTCCTTTGGCTAAGCCTGTGAGCCTCCTTTCTGACCTCCCAACCTCCAGCCTCTCACCACTTCAGTCCATATTTCACTCTGCTGCCTGGATTACCTTTCTTCAGAAACGTTCTGGGAATATCACCCCCTTCCTGAAAAATCTCCGGTGGTTGCCCATCAACCTCTGTATCAGGCGAAAACTCCTCACCCTGGGCTTCAAGGTTGTCCATCCCCTCGACCCCTCCTACCTCACCTCCCTTCTCTCCTTCTCCATCCCAGCCGGCACCCTCCGCTCCTCTGCCGCTAATCTCCTCACCGGGCCTCGTTCTCACCTGTCCCGCCGTCGACCCCCGGCCCACGACCTACCTCTGGCCTGGAATGCCCTTCCTTCCCACATCAGCCAAACTAACACACTTCCCAGACTGAGCCCCCTCTTTTCCTAAGCTCCTCCTCCCCTCCCCATCGCCCCTACCCCCTTCCTCTACCCTACCCCCCCTCCCTGCTCCACAACACTTAGGTATATATGTATATATTTATTATTCTATTTGTTTTATTAGTGATGTGTATAGATCTATAATTCCATTTATTTATATTGATGCTATTGACGCCTGTCTACTTGTTTTGTTGTGTGTCTCCCCGCTTCTAGACTGTGAGCCTGTTGTTGGGTAGGGATGGTCTCCATTGCCGAATTGTACTTTCCAAGTGCTTAATACACTGCTCTGCACACAGTAAGTGCTCAATAAATACTATTGGACCTAGTGGAAAGAGCCTGGGAGTCAGAGGACCTGGGTTCTAATCCCAGTTCTGCCACTTGCTTGCTGGGTGACCTTGGACGATCAATCAGTCAATCAATCATATTTATCATGTACTTGCTATGCGTAGAACACAGTACTAAGTGCTTGAGAGGATACAATACAACAGATATAGCAGACATGTTCCTGTCTCCCCCTTCTAGACTGTGAGCCCGTTGTTGGGTCGGGACCGTCTCTATATGTTGCCGACTTGGACTTCCCAAATGCCTAGTACAGTGCTCTGCACACAGTAAGTGCTCAATAAATACAATTGAATGAATGAAGGAATGAATGGGCAGTCAACTTCCATCTGCCTCAGTTTTCTCATCTGTAAAGTGAGGGTTCAAAACATTCTCCCTCCTGCCCTTGCATGCGAGCCTGATGAGGGACAGGGACTGTCTCTGACTTGATTATCTTGTCTCTACCCCAGTGCTTAGGGCTTACCACATAGACAGACAGATAATTGCTCTCCCCAACTTCCAAACCTTGTTGAAGACACCTCTCCTCCAAGAAGCCTTCCCTGACTAAGCCCTCCTCTCTACTTCTCCCACTCCCTTCTGCGCCGCTCTTACTTGCTCCTTCATTCCTCCTCTCTCCCATCCCCAAAGCACATATGTATACATCTGTAATTTATTTATTTATCTATTAATTTATCTATTTCGTGGCTCAGTGGAAAGAGCACGGGCTTTGGAGTCAGAAGTCATGGGTTCGAATTCCGCTCCACCACATGTCTGCTGTGTGACCTTGGGCAAGTCACTTAACTTCTCTGAGCCTCAGTTACCTCATCTGTTAAATGGGGATTAAGACTGTGAACCCCACATGGGACAACCTGATCACTTTGTATCCCCCCCCAGCACTTAGAACAGTACTTTGCACATAGTAAGCGCTTAACAAATGCCAACATTGTTATTGTTGTTATTTTTTTACACTGATGCCTGTCTCCCCCTCTAGACTGTGAGCTCAATGTGGACAGGAATGTGTCTGTTTGTTGTTATACTCTACTCTCCCAAGCACTTAGTACAGTGCTTTCCACACAGTAAGTGCTCAATAAATAATAATAATAAGAAGAAGAAGAAGAAGAAGAAGAAGAATGGCATTTATTAAGCACTTACTATGTGCAAAGCACTGTTCTAAGCACTGGGGAGGTTACAAAGTGGTCAGGTTGTCCCACATGGGGCTCACAGTCTTAATCCCCATTTTACAGATGAGGTCACTGAGGCACAGAGAAGTTAAGTGACTGGCCCAAAGTCACACAGCTGACAAGTGATGGAGCTGGGATTTGAACCCATGACCTCTGACTCCAAAGCCCGTTCTCTTTCCACTGAGCCACGCTGCTTCTCTAATGCAACTGACTGACTGACCGATTGACCTATTGATTTCGTAGAGCTGTTAGAAGGGAAGAACCCAAATAGATCACGGAGAGAAGCAGCATGGCTCCGTGAAAAGAGCACGGGCTTTGGAGTCAGAGGTCATGGGTTCAAATCCTGCCTCTGCCGCTTGTCAGCTGTATGACTTTGGGCAGGTCACTTAACTTCTCTGGGCCTCAGTTCCCTCATCTGGAAAATGGGGATTAAGACTGTGAGCCCCACATAGGACAACCTCATCACCTTGTCACCTCCCCAGCGCTTAGAACAGTGCTTTGCACATAGTAAGTGCTTAATAGTACAGTGCTAAGCGCTGTACTAATAGCACTTAGTACAGTGCTAAGCACTTAGTACAGTGCTCTGCACACAGTAAGCGCTCAATAAATACGATTGATGATGATGATAAATGCCATCATTATTAGTATTATCTTACTGTGAGCCCCCTCAGGGACAGGGACTGTGTCTAATTCCCACAGTGAGCACTTAATAAATGCTATCATTACTAAGGGACTCCGCAGACATTAAGAATTATAGACTGGCTTAATAAAATGAATGAATGAATGAACATAGTAAGTGCTTAACTACCACCATTATGAAGCCAACAGGAATGAATCACTGAGGCCGCTAAGGCTTTGGGCATGTCCAATTCCACACCACCGCTTCACGCTTCCCTCCAGGACACCCTTGAGCCTCTCAGCTTAACCCTTCAGGGGGTCGTGGGCCACAGCCGTTGGCATGGAGACGTGGAGTCACCGGCCGAGGTTTGAAGGCAAACAGATGTCCCTTTTCCTCCAGAGAGCGAAGACGCGATTAAACCCTCTCCCTCCTCCCTTGTGATAATACTTCTCCTAAAAATAATCCTCGGTTTACAAAGCTGCGGGAGAAACAGAAACAGCTCAAGCGGGACTGAATGCCGAAGCCCCCCAGACGTGGTCTTGCCTACTCCCAGATTGCTCCCGGAGTTCGCGTGACCCATCGGTTTCGCCCAAACGTTTTGGGAAGCTTGGAAACGCAGATGTAGTTTACGTGCTTCCGAGAAGGAGAGGGAAAACGTACAGGCAATTGCTTTGCAAATTGGACCCAGTTTTTAATAAGGTGTTCTTCTAGTTGGTTGAGATCCCAGAAAAGACAGAATCATTAGCGGTTCCATAAAGCATACATTTCAGAAACAAGGATGACATTTATTCATCGTTAGAATCTTTAAGTTAAAGGGCTTAATATGAGAAGCCAAACACATGTCCCAGCCTTTTTCTGAGGGTGGACATTTCCCAGGAAGATTCAGCCAACGAGATGGTCTCCTCTTCCTAAGTCAGGCCTCAGATGATCAACACCTTCCGCCCAAGAAAACTGGCAGGGAGACGGGAGATGGGGCGGGGCGGGGGGGAAAGGAAGGAGAGTGATGAGGGGAGCTAAAATTCCTCAATGTCGGTCCTGGAGACGGGCCCTGAAAGACCCTGAACAGCTGTTGGACAGGCCAGGACTGAGTAGTTCTTTGAAATGTCCCCTTCCGTGCCCCTTTCCTTAACCTAGGGGAGTACCCTTCTGCGTCACGCCATCACACCAACAGTGCTCTCCCAATGAAGTGAGGCAGTAACACCCTTTGGCAAAGTCCTATTTATTATTCATTTAGTATTATTTTTTATCATTTATTGTTTTATTTTATTATTTATTGTTTTATTTTATTATATTATATTAGTTATTTCATTTGTACATATTTATTCTATTTATTTTATTTTGTTAGTATGTTTGGTTTTGTTCTCTGTCTCCCCCTTTTAGACTGTGAGCCCACTGTTGGGTAGGGACTGTCTCTATATGTTGCCAACTTGTACTTCCCAAGCGCTTAGTACAGTGCTCTGCACACAGTAAGCGCTCAATAAATAAAATTGATTGATTGATTAATTGATTACCCTTCTGCATCACGCCATCATGCCAACAGTGCTCTCCCAATGAAGTGAGGCAGTAACACCCTTTGGCAAAGTCCTATTTATTATTTATTAATTATTATGAATCATTATTTATTTATTTATTATCATTTGTTGTTTCATTATATTATTTATTTTATTTGTACATATTTATTCTATTTATTTTATTTTGTTCATACGTTTGGTTTTGTTCTCTGTCTCCGCCTTCTAGACTGTGAGCCCACCGTTGGGTAGGGACCGTCTCTATATGTTGCCAACTTGTACTTTCCAAGCACTTAGTACAGTGCTCTGAACACAGTAAACGCTCAATAAATACGATTGAATGAATGAATGAATGAAAAGCCCACCACCAACCACCTGGCGTGGTGGGGAGAGGGAAGGATGGAGCTGGGAGGGGTGGGGAGAGGTGTGAATGTCAATCAAGCGATCAATTTTTGTTTTATTTTTTAGTAGTATTTATTTAGCACTTACTATGTGCCAGGCACTATTCTAAGGGCTGGGGTAGATGGAAGCTAATCAGGTTGGACCCACTCCCTGTTCCCACATGGGGCTCACAGTCTTAATCCCCATTTTAAAGACGAGGTCACCGAGGCCAAGAGAAATGAAGTGACTCGCCCAAGCTTTCACAGCGGACAAGTGGCGGAGAGGAGATTAGAACCCAGATCCTTCTGATTCCCAGGCCTGTACTTTATCCCCTAGGCCATGCTTTCTAGACTGTGATCCTGTTGTTGGGTTGGGACTGTCTTTATATGTTGCCAACTTGTACTTCCCAAGCGCTTAGTATGGTGATCTGCACACAGTAAGTGCTCAATAAATATGATTGAATGAATGAATGAATGAATGCTGCTTCTCAATACTCGGTATTCTGTACTCACTTGGAAAAGTATAATACAAGAGAGTTGGGAGATACAGTCTCTGCCCACAAGGAACTTACGGTCTACAAGGGGCGACAGCAGTCTATCGATCAATCGGTCGACCAATCTTATTTATTGAGTACTTACTGCATGCAGAGCACTACGCTGAGCACTTGGGTGAGTGCAATGTAATATAGTCGGTCGATAGGTTCCCAGCCCGCCACAAACTTAGCGTCTAGAGGGGGACTCCAGGCTCTTATTCTCCTTTAATGTTGATGGTTCATACTCTTCAAATAAAAACCATTTGGGCAGCCTTCTTTCTGAACTTTTCACCCAGCCCCATGCGCCTAGAACTATCCAGATGGAAAATGTATCATTTAGCCTTCTATCTAAGGCATTCTAGAAATCTATCAAGGCCCTCCAGCTTTAGCTCTACAGGGTCAAGATATTCCTCCACAAAACAGAACTTTCAATATTTTTCTTATTTGCGAAGAAGGATGCCCCCAGAAGGGGAAGGTCTCTGAAGCAAATAGAAAAATCCAGAAATTAAAAAATAAATGGAATTGGGCTGGCCAGAAGTGGCTTCACAGCAAGAGGAGATCTGAAGGACTTTAATAACTACTTCCTTCCTAAATATCCAGTACACTAAGCAGAGCAAATGCAAGGAATTTCCCTGTCACCGCTTATAATTGTGCCAGCATGAAACAGCTGGTTACCTCCATGTGCTTTCTGGGGTATAAAGAATGCCTCCTTCATTTCGTTGGACTAATTGAACCAGATATCTGGGAGAAGAGATGAAACTTCTCATTTTTAAGAACGTGCTAATTAAGATTTAAGACTCAGGAATTCTCAGTTTCACTTGGGATATCTGGGGACAGAACGAGATGAATCCTCTCTAGCAATACACTTCCCAAGATTAAATATTCAACTTTTTCATTTATACATTCCCTAGCATCCAGAGATTCAACCTGCTGTTAATCCTTTCACCGGGATGAAATAGTCCAGACATTTTATGAATTCATTCTTAGAAGTGGATACGTCCCTTTCACAAGACCTTCATGGGGGTTAGCCGTTCAATGAATGCCATTAATCGACTGATTGACTGTTTGATTGATTGAAATATTCTGGGACACGGTCTCCCTGAAAACAGATTCAAGTGGGCCAAGATGGTAGGAGGCTACAACTGAAAAGTCAATCCATCAATCAATCAACGGTATTCATTAAGGATTGTGTGAAGAGCAATGTCCTGAATGCATCAATCAATCGATCGTATTTTATGAGTACTTCCTGCACGCGGGGCACCTTACAAAACACTTAAACACGATCCCTGAAGAGGAAAGAATTTACAATCTACAGTCTGCAGAGCACTGTTCTAAGCTCTTGGAGAGTAAGGTAGGTTTGGTAGACATGATTCCTGCCCTTGAGGGGTTTACCATCTGGTGGATTATACCGTTCCACCCTCTAGTGATCCCCTTCTAGACTGTTAGCCTGCTGCTGGGTAGGGACCGTCTCTATTTGTTGCCAACTTGTACTTCCCAAGCGCTTAGTACAGTGCTCTGCATCATCATCATCATCATCAGTCGTATTTATTGAGTGCTTACTGTGTGCAGAGCACTGTACTAAGCGCTTGGGAAGTACAAATTGGCAACATATAGAGACAGTCCCTACCCAACAGTGGGCTCACAGTCTAAAAGGGGGAGACAGAGAACAAAACCAAACATACTAACAAAATATAATAAATAGAATAGAAATGTACAAGTAAAATAAATAAATAAATAATATGTTTATTATTATGTTTATTATTATTATTGAGCACTACACATAGTAAGTGCTCAATAAATATGACTGAATGAATGAATGAATGAAGGTGATGCTATTTTCCCAAGCTCTTAAAGCCCTCCTGCTTCTCCTTATCTTTTCCACGGTAATAATAATAATAATAATAATAATAATGACATTTATTAGGTGCTTACTATGTGCAAAGCACTGTTCTAAGTGCTGTAAACATATTACAGCACTTACTATGTGTCAAGCACTGTTCTAAGCGCTGGGGTAGATACAAGGTAATCAGGTTGTCCCACGTGGGGCTCACAGTCTTCACCCCCATTTTACAGATGAGGCAACTGAGGTCCAGAGAAGTTAAGTGACTTGCCCAAAGTCACACAGCTGACAAGTGGAGGAGCCGGGATTTGAACCCATGACCTCTGACTCCCAAACCTGTGCTCTGTCCATTGAGCCACGCTGCTTCTCTATTTCCATATTGTACTTTCCAAGTGCTTAGTACAGTGCTCTGCACAAAATAAGTGATCAATAAATACGATTGATTGATTGGGCAAAAAGAAAGCCCCCCATGACGGGAAGAATGAACAAAGAAGCAGCATGATTCAGGGGAGAGAGCACGGGCTTGGGAGTCAGAGGTTATGGGTTCAAATCCTGGCTCTGCCACTTGTCAGCTGTGTGACTTTGGGCAAGTCACTTAACTTCTCTGGGCCTCAGTTATCTCATCTGTAAAATGAGGATTTAAACCGTGAGCCTCATGTGGGACTACCTGATTACCTTGTGTCCCGCCCCCCCAGTGCTTAGAACAGTGCTTAGCATATAGTAAGCGCTTAATCAATGCCATCATTATTATGCCCACTAGATTACTGGCACATGGTATTGATTGATGCTACTGATGCTTGTCTACTTGTTTTGTTTTATTGTCTGTCTCCCCCCTTCTAGACTGTGACTGTTGTTGAGTAGGGATTGTCTCTATCAGTTGCTAAATTGTACTTTCCAAGCGCTTAGTACAATGCCCTGTGCACAGTAAGCACTCAATAAATGACTGAATGAATGAATGAATGAATGGTGGCAGGGAATGTGTCTGCTAATTGTACTGTATTGCATTCATTCATTCATATTCATTGTTTACTGTGTGCAGAGCACCGTACTAAATGCTTGGGAAAGTACAATACATCAATAAATAGTGACATTTCCTGCCCTCAACGAGCTTACCTTCTCGGGCGGGGGAGACAGACATCAATACAAATTGATCAAATTACGGATTGTACTCTCCCAAGCTCTTCGAACAGTTCTCTGCGCATAGAAGGCACTCAATCAGTACCGTTGATTGATGAATCTCCCCTTCTAGACCGTAAGCTCTTTATAGGCAGGGATCACTTCTAGCAACTCTGTTGTTTTGTTCTTTCCCAAGTGCTTAGTACAGTGCTCTGCACATGGTAAGCACTCAGTAAATACCACTGATCGGTGAGTGGATTGATTTTCCCCTGGTCTATGCATCCAGACTCACTGTAATCAGACTGCATCCACAGTGACCCTCCAGGGAAGGGCCCCCTGATCCTTCGCCCAGGGTAGTGTACCTTCTGACTCCCAGCCTATGCTGTATCCACTATGCCACGTTGTGATCATGACACCTTTGTGTCTAGATAGACACAAGGTAGACACGCTTTGTCTAGGTAGACATGCTTTGGGTCTAGATTTCCACGTCCCGCCATCCAGAAACCTAATCCTGGAGCGCCTCACCTGCTCAGAGATCAGGCCTTTCAACTCTCCAAAAGCTCCTATAAATAATGAATGAAAATCGTGGTGGGGAGCCTCTAACTAATAATAATAATAATTTTGGTATTTGTTAAACGCTTACTATGTGCCAAGCACTGTTCAAAGCGCTGGGGGAGATACAAGGTAATCAGGTTGTCCCACATGGGGTTCACAGTCTTAATCCCCATTTTCCTGATGAGGTAACTGAGTCCCAGAGAAGTTAAGTGACTTGCCCAAAGTCACACAGCTGATAAATGGTGGAGCCGGGATTAGAAACCGTGACCTCTGACTCCCAAGCCCGGGCTGTTTCCACTGAACGATGCAGCTTCTCTAAACAGGCAGACAGAGACATAATGAAAATTCCTTTCCCCGGGGGAATAGTAGCAGCGATGATGATGATGATAGCATTTATAAGCACTTACTATGTGCCAAGCACTGTTCTAAGTGATGGGGAGGTTACAAGGTGATCAGGTTGTCCCACGGGGGGCTCACAGTCTTAATCCCCATTTTACAGATGAGGTAACTGAGGCACGGAGAAGTTAACTAACTTGCCCAAAGTCACACAGCTGGCCATTGGTGGAGCCGGGATTTGAACCCTTGACCTCTGACTCCAAAACCCGTGCTCTTTCCACTGAGCCACGCTGCTTCTAATTATAATGATGGCATTTATTAAGTGCTTACTATGTGCAAAGCACTGTTCTAATGATTATACCTGTGGGATGGTCTTTTCAAGACACTCCCTTGGTTGGCGCATTTTTAAAAGGACTGTTGTATCTATTTTTTCATTTCACCTGCTTACAGTAAAACTTCTTGACTGGTATTTTTATGTGCAACAGAAGAGAGCAATAGGATCAGTAGGCCAAAAACAGTCTCTTCAAACCTTGCCAAACTGAGATCTCTCTGGAAGCCTGCATTTTTTTCTGATGTTCTAAAGAATATTGGGCGTATAATCAATCAGTGATATTTACTAGGTATTTATTGTGTGTAGAGCACTGTGCTTAGGAGCGTACGATACAACAGAGTTGCTAGGCATATTCTCTGCCCACGAGGAGCTCATGATCTAGATATAAGATCCTTCCAATCTCCTCAAAACATTCACCTGCCTGTCCCATGTCATTTGATAGGGGTAGTGGTAGTATTAATAACAGTAGAAATAGTGGTGGTAATAATAATGATGGCATTTATTAAATGCTTACTGTGCTCAAAGCACTGTTCTAAGTGCTGGGGAAGTTACAAGGTGATCACGTTGTCCCAGTACCTGGCCCCTCTTTCTCTGATTTTTTCAGTACCTGGCCCCTCTTTCTCTGATCTAAACACTTGACAAGTATAAAACAAAGTGGAATGCCCACTGTCTACCAGGAACAAGAAGTCAGAAATGTAATGTACAATGAGTCAGGTAAGAAACTTATAGATTCTTTTCCCATACGCAAGAATACTTTTGCCCATTTTTCATTATTGCCAGAGACATATTCTTTTTTATTTTTTTAATTTTCCCTCTGAATGATAACAATAATAATAATAATAATGATAGCATTTATTAAGCGCTTACTATGTGCAAAGCACTGTTCTAAGTGCTGGGGAGGTTACAAGGTGATCAGGTTGTCCCACTTGGGGCTCACAGTCTTAAACCCCATTTTACAGATGAGGTAACTGAGGCCCAGAGAAGTGAAGTGACTTGCCCAAAGTAACACAGCTGACAATTGGCAGAGCCAGGATTTGAACCCATGACCTCTGACTCCAAAGCCCGGGCTCTTTCCAATGAGCCACGCTGCTTCTCTAGCCACGCTGCTTCTCTGTAGTAGCAGCAGCAGCAGCATAGTAGTAGTAATAGTATTAACAGTAACATGCATTGAGTGCCCAAGGGGTGAAATGCACTGTACTAGGCACTTGGAAGTACAGTGCTCTGCACATAGTAAATGCTCAATAAATGCGACTGAATGAATGAATGAAAATAAGCAAGTGGCGGTAGAGACAGGTCTGAATTTTAGGAGGTGGAGCGTTTGGTAGTTTCTGCAGATGATCTGTCAGCTGCTCCAATAGTTTACAAGGCCAAGGGATATTCTTCCCATTGCACAATCCGTGCAGCGTCAGCCAAGGAAAATAATTCTCGCCACGAGCCTCAATTTACATCCAGGCTCAGCCGCTTACTGCCCGACTCCCAGGCTCAAAGCCGGGTTTCATTTGTTTGGTCTGCTCTTTCAATATTTATTTTTGAGAGAAACACGTCGGTCTTTAAAAAGGAATTAGCGTAAGATGCCTTACAACATCTTACAAATATATCTTGCAGAGCATCCTTCAATTCCACATTCTTGGAAAACTCAGCCCTTTTGGGAAAATGGAGAGGAGTGGTCCCATCCTGCTGAAAAATGATGAGAATTTTGGAGTTTCCTCAACCTGAACCAGAAATACCTGGAAGCCACTTTGGCAGTAGAAGTAGCAAGTAGTAGTAATGGTGCTTAGCACATAGTAAGCGCTTAACAAATACCATCATCATTATTAATAGTAATGGAGAAACTGTAATAGTTGTAAATAATAGTTGAGGTAGTAACAGTATTAGTAATAGTAGTAGCATTATTAGTAGTAGTATTGAAGACAGTTTGACTGTGGTAGTAATAATAATAATAATAATAATGGTATTTGTTAAGCACTTACTATGTACCAGGCACTGTTCTAAGAGCTGGGGTAGATAGAAGATAATTGGGTTGGACACAGTCCTTGTCCCTCACAAGGCTCACGGTCTTAATCCCCATTTTACAGATGAGGTAACTGAGGTACAAAGAAGATGTCACTTGCTCAAGGTCACACAGCACACAAGTGGCAGAGCCGGGATTAGAACTCACATCCCAAGCCCTTGCTCTTTCCACTAAGCCACACTGCTATCCAAGTAGTAGTAATCCGAGTAGTAGTAATAGTAATTGGAGAAATTGTAATAGTTGTAAATATAGTAGAGGTAATGACAGTATTAGGAATATTAGTAGTATTCATTCATTCATTCACTCAATTGTATTTCTTCAGCACTTTCTGTGTGCAGAGCACTGTACTAAGCACTTAGAAAGTACAATTCGGCAACAAATAGAGACAACTCCTGCCCAACAACAGGCTCACAGTCTGGAAGGGAGGAGTATTATTAGTACTAGTAATAGTATTAGTCCCTCTAGACTGTAAGATTGTTGCGGACAGGGACCATTTCTATCAAGTCTGTTATAGTAATAATAATAATAATGGCATTTATTAAGTGCTTACTATGTGCAAAGCACTGTTCTAAGTGCTGGAGTGTTTACAAGGTGATCAGGTTGTCCCACGGGGGGCTCAAAGTCTTAATCCCCATTTTCCAGAGGAGGGAACTGAGGCCCAGAGAACTGAAGTGACTTGCCCAAAGTAACACAGCTGAAATGTGGTAGAAGCAGCGTGGCTCCATGAAAAGAGCATGGGCTTTGGAGTCAGAGATCATGGGTTCAAATCCCAGCTCTGCCAGTTGTCAGCTGTGTGACTTTGGGCAAGTCACTTCACTTCTCTGGGCCTCAGTTACCTCATCTGTAAAATGGGGATTAAGATTGTGAACCCCACATGGGACAACCTGATCACCTTGTAGCCTCCCCAGCGCTTAGAACAGTGCTTTGCACATAGTAAGCGCTTAACAAATACCAAAATTATTATTATTATTAAATGGTGGAGCCGGGATTTGAACCGAAAACTTCTGACTCCAAAGCCCGGGCTCTTTCCACTGAGCCACGCTGCTTCCTGTTGGGAGAGTATACTGTACTCTCCCAAGCACTTAGTACCATGCTCTGCCCACAGTAAGCTCTCAATACATACAATTGATTGATTATTAGTAGCAGTACTAGTGGTAGAAGTAATAGAAGTAATAATAGTACAATTTGTGGTAGTAGTAATATAGTAGTAGCAGTAGAAACAATAATAGCAGTAATGGTAGTAATAGTAGCAGTAATAGTGATAACAGTAGAAGTAGCAGCAGACTAGTAGTAGTAGTAGTAATAGTATTAACAGTAGCATGTATTGAGTGCCCAAGGGGTGAAATGCACTGTACTGAACATTTAGGAAGTACAAAACAATCAAGTGGTCTGCCCACAAAATGTTAACACCTAAATGGATAATAATTGTGTTTTCTGTTAAGCATTGTTCTAAGCGCTGGGGTAGATACAAGTTAATCAGGTTGAGCACAGTCCCTGTCCCATATACAGCTCACAGTCTTAATCCCCATTTTACAGATGAGGGAAATGAAGCCCAGGGAAGTTAAGTGGCTTGCCCAAGGTCACACAGCAGACTTGCAGCCGAGCCAGGATTAGGACCCAGGACCTCCTGACTCCCAAGTCCGGGCTGTATCCACTAAGCCACGCTGCTTCTCTGTCAGACCCAGATGACTCACAGAGGGAGGGAGAGCTATCCCCATTTTAGAGGTGAGGAAACTGAGGCTCAAAGAAGGTAAATCATTTGTCAAAGGTCATGAAGCACATCGGTGGCAGAGCTGAGATTAGAATCCAGTCTCCTGACTTCCAATCTCATGTGGTTTCCACATTGGCCATATTTACTGGTATTTTGGGTTGCAAAATTTCCTGTGAAGGCGACTTTCCCACTCCACGATCCTTCTAGACTGGGATATGAAGAATTGTTGGATTCAGTCACCAGGATGACCTAGATCAATCTCTTTTGAGCATGTCAATATCTCTACCCTGTTATCCACGTACTTTCCTCAGGGTGAATCTGCCTGGTGGTTTCAAAGGAGATCATTCTCTGGCTAGGGATTTCAAGTCTGTTTTCCATGATTCCCACTGACTCCAGTACAGGGTTCTGCACAGAGGAAACACTTAAGAAACACTACTGATTGATTGATCGATTGCTTGATTGATCGATCGACTGAAGAAGTCCCCATGTCCCTGCTCTTCAGCCAATGGGAAAAGGGTTTCAATCCCTCCTCTTTTTCCTCATCATTTTTGGGTCAGTTGACGGGAAATTACCTCTAGACCGTAAGCTCCTTGTGGTCAGGGAATATTAACCATTCTTCATTAATCACCGTGATATTTTTAATGGTATTAGTTAAACACTTACTATGTGCCAGGCACTATACTAAGCGCTGGAGTAGATCAGTGAAGTTTGCTTTTATGGTAAGCACTTACGATGTGCTGAGGTAGATACAAAGTAATCAGGTAGGACACAGTCCCCATCCCACTTGGGGCTCACAGTCTTATTCCCCTTTTTACAAGTGAGGAAACTGAGGCCCAGGGAGGAGAGGTGACTCCTCCAAGATCTCACAGCAGACGTGGCAGAAGCGGAATTAGAACCCAAGTCTTTCTGACTTCCAGATTCACGGAGCCTTCTAGACTGTGAGCCTGCTGTTGGGTAGGGACCGTCTCTATATGTTGCCAACTTGGACTTCCCAAGCGCTTAGTACAGTGCTCTGCACTCAGTAAGCGCTCAATAAATGTGATTGAATGAATGAATGAAAGAACTAGGCCACTCTGCTTCTCTATTTGTTAAGCACTTACTATGTGTCAAGCACTGTTCTAAGCCCTGGGGTAGATATAAGCTAGAATCTATTATATTGTACTCTCCCAAGTGTTTTGTTCAGTTGTCTGGACACAGGAAGTTTTCAATCAATACGACTGATTGATAAACTCCTGCTTGAGGGAGGCCTTCTCATTCAAAGCAGTCTGGGAAATGCTTTAAGAGACTCCACCAGCCAGAGAGAACCCCTCTCTTAACAGACTTCCTGGAGGAGAAAAGGATATCTGGGTGGGAGCTGGAGGCTGGGGGTGATTTCTTGGGGATGATCATGCTTGAAAAATGCAGCAAAGTGTTGTAAGTGAATGTCCACAGGCCGAACGAGGCCCTTGCCAGGTTTGCTTTCCACACACCGATAGTTCATACCTAAAACATAATCCAACTTCAAACTGACTTTGGCGGGGATGCAAGGGTAAACATTTCTAAGAGGATAAAATGTTCCGTACAATATCCCAGCAGACTGAGATATGGAAGCACTTTCCTTTAACATGTCATTTTTCTCCGCCTTCTTTCCATTTTGACTCTAGGGCACTCGTTCATGAGAAAGCAACCAAAGTTTTCTTGTTGTTGGTTTTTTTAAAAAATGATATTTGTTAAGCGCTTACTACGTGCCAGGCACTGTTCTAAGTGCTGGGATAGATACAAGGTAATCAGGTTGGACCCTGTCCAAGTCCCACATGGAGTTCACAGTCTTAATCCATTTTACCAATGAGTTAACTGAGGCCCAGAGAAGTTAAGTGACATCCCAGGTCACACAGCAGACCACTGTATCTGTAATTCATTTATTTATTTATATTAATGTCTGTCTCTCCCCTCTAGACTGTAAGCTCACTGTGGAAAGGGTGGACTCTTGAAGATAAGGAAGATGAGGAAGTCATTGATCTTCCTTAATACTTCCTGAACAAAGCAATCAATCAATAATACTTATTGAGCACTTACTCTGTAGAGAGCGTTGCATTATTCACTTAGAAAAGCACAGTAGATTTAGTAAACACAATCCCTGCCTTCGAGGAATTCATCTTAGCAGGGGAAACAAACCCTAAAATAAACAACAGTCACAGCTGGCAACAGAGTTTAAAGATGTGAACATAAATGCCGTTGATATGTCACGCCAGGGAAGCAAGAAAGGAAGGAGTATTTATTTATTTATTTTACTTGTACATATCTATTCTATTTATTTTATTTTGTTAGTATGTTTGGTTTTGTTCTCTGTCTCCCCCTTTTAGACTGTGAGCCCACTGCTGGGTAGGGACTGTCTCTATATGTTACCAACTTGTACTTCCCAAGTGCTTAGTACAGTGCTCTGCACACAGTAAGCGCTCAATAAATACGATTGATGATGATGATGAGTACCCAAGTGCTTAAGTGATGGGCAAGTGCTAAAATAGCAGGAGGGGGAAAGAGAGTCAGGGGAGGAGAGCTTAATCGGGAATTAACAAAGAGATTAAAAAGAACTGACCTCAGTATGTGCAGAAGTTGAGGTTTGGGTTCAAACTTATAGCCTTGAAATCCTGGCTTCTGACTTTGGACAGAGTTCCTGACCTTCCTTACCCACCACTGATCTCCCCATCTTCGAAGTCTTTCTCAGAGTCCATCTCCTCCAAGAAACTTTCCCTGATTGATTTCTAATCCCTCCACCTCTTATTCCCGACATTCCCTCCACGCCACCTAACCGCTGAAGCAAGCACAGGCCCTGGAAACATTTACATACCTATATTCTACACTCTATTCATCCCTTTTCTGTCATTTATTTCAGTGTCTGTCCCCCCCCCCCGCATAGATTGTAAGATTTTTGAGGGTAGAGATCATGTCTCCTATAAATGGCATTTGTTAAGCGCTCCCTATGTGCCAAGCACTGTTCTAAGCGCTGGGGTGGTTACAGGATAGTCAGGTTGTCCCTCTTGGGGCTCACGGTCTTAATCCCCATTTTATGGGTGAGGTAACTGAGGCACATTCCATGCTTCGCACACAGCAGGAGCTCAGTAAATGTGGTTGGTTAAATGATTGATTGAGATGTATCATGGCAGAGTGGATAGAGCCTTGTGGAACTGGAGCTCAGGACACCTGGGTTGTATTCTCTGCCACGGGTCTGATTTCCCAACTTCCTATCTCTCCCCACTTCAGTCTATACTTCACTCTGCTGAATGAGCAAACATAATCACGACAGATTTGCCGGGCCCAACCTGCCCTCCTTTCCCTGGAGAAAGCAATTTCCTGGACACCTGAGTCCCTATTCCATCCTGGCTTAAAGCAAGAGAAAATGATATCGATCACGTTGGGAAAGGGAGAGATACTTCCAGGAATCCGTTCCTTCCCTCCGGCACCGGAGGGAAAATGGAGAAGACCCGTCCCATCCCTCTCTGAATGCGTCAGCCGTGGGGCCTGAACTTTCTTTCCTGAATGGCTGGAGATTTAGGTCACTGTACTACATCTTCAGCCTTGATTTCCTCCTGGAAGCTCATTTGTGACTGGGCCATCAAACCGGCTACGGAATTTCCAGTTGCTCCGTCAGCCCCACACACAGTTTTTCTCTGTCTTCCCCTCAGGGCATCATCATGCCCAGCCTAAGGAAGAATTTGAAGGATGGCTCTTCAAAATGGCCAGTTAATTGACCACATTGACCTTTTAGGATGACACCCTGTCCTCCCCACCTGCCCCTCCGAGAGGCTTCTGGAAATTAATATTAAATCAGCGCTCTGATTAAGAAAAGACCATGGAAATTGGCCCCGTACGTATGAAATAAAACCACCATGGAAAAATACCAGCAAAAACTTGAACGGTTCAACTCCGTCAGCAGATTATTATTTTTGTTTCCTTGGAGGCCAGATGAATGGCCAGAACTTTCTTTCAACTGGAACTGATACCTAGCGCTTGGGGAGAGATTAGAGGCGTTACCTAAACCACCGATGGAGGAAGGAAAACAAGGTTCTTCACCTGGGCTGGGCTCAGTTGTATGCCAGCACTATTTCTGTAGTAGTAATAATAACAATAATGATAACAACAGTGATATTTGTTAAGTGCTTATTATACTGATCTCTGGCGTACATAGAAGATAATCACATCCCACATGGGGCTCACAACTTAAGTAGGAAGGAAAGCAGATATTGAATCCCCATTTGGCAGATGAGGGAACTGAAGCCCAGAGAAGTTAAGTATCTTGCCCAACGTCACACAGTAGGTATGTGGAAGATCCAAGAATATTCATTCATTCACTCAATCATATTTATTGAGCGCTTACTGTGTGCAGAGCACTGTACTAAGCGCTTGGGAAGTACAAGTCAGCAACATATAGAGATAGTTCCTACACAACAAAGGGCTCACAGTCTAGAAGGTGGAGATGGACAACAAGACAAAACATGTAGACAGGTGTCAAAATCGTCAGAACAAATAGAATTAAAGCTATATACACATCATTAACAAAATAAATAGAATAGTAAATATGTACAAGTAAAATAGAGTGATAAATCTGTACAAATATATACAAGTGCTGTGGGGAGGGGAAGGAGGTAGGGCGGGGAGACTGAACTGTCCAAGACTGAACTCCTTATCTTCCCCCCCAAACCCTGCCCTCTCCCTGACTTTCCCATCCCTGTTGACGGCACTACCATCCTTCCCATCTCACAAGCCCGCAACCTTGGTGTCATCCTCGACTCCGCTCTCTCATTCACCCTTCACATCCAAGCGTCACCAAAACCTGCCGGTCTCAGCTCCGCAACATTGCCAAGATCCGCCCTTTCCTCTCCATCCCAACCGCTACCCTGCTCATTCAAGCTCTCATCCTATCCCGTCTGGACTACTGCATCAGCCTTCTCGTGTCTCTCCCCACTTCAATCCATACTTCACGCTGCTGCCTGGATTGGCTTTGTCCAGAAACGCTCTGGGCATGTTACTCCCCTCCTCAAAAATCTCCAGTGGCTACCAATCAATCTGCGCATCAGGCAGAAACTCCTCAACCTGGGCTTCAAAGCTGTCCATCACCTCGCCCCCTCCTACCTCACCTCCCTTCTCTCCTTCTCCAGCCCAGCCCGCACCCTCCGCTCCTCCGCCGCTAATTTCCTCACCGTACCTGGCTCTCGCCTGTCCCGCCATCGACCCCTGGCCCACGTCATCCCCCGGGCCTGGAATGCCCTCCCTCTGCCCATCCGCCAAGCTAGCTCTCTTCTTCCCTTCAAGGCCCTACTGAGAGCTCGCCTCCTCCAGGAGGCCTTCCCAGACTGAGCCCCTTCCTTCCTCTCCCCCTCATCCCCCTCTCCATCCCCCCCATCTTACCTCCTTCCCTTCCCCACAGCACCTGTATATATGTATATATGTTTGTGAATATTTATTGTTCTATTTATTTATTTATTTATTTTGTACATATCTAGTCTATTTTATTTTGTTAGTATGTTCGGTTTTGTCTCCCCGTTTTAGACTGTGAGCCCACTGCTGGGTAGGGACTGTCTCTATATGTTGCCAATTTGTACTTCCCAAGCGCTTAGTACAGTGCTCTGCACACAGTAAGCACTCAATAAATACGATTGATGATGATGATGATAAATAATAATGTGTCAGGAATTGTACTAAGTGCTGGGACACATTCAAGATAATCAGGTGAGACATAATCCCTGCCCAACATGGGACTCACAATCTAAGGTGCAGAGAGAATAGTTTCTTCTCCCCATTATATATATAAGGTAACTGAGGCCCAGATAAGTGATATGACCGGCCCAAGGTCACACAGCAGACAAGCTGTGTGAGAAGCTTGAGAAGAAGCATGACATAGCAGGACCCAGATTCTGTGTGAAGAGCACTGTCTTCTGGATTGTGAGCCCACCGTTGGGTAGGGACCATCTCTATATGTTGCCAACTTGTACTTCCCAAGCGCTTAGTACAGTGCTCTGCACACAGTAAGCGCTCAATAAATACGATTGAAAGAATGAAGAATGTCTTAAGCACAGTATAACAGTATACAACAGTATATGACAGTGTAGTATTACAGTATAACAATAAGCAGCCTCATTCCCTGCCCACAATGAGCTGACCAGAAGGGGAAGAGGGAGAGGCTAGAGGGGGATACAGACATTAATATGAATTAATTACATATATGGACATATATTATGTGATTAATCAGAGTCACAAGATTTGAATGCAGGACGCTGGCATTGAAAAGAAAAATGGCAAGCATAAAGACGTCCTGTGGCCATATCCATACCAGATGGCGGGGCAGACGGACGGAAAACCAAATGATCCTGTACAGACGCTCACAAGATGACTACCCTGCTTGCGGAGATATTTGCTTCAAACCTGAAACTCTCCCGAGAAGGAGGGGGCAGTCAGGTGTGACTTGTGAGTGCTCTCAGGAAATACCCTCTCAAGGAGAAGAGAAATCCCCAAGAGCACTCTGGTGGAACAGCTCGGAAAGTGCCTCTTAATAATAATAATAATGATAATGTTGGCATTTGTTAAGCGCTTACTCTGTGCCAAAGCACTGTTTTAAGCACTGGGGGAGATACAATAGGTAATCAGGTTGTCCCAGGTGGGGCTCACAGTCTTCATCCCCATTTGACAGATGAGGTTATTGAGGCACAGAGAAGTTAAGTGACTTGCCCAAAGTCACACAGCTGACAAGTGGTGGAGTCAGGATTAGAACCCACGGCTTCTGACTCCCGAAGCCGGGCTCTTTCCACTGAGCCGCGATGCTTCTCAAGTGGATCTTTATCTTTTATCTTTATCTTTTAGACTGTGAGCCCACTGTTGGGTAGGGACTATCTCTATATGTTTCCAACTTATATTTCCCAAGCGCTTAGTACAGTGCTCTGCACACAGTAAACGCTCAATAAATATGATTGATTGATTGATTGATTGGATCTGAGGCCCCGCTGAATCACAGTGTCAGGGCTCACAGAAGCTTCACCCAAGGCAATGATAAGGGCCAGAGAAAACCAGCGGCTGCGGAGTAACCTCCCTGTAGCCCTGGGCAAACATTTCCTGTCAAGTTCCCAAAAACAGGCTCTCACCAGAGAGTTGAGGGTTCTGAGGAGAGTCACCTCTCCAGTGAGCTAAGAATTAGGTTTTCCTGATCTGGATGATTTGGGTGGAGAAGCCAGTGGCTTCCTTGAGGGTGAGGATGGGTATTATTTCCCTGGCCTCAGTTCCCTCATCTGCAAAATGAACATTCGAACCCTGTGCTCCCTCCAAGCTGCATGGCTCAGTGGAGAGAACCCAGGCTTTGGAGTCAGAGGACATGGGTTCATGTCCCGGCTCCACCACTTGTCAGCTGTATGACCTTGGACAAGTTACTTAACTTCTCTGTGCCTCAGTTCCCTCATCTCTAAAATGGGGATGAAGACTGTGAGCCCCACATGGGACAAACTGATCACCTTGTAATAATAATAATAATAATCAATCAATCAATCAAATTTATTGAGCACTTACTATGTGCAGAGCACTGTACTAAGCGCTTGGGAAGTACAAATTGGCAACACATAGAGACAGTCCCTACCCAACAGTGGGCTCACAGTCTAATAATAATAATAATGGCATTTATTAAGCGCTTACTATGTGCAAAGCACTGTTCTAAGCGCTGGGGAGGTTACAAAGTGATCAGGTTGGCCCACGGGGGGGCTCACAGTCAATCCCCATTTTACAGACGAGGTAACTGAGGCATAGAGAAGTTAAGTGACTTGCATAAGTCACACAGCTGACAATTGGCAGAGCCGGGATTTGAACCCATGACCTCTGACTCCAAAGCCCAGGCTCTTTCCACTGAGCCACGCTGCTTCTCAGCGTGTATCCTCCCCGACGCTTAGAACAGTGCTTTGCACATAGTAAGCACTTAACAAATGTCATCATCATCATTATTATTATTATTAATGTAGACAGTCAGTGCCATGATTTATTGAGCACCCAGCATTGTACCTAGGGCTTACCTTCTCCCTGTACCTCAGTGTCATCTATCTAGTCACCAACCCCTCGCCCACATCCTGCCTCAGGCCTGGAATGCCCTTCTACCTCAAATCTGACAGACAATTACTAACTCCCGACCTTCAAAGCGTGATCGATAGCCCATCTCCTCCAAGAGGCCTTCCCTGACTAAGCCCTCCTTTCCTCTTCTCTCTCTGCATCACCCTGACTTGCTCCCTTTATTCCTCCCCCTTCCCAGTCCCACAGCACTTATGTCCAGATCTGTCATTCATTTATATTAAATGTCTGTCTCCCCTCTAGACTGTAAGCTCATTGTGGGCAGGGAATGTGTCTGTTTATTGTTGTACTCTCCCAAGCGCTTAATACAGTACTCTGCACACAGTAAGCACTCAATAAATACTTTTAAGTAATAATAATAATAATAATGGCATTTATTAAGTGCTTACTATGTGCAAAGCACTGTTGTAAGCACTGGGGAGGTTACAAGGTGATCAGGTTGTCCCACGTGAGGCCCACACTCTTAATCCCCATTTTACAGATGAGGTAACAGGCACAGAGAAGTTAAGTGACTTGCCCAAAGTCACACAGCTGACAATTGGTGGAGCCAGGATTTGAACCCCTGACCTCTGACTCCAAAGCCCGTGCTCTTCCCACTGAGCCACACTGCTTCTCCATCCATTAAATGAATGGATGAACGCTATTTGCGCTTAGGAAAGTACAGTATAACAGAATCAGTAGACACTTTCCTTACCCACGGAAAGTCGAAAACCTACTCTCTGATGGCCCGGGCTGTGTTGAGAAAGCCTTGCTGCTTCTTTACCTGTCCTGCCAGGAGGGAGAAATGCTATTTTAATATGCCCATCCCGCCTCTTGAACACTCGTAAGAGTAGTCCCTGGAAGGTTTTGACTCACTCCCTTTTGGTCTGTTTTTAAGAGCTTCCTCTATGCTAGCACTGTGCCAAACACTGGGACAGCTTGAGCACAGTCCTTCTCCCATAGAGAGGTCCTAATATGAGAAAAAGGGAGGGCAGCTAGCTAGCCCCATTTTACAGGTGAGGAAACAGAGGCTTAGACAGGTCGGGGAATCGCCGACCGCTCACCCACATTCATTCATTCATTCATTCATTCAATCGTATTTATTGAGCGCTTACTGTGTGCAGAGCATTGTACTAAGTGCTTGGGAAGTACAAGTTGGCAACATAATAATAATGATGGCATTTGTTAAGCGCTTACTACATGCAAAACACTGTTCTAAGCGCTGGCAACGTCTAGACTGTTTGAATCCAGAGACGGTCCCTACGCAACAGCAGGCTCACAGTCTAGAAGGGGGAGACAGACAACAAAACAAAACCTATTAACAAAATCAAATAAATAGAATAGTAAATATGTACAAGATCAACCTGATCATTCATTCATTCAATTGTATTTATTGAGTGCTTACTGTGTGCGGAGCACTGTACTAAGCGCTTGGGAAGTCCAAGTCGGCAACATATAGAGTCGGTCCCTACCCAACGGCAGGCTCACAATCTAGAAGGGGGAGACAGACAACAAAACAAAGCATATTGACAAAATAAAATAAATAGAATAAATATGTACAAGTAAAATAGAGTAATAAATATGTACAAACATATATATGTATATGCAGGTGCTGTGGGGAGGGGAAGGAGGTAAGGCGGGGGGGTGGGGGGGGAGGGGGAGAGGAAGGAGGGGGCTCAGTCTGGGAAGGCCTCTACATGGAGCTCATGGTCTCAATCCCCATTTTACAGATGAGGTAACTGAGGACCAGAGAAGTGAAGTGGCTTGCCCAGGGTCACACAGCAGACAAGTGGCTGAACAGGAATTAGAACCCAGGTCCTTCTGACTCCAAGGACCGGGCTCTAGCCACTGAGCCACACCGATTCTCTGCAATCTTCCCCCACCAGGTGAGCCCCATTTGGGACCTGATTATCTTGTATCTACCCCAGAACTTAGTACAGTGTTTGGCACATAGTAAAAGCACTTAACAAATACCATTATTGTCCATTAATCCCCATCTTCCAAATGAGATAGTTGTGGCACAGAGAAGTTAAGTAACTAGTCCAAGATAATAATAATAATGATGGCATTTGTTAAGTGCTTGCAATGTGCAAACCATTGTTCTAAGCTCGGGGTGGGGGGATACAAGGTGATTAGGTTGTCCCATGTGGGGTTCACAGTCTTAAAATCCCCATTTTCCAGATGAGGTAACTGAGGCACAGAGAAGTTAAGTGACTTGCTCAAAGTCACACAGCTGACAAACAGCAGATCCAGGATTGGAACCCATGACCTCTGACTCCCAAGCCCGTGCTCTTTCCACTGAGCCACACTGCTTCTCCAAGATCACCCAGGAGACAAAGTGGAAGAGCCAAATTAGTACCCAGGTCTTTCAGGTTCCCAGGCTCGGGCTCTATCCACTAGGCCACGTTCTTTCTTTGAAGAGCATTTGGTCATTTGAGGTTGATTTTTCTCCTCCGGTCCATGGGGATCTTTTATCTCACTTCTCTAGGCCGTGTTATTTTTTTCTTTCTGAACTTTGGTCTACACAGTAGCTGAGATCATAGACCGGCTATTGTTCTGTGAAGCAATTACGGAGCCTCCCTGCTTCTTCTTATGCTTTTCCCTTTCCGTTCCACCACCAGCCCATGAAATGAGGAACGAAGTGATTTGGTGTTATTTTTTTTAAAAAAATGGAACCGACTTCCTGAGACCACGGTTCTGCAGTTCTCCGGTCAGAGCCTTCCCCTAATCCCGAGAGGTCAGTAGGCGAGAAAATCTTGATCGGAACATCTGGAAGGAGAAGACAGGAAGCACCCACCCATCGGGATCCACCTAGTCCATGTTTGACAGTCGAGAGCAGACGGACGAGCCGTCGGACAATGGGATAGCCGGCCGGGGTCAGCCTTGGGGCCGTAAAATCTGATAACGTGCCAGAATCCGTGACCTTGAGGAGAAAACCCCTCCATGCGGGAGCGGCGGCAGGCAGGTTCTGAGGATAATCCCCATTCCCGCCTTTTTTCTCTAGTGGAAAATTTCGACAGAACATTGCTGGTGAAGGAGATGTTCCCTTCTGATGCCTTGACACCTGTCCACATTTCGTTTTGTTGTCCGTCTACTCCTTAATAATAATAATAATAATGACGGCATTTATTAAGCGCTTACTATGCGCAAAGCACTGTTCAAGACCGTGAGACCGTTGTTGGGTAGGGACCCTATATATCTCTATATGTTGCCAACTTGTACTTCCCAAGTGCTTAGCACAGTGACCTGCACACAGTAAGCACTCAATAAATACGATAGAATGAATGAATGAAGTGATTGTTGAGTCTGTTTCACGTAGGAACTGTTCACTCATTCATGCATCGTATTTAATGAGCGCTGACTGTATGCGGAAGACCGCATTTATTTTGTTTATTATTTATTTATGCATTATTTACTTGTTTATTTATTTATTATCTATTTATTTTGTTAATGATGTGCAGCTAGCTTCATTTCTATTTATTCTGATGACTTGACACCTGTCCACATGTTTTGTTTTGTTGTCTGTCTCCCGCTTCTAGACTGTGAGCCCGTTGCTGGTTAGGGACCGTCTCTATACGTTGCAACTTGTACTTCCCAAGCACTTAGTACAGTGCTCTTACACAGTAAGCGCTCAATACGATTGAATGAATGAATGAATGAGGTGATTGTTGAGTCTGTTTCACGCACGAACTGCTCACTCATTCGCGCATCATATTTAATGAGTGCTGACTGTGTGCGGAGGACAGTACTAAAAGCTTCCAAACCTTTGCTCCCAAAGGAAACAGCTTGGCCTAGAGAAATCAGCGGAGCCCCACAAGTCAGGGAACCTGGGCCCCTCAATCGGTCCTGCCACATGCCTCCTGTGTGACCTTGGGCACATCACTTCACCTCTCGAGCTTCAATTTCCCCATCATTTAACTGAGCTCACCTCCCCCAAGAGGCCTTCCCAGACTGAGTCCCCTTTTTCCTCTCCTCCTCCCCATCCTCCCCTGCCCTACCTCCTTCCCCTCCCCACAGCACCTGTATATATGTTTGTACAGATTTATTACTCTATTGATTTTACTTGTACATATTTACTATTCTATTTATTTTGTTAATGATGTGCATCTAGCTTTATGTCTATTTATTCTGATGACACCTGTCTACATGTTTGGTTTTGTTGTCTGCCTCCCCCTTCTAGACTGTGAGCCCATTGTTGGGTAGGGACCATCTCTATATGTTGCCAACCTGACTGTGAGCCCACTCTTCTAGACTGTGAGCCCACTCTTGGATAGGGACTGTCTCTATATGTTGCCAACGTGTACTTCCCAAACGCTTAGTACAGTGCTTTGCACACAGTAAGTGCTCAATAAATACGATTGACTGATTGATTGATTGTACTTCCCAAGCACTTAGTACAGTGCTCTGCACACAGTAAAATAAAATAGAGTAATAAATCCATACAAACATATATACAGGTGCAATGTGGAGGGGAAGGAGGCAGGGCGGAGGAGATGGGGAGGAGGAGAGGAAAAACGGGGCTCAATCTGGGAAGGCCTCTTGGAGGAGGTGAGTTCTCAGTAGGGCTTTGAAGGGTGGAAGGGAGCTAGCTTGGCAGATGTGGGGAAGGAGGTTATTCCAGGTCAGGAGGAGGATGTGGGCCAGGGTTCGATGGCGGGACAGGAAAGAATGAGGCCCAGTGAGGAGGTTAGTGGCGGCAGAGGAGTGGAGGGTGCAGGCTGGGCTGGAGAAGAAGAGAAGGGAGGTGAGGTAGGAGGGGGTGAAGTGATGGACAGCCTTGAAGCCCAGGGTGAGGAGTTTTTGCTTGATGCTTGATATTGTGTGCAGATCACTGTACTAAGCACTTGAGAGAGGACAATAGAACAATAAACAGACACATTCCCTGCCTGCAATAAGCTTACAGTCGAGAGTCATGGCTTCTAATCCTGGCTCCACCACATTTCTGCTGTGTGACTGTTGGCAAGTCTCTTCACTTCTCTGGGACTCAGTTACCTCATCTGTGAAATAGGGATCAAGACTGCGAGCCCCTCCTAGAACAGGGAATGTGTCCAACTCACTTTGCTTATATCCACCCCAGTGCTTAGTACAATGTCTGGCACATAGTAAATGCTTAAAAAATACCACAATTATTATTACTAGAGATGAGCTTACAACCTAGAGACAATAGCCTTCAAGTTTTTTTGGCCACCATCCCATAGCCAACAGCTTGCTGAAAACCTGGAATAGCTTGGGATAAGGAAGAAGAAGAGCTGCTTCAAAACTGTGGGCCATCTCCCATTCTCTCGGAGTTGTCTGAAAAATACATCAACACCTCTGGCTGAACCTCTGGCGGACTGAACTTTGACGGTCCTGCATTTTGGAGGATAAACGCCATTACTCTTGTGGTAGCAAGCCCCCTCGCCGACCCCTGGGAAGAGCTGTGATGTTAACGAAGGCAGGGATTTGAACTCCGTCCCACTGAGGGCCCTGACTCTAGACAATCCCCAATCCTGGCTCAAAAAAATATACCTCTCAACCAACTTTAATAATCACCCCACATAAAAGAAATCCTCCGAAAGCAAATGCTACTTTAGGCATCTCTTTTCAGCCTCTGTTTCAAAAGAGTTCCCTCCTCAGTTGGCCTCTCGTCCTCAAGCGACGCTTCGGTGACATATGTTCCACTGTTCCTGACACTCTACCAGCACTCTACAGAAGAATGATTTATCAGAGGAGAAAGGCACATGGATGAACTCATTCCCTTGGTGAACTCGTTTGCTCCCACGGCTTCAACTATCATATCTACAGTGATGACACCCAAATCTACATCTCTACCCCTGCTCTCTCTCCCTCCCTTCAGGCTTGCATCTTCTCCTGACTACAGGACATCTCCATCTGGATGTCTGCCCATCATCTGAAACTCAATATGTCCAAAACTGAACTCCTTATCTTCCCTCCCAAACCCTGCCTTCTCCCTGACTTTTCCATCACTGTAGACGGCACTACCATCCTTCCCGTTTCACAAGCTCGCAACCTTGGTGTCATCCTCGACTCCGCTCTCTCGTTCAAACCTCACAACCAATCCGTCACCAAAACCTGCCAGTCTCACCTCCGCAACATCGCCAAGATCCACCCTTTCCTCTCCATCCAAACCACTACCTTGCTCGTTCAATCTGTCATCCTATCCCGACTGGATTACTGTATCAGCCTCCTCTCTGATCTCCCATCCTCCTGTCTCTCCCCACTTCAGTCTATACTTTACGCTTCTGCCCAGATCATCTTTGTGCAGAAACGCTCTGGGCATGTTACCCCCCTCCTCAAAAATCTCCAGTGGCTGCCAGTCAACCTACGCATCAAGCTAAAACTCCTCACTCTTGGCTTCAAAGCTCTCCATCACCTCGCCCCCTCCTACTTCACCTCCCTTCTCTCCTTCTCCAGCCAGCTCACACCCTCCGCTCCTCTGCCACTAACCTCCTCACTGTACCTCGTTCTCGCCTGTCCCACCATCGACCCCCGGCCCAAGTCCTCCCCCTGGCCTGGAATGCCCTCCCTCCGCCCATCCGCCAAGCTAGCTCTCTTCCTCCTTTCAAAGACCTACTGAGAGCTCACCTATTCCAGGAGGCCTTCCCACACAGAACCCCCCTTTTCTCTCCTCCTCCCCATCCCCCCCGCCCTACCTCCTTCCCCTCCCCACAGTACCTGTATATATGTTTGTACAGATTTATGACTATTTATTTTACTTGTACATATTTACTATTCCATTTATTTTGTTAATGTTGTGTATCTAGCTTTATTTTTATTTATTCTGGTGACTTGACACCTGTCCAAGTGTTTTATTTTGTTGTCTGTCTCCTGCTTCTAGACTGTGAGCCCGTTGCTGGGTAGGGACCATCTCTATATGTTGCCAACTTGTACTTCCCAAGTGCTTAGTACAGTGCTCTGCAGAGAGTAAACACTCAATAAATATGATTGAATGAATGAATGAAGCATTTAAATGCTGGCATTAGGATTGGAGGTTCCAGGAGTGTACACTTTTTAATAGTTTGAGGCAACGGGCTGACAATGGCGTTGAGACGAATGTTGTCTAACCAGTCTGATTGTCCACTGCTTCCCTGGGAATTAGTGGCCCTGGTTCCTCTGGATAAAATGACTGCCAGAGCAGAGCTCTACAGGTAATCTTCCCAAACAGCTCCAATTTATCTTGTGAGCGAATTCGAGTTATTCCGCCTGCTAGATTTACAACTCTGTTTTCCAATTCCTGCCAGCTTTTCTAAAATAGTTCTCCAAGCCCAGTCGCCAGTGAGATGATCCTTTATTTTGGATGACTCTGCTATCGACGTTGAGTAATTGGACCATGAAAGACAAGAGCCTGGAAAGGAGCCTGTCGTTGTTCCCTCCCTGAGTTTTTCTTTCCTTTCTTGTGATATATTGTGCTCCGGTGACGGTCTGAAAGCTGTCCAGGATGGATTTCCCCCATCTTTTCTAATGGTTTGGCTCCTAGGATCTGGGATCTTTGTGGTGAGCAGCTTAAGGTATAAAATGGCTCCCCACTGATATCAGTTTGACATTTATCCATCAATCTTTCAATTGAATTTATTGAGAAGTCACATAGATTGGTGAATGGAGCACAGGCCTGGGCATCAGATGGATCTGGGTTCTGAACTCAGCTCCACCACATATCTGCTGTGTGACCTTGGACGAGTCATTTAATTTCTCCGGGCCTCAGTTACCTTATCTGTAAAATGAGGATTAAGAGTGTGAGCCCCATGTGGGAAAGGGATTGTGTACAACCTGATTAACTTGTATCTACTCCAGCACTTAGGACACTGCACATAGTAAGCGCTAAAAAAGTACCATAGTAATAATAAGCACAGAGCACTGTACGAAGCTCCTGGGAGAGCACAGTACAACAGAATTAGAAAATATGTTCCTTGCCCACAATAAGCTTACAGTCTAGAGGGGGAGACAGACACTAATATGAATAAAATGGACATTATTATGAATAATGGGTCCCATTTCCCTTCTCATCCACCCCACTCCCCCATGACTGATGAATCACAGGCAGTCAATAGCATTTACTGAGCACTTACTCTGTGCAGAGCAAAGTACCAAATGCTCAGGTGATTCCAACAGAATTCAAATAATTATAATAACTATGGCATTTGTTAAACACTTACTGCATGCCCGGCACTGTACTAAGCACTGGGGTGGATACAAGTAAATCGGGTCGGACACGGTCCCTGGCTCCCAATCTCAATCCCCATTTTACAGATGAGGCAACTGAGGCCCAGAGAAGTGAAATGACTTGCCCAAGGTCACACAGCAGACAACTAGTGAAGCCAGGATTAGAATCCGAGTCCTTCTGACTCACAAGGCCGGTGCTCTATTCACTACACCGTGTTGCTTCTTTATTCAGAGGTGCCATCCCGGCCCTCGGGGAGCTTGTAGTTGAAAATGTTCTTCACAAAGGTGCTGAGGTAATGAGAATTAAGTCTCCCTTGGCCTTTTCCCTCAGCCAGCAATTCATTCAATCATATTTAGTGTACATATCTATTCTATTTATTTATTCTATTTATTTTATTTTGTTAGTATGTTTGGTTTTGTTCTCTGTCTTCCCCTTTTAGACTGTGAGCCCACTGTTGGGTAGGGACTGTCTCTATATGTTGCCAATTTGTACTTCCCAAGTGACTATGTGCAGAGCACTGTACTAAGAAGCGCTCAATAAATGCGATTGATGATGATGATGATTTAGTGAGCGCTTACTGTGTACAGAGCTCTGTACTGAGCGCTTGAGAAATACAATTCGACAATCAGATGCTGAAATAAATGGCTTACTTATATTAATGTCTGTCTCCCCGTCTAGACTGCAAGCTCGTTGGGGGCAAGGGAATGTGTCTACTGACTGTCATATTATTCTATTGTCCTCTCCCAAGAGCTGAGTACAGTGTTCTGCACACAGTAAGCACTCTATAAACACAATGAAGTGATTGATTGATTCAGACTATTGTAGCACTTACTAATAATTATGGTACTTAATAATAATAATAATGGCATTTATTAAGTGCTTACTATGTGCAAAGCAATGTTCTAAGAGCTGGGGAGGTTACAGGGTGATCAGGTTGTCCCACACGGGGCTCACAGTCTTAATCCCCATTTTACAGATGAGGTAACTGAGGCCCAGAGAAGTGAAGTGCCTTGCCCAAAGTTACACAGCTGACAGTTGGCGGAGTGGGGATTTCATTCATTCATTCATTCATATTTATTGAGCGCTTACTGTGTGCAGAGCACTGTACTAAGTGCTTGGGAAGTACAAGTTGGCAACATATAGAGACGGTTCCTACCCAACAGTGGGCTCACGGTCTAGAAGGAAGAGACAGAGAACAAAACAAAACATTAACAGAATAAAATAAATAGAATAAATATGTACATGTAAAATAAATCAATAAAAAGAGTAACAAATACATACAAACATATATACAGGTGCTGTGGGGAAAGGAAGAAGGTAAGGTGGGGGGGATATAGGAGGAGGAGGGGGATTTGAACCCATGACCTCTGACTCCAAAGCCCATGCTACTTCCACTGAACCATGCTGCTTCATAAGCATACTTGTTAAGCACTTACTATGTGCCAAGCACTAACTATGTGCTTAGCGCTACAGTGCCCTGCATGTGATCAGTTAAATTGATTGATTGATTTGCTCCCCATTCAGTATGGAAAGGTGTACTATGCTAGGTTGAATTTGGAAAGATGGCGTGTGCCCATCTTGTGATAACATCCTGGGCTTATGTCCCATTACAAAACTTCTAAATGGAGCAGATGGAATCAGTGTTGTGGCTATGTCCCAGGCAGTGATTGTGCCCTGGCTATGTCCTGGACGGTGTATCATGGGTATATCCCAGATTGTGTATGTGCTATGGTTAGACTGTTCATTTGTCATGTGCATATCCCAGAGAGTGTATATCTCATGGTTTTGTCCCTGACATTGTATGTGACAGTCAGTTAATCAGTCAATCATATTTATTGAGCAGTTATTATGTGCAGAGCACTGTAATAATAATAATAATAATGATGATGATGGCATTTATTAAGCACTTACTATGTGCAAAGCACTGTTCTAAGGGCTGGGGAGGTGACAAGGTGATCAGGTTGTCCCACATGGGGATCACAGTCTTAATCCCCATTTTACAGATGAAGTCACTGAGGCCCAGAGAAGTTAAGTGCCTTGCCCAAAGTCACACAGCTGACAATTGGCAGAGCCGGAGTTTGAACCCATGACCTCTGACTCCGAAGCCCAGGCTCTTTCCATTGAGCCACGCTGCTTCTCACACTGTACTAAGCATTTGGAAGAGTACAATACAACAATGCACAGACAGATAATTGCTCTCCCCCACTTCAAAGCCTTATGGATAGCACACCTCCTCCAAGAAGCCTTCCCTGACTGAGCCCTCCTCTCATCTTCTCCCACTTCCTTCTGTGTCACTCCTACTTGCTCCTTCATTCATCCTCTCTCCCATCCCCACGGCACATATGTATATGCCTATATATCCCTCTCACTTATTTATTCATTTATTTATTCTATTTATTTGTATTAATATCTGTCACCCCCTCTAGACTGTGAGCTCATCGAGGGCAGTAATGTGTCTGTTTGTTATAACGCACTCTCCCAAGCGCTTAGTGCACTATTTTGCACAGAGTAAGCACGCAATAAATATGATTGAATAAATGAATGAACAGACACATTCCCAGCCCACAACGAGCTCACAGTCTAGAGAGGGGGGGAGACAGACATTAATATAAATAAATAAATTACAAATATGTACTTGAGTTCTGTGGAGTGGGGAGGGAAGAACAAAGGGAGCGAGTCAGGGTGATGCAGAAGGGAGAAGAGGAAAGGGGGGCTTAGGCAAGGAAGGCCTCTTGGAGGAGATGGGCCTTCAACAAGACTTTGAAGGTGGGGAGACTCATTGTGTGAAGAGTAAATCCCAAGAAATGTATTTGTCATGGGTATGTCCCAGACAGTGTATTTGTCATGGATATGTCCCAGGGAAAGTATGTGTCATGGGCATCATGGGCATGTCCAGGCAGTGTATGCTTCCCAGACAGTCTATGTCTTATCCATACTGTTGTCTGTCTCCTCCCTTCTAGACTGTGAGCTTGTTGTTGGGTAGGGATTGTCTCTATTTGTTGCCAAATTAATTATATTTTCCAAGCACTTAGTAACAACAATAATAATAATAATGACATTTTTTAAGCACTTACTATGTGCAAAGCACTGTTCTAAGTGCTGGGGAGGTTACAAGGTGATCAGGTTGTCCCACGGGGGTGCTCACAGTCTTAATCCCAATTTTACAGATAAGGTAACTGAGGTGCAGAGAAGTGAAGTGAGTTGCCCAAAGTCACGCAGCTGACAAGTGGCAGGTGCAGGATTTGAACCCATTACCACTGACTCTGAAGCCCGGGCTTTTTCCACTGAGCCATGCTGCATGCAGTAAGCGCTCAATAAATGCGACTGAATGAATGAATGAATGAATGAATGTGTCACAGGTATACCCCTGACAGTGTATGTGCTGTGTATATGTCCTCTCCAGTGTATGTATCGTGGGCAATTTATCCCAGACAGTGGATGTGCCAAGGATACATTGGAGAAGCAGTGTGGCTCAGTGGAAAGAGCCCGGGCTTGGGAGTCAGAGGTCATGGGTTCTAATCCCTGCTCCCCCACGTGTCTGTTGTGTGACCTTGGGCAAGTCACTTAATGTCTCTGAGCCTCAGTTCCCTCATCTGTAAAATAGGGATTAAGACTGTTAGCCCCAAGTGGGACTACGTGGTCAGCTTGTATCCCCCCCAACACTTAGAACAGTGCTTTGCACATAGTAAGCGCTTAACAAATGCCAGCATTATTATTATTATTATATGTTCCAGACGGTGTATATGTATGTGCCGTGGATATGTCCCACTTTGGACCTTCTGGTCTGTGAGCCTATGTTGCCAATTTGTACTTCCCAAGCGCTTAGTACAGTGCTCTGCACACAGTAAGCGCTCAATAAATACGATTGATGATGTGAGCCCTTTGTTGGGTAGGGACCGTCTCTATATGTTGCCAACTTTTACTTCCCGAGCGCTTAGTACAGTACTCTGCACAGAGTAAGCTCTCAATAAATACGATTGAATGTATAATGAATGAATGTAAAAAACTCCTCGTGGGCGGGAGCTGCCTATACCTCCTCTTCTGTATTTTGCTTCCCCAAGCACTTAGTACGGTGCTCTGCCCACAGCAAGCGCTCAAGAAATACCAGGGAACAAGTCAAGTCAAAGACGGTGAATCTCATCATCCTGACTTGGGGATCACTCCCTTTTAGACTGTGAGCCCACTGCTGGGTAGGGACTGTCTCTATATGTTGCCAACTTGTACTTCCCAAGCGCTTAGTACAGTGCTCTGCACACAGTAAGCACTCAATAAATACAATTGATTGATTGATTGATTCAAGCAAGAGTCTGGTAAACGGATGGTTGTGGGGTGAGGTACAGTGGAGGGGTCCTGCTTGCCGGAAACATTTCCCCAACCTTGGCTTCAGCCCCCCAAGCCCTGGCAGAGATACTGGGCGTGGATGTCAGAAAGATGGAGCAAAGTTCAATGGGAAAGACCAGAAAAGACACACACCCACACAGCCAGAGGGAGAGATATGAGGCTTGTAAAATAAACACACTTAAAAAATCATTACCTGCTAATTGAGGTGGAGCTGGCAAAGTCTGACCCGGCTTCTGACGTGTGGGTAAAATTCTTCATTGGCCAGTTGGAGATCAGAGGTGTCCTAGCGGAGGTTTCCACCTTGAAAAGCAAAACAATGACTTTCTCGCTGAAGTTCAGGCTTGGGTGTTGATGAAAAAGCTTCCTTGTATTATTTTCATTCTGTTTCCTGCTTGCCTCATCACTGGTGATTAAGTTGGGAAGTCAGAAACCCCACTGACTTTTATGAAGCATCATCAGCAATCGTTTCCTCAGACCCATAATGCAATTCCCCTCCAGAGCTCCAGCTGAATGTGGTTTTCATGGCAATTGGAAACAAATGGGCCCCTGATTGTACATAATCATCAAATTCCCCAAGGAAAACTCAACTCTGTCTCTCTCTTCCTCTGACTCTCCCTCTATCATGGTTTCCTCATGCTTCGCTGTCTCTTTGGGGCTCTGTCTCCCTCTGTCTCTGTGACCTCTGTCTCTCTGTCCTCTCTCTCCCTCCTTTCATCTCTCCTTCTGTCTTTTTCTCCTCTTGCTCCTCCGCCTCCCTCTGCCTCTGTGACTCCTGTCTCTTTTCTCTGTCTCCTGTCTCTGGTTGCCTCCTTCTCTCTCTCCCTTTCTCTCTCTCTCTCCCGCTCCATCTATCTCTCCCTCTGTCTCTGTTTCCTTAGGCTTCTCTGTCTCCCTGTCTCTTGTATATGTGTCATCCTGTCTGTCATCCTGTATATATGTTTATATGCTTGTACATATTTATTACTCTATTTATTTATCTTACTTGTACATATCTATTCTATTTATTTTATTTTGTTAGTATGTTGGGTTTTGTTCTCTGTCTCCCCCTTCTAGACTGTGATTCTGCTGTTGGGTAGGGACTGTCTCTATGTGTTGCCGACTTGTACTTCCCAAGCACTGAGTACAGTGCTCTGCACACAGTAAGCGCTCAATAAATACGATTGATTGACTGACTGATTTGGGTCTCTGTCTCCCTCTGTTTCTGATTCCTGTCTCTTTCCCTATCTCCTGTCTCTGGTTGTCCCCTGCCCCTTTCTCTCCTTTATCTTATACCCATCTCTACAGTTAGAGGTCGATTGCTGTCTCTCAAGATGAGTGTAGCTACCTTCCCAGGGGTTGTGTAAGACTGACAGATCTCTGTAGGGTCAAGGGCAACTCTTCCTTACTGCAATCAATCAATGGTATTTATTGTGCTCTCATTGTGTCCTCTAGATTGTAAACTCTTTGTGGGCAGGGTGTGTTTGCCAGTTCTGTTGGGATGACGATGATGGCATTTATTAAGCACTTACTATGTGCAAAGCACTGTTCTAAGCGCTGGGAGGGGGAATACAAGGTGATCAGGCAGTCCCACATGGGGCTCACAGTCTTAATCCCCATTTTCCAGAGGAGGTAACTGAGGCACAGAGAAGTTAAGTGACGCACTGTTCTAAGCCCTGGGAGGGGGAATACAAGGTGATCAGGCTGTCCCACATGGGGCTCACAGTCTTAATCCCCATTTTCCAGAGGAGGTAACTGAGGCACAGAGAAGTTAAGTGACTTGCCCAAAGTCACACAGCTGACAAGTGGCAGAGCTGGGATTTGAACCCATGACCTCTGACTCCAAAGCCCGGGCTCTTTCCACTGAGCCATGCAGCTTCCCTATATTATATTGCATATTTATATTTAAATATTGAAATTTTTATATATTCATACATACAATATATAATATATTATTTAATGTATTTACATATTAAACATTAAGATTATATTTAAATATGCATATTTAACCATGCATACATGCATTGTTATATTGCACTCTCCCAAGCCGTTAGTACAGTGCTCTGCACATGGTTAGTACTTAATCATATTTAATTTAATTTAATTATATTTAATATGTTTGACTGAATGCTTGCAGAGCACTGTACCGAGCACTTGGGAGAGTACTAGAACTGATCTTCCTATCCAAATCCTGTCCTCCCCATGGCTTTCCCATCACTGTGGACAACACCACCATTCCCCCAGTCTCACAAGCTCTAGCCTCCCTATTATCCTCAACATTTCTCTCTCATTCAATCAAGTGATATTTATAGAGTGCTTACTATCTGTGGAGCACTGTACTAAGCACCTGGGAGAGTACAAAACAGCAGAATTAGCAGACACGTTCCCTGCCAATAACAATCTGACCGATTTATTCAATATGTCACCAAATCCTGTTGGTTCTACCTTCACAGCATCAGTAAAATCTACCCTTTCCTCTCCATCCAAACTGCTACGCAGCATGGCTCAGTGGAAAGAGCCCGGGCTTTGGAGTCAGAGGTCCTGGGCTCTGCCAATTGTCAGCTGTGTGACCTTGGGCAAGTCACTTAACTTCTTTGGGCCTCAGTTACCTCATCTGTAAAATAGGGATTAAGACTGTGAGCCCCTTGTGGGACAACCTGATTGCCTTGTAACCTCCCCAGCGCTAACAACAGTGCTTTGCACATAGTAAGCACTTAATAAATGCCATAATCATTATTATTATTATTATTATCATTATCTAAGCACTTGATTACTGCATCAGCCTCCTGGTCGACCTCCCTACCACCTGTCTCTTCCCAGTCCAGTCCAATACATCACTCTGTTGCCTGGATCATTTTTCGACAAAACCGTTCAGTCCATGTTTCTCCAGTCCTCCAGAGCGGTTGCCCTTCCACCTCCACATCAAACATAAACTCCTTACCATCGGCTTTAATGCTCTTAGTCACCTTGCCCCTTCGTATCTCATGTCTGTGGTCTTCTAACACAACCCCACAAACTCGTTTCGCTCCTCTAATGCCCATCTACTCGCTTACCTCTATCTCCACTATCGCACTACCGACCCCTCACCCACGGCCTGCCTCTGGCCTGGAATCCCCTCCCTCTTCATATCTGACAGACCAACACTCTCCCCATCTTCAAAGCCATATTAAAGTCACATTGCGGGAAGCGTCATGTTCTAGTGGATAGAGCACAGGCCTGGGAATTCAGAAGGATCTGGATTCTAACCCCGGCTCTGCCACTTCTCTTCCGGGTGACCATGGACAAGTCACTTCACTTCTCTGGGCCTGTTCCCCCATCTCTAAAATGGGGATTAAGACTGTGACCCCATTCGGGACACGGACTGTGTCCAACCTGGTTAATTTGCATCTAATCTGGTGTTTAGTACAGTGCCTGACACATAGTAAGTGCTTAGCAAGTATCACAAAACAAAAAGTGGGAATGGGAAGAGGAACAAGGATCAGGTAGAAAGTAGGAGAAGCTACTATGAAACAAGCCAGTGCTTAGAACAGTGCTCCAGTGCTTGGAACAGTGCTCCAGTGCTTAGAACAGTGCTTTGCACATAGTAAGAGCTTAATAAATGCCATCATTGTTATTATTATCAGAGAAAAGCAGAATAATTAAATCTACAATTGCCTATTCATTGATACATAAGTCCTGAGGAGGGTATACAAATACAAGTATTGATGGAAAGTGTTGAGAATTATTTGGTGAAGGTTTACTTGAGGATTACAAACACGTCCCTGGATTATAAACTCCTTTAAAGCAAGGATTGTGTCTACCAACTATATTATATTGCACTCTCCCAAATGCATAGTTCAGTGCTCTGCACACCATAAATCCTCTACAAATAGCATGGATCGATTGATAGATTATAATCTTTTTAAGGGTAGGGATCCCCTCTAGACTGTAAACTCACTGTGGGCAGGGAACGTGTCTACCAACTCTGTTATATTTTATTCTCCCAAGGGCTTAGTACAGTGCTCTGCACAGAATAAACCCTCATTATGTACGATTGATTGACTGTTCATTCATCATGTCTTCCAACGCTATAGTATTCTCCCAATCCCTTAGTGCAGCGTTCTGCAGAAGGTAAGTGCTCAATAAATACCAGCCATTGATTGGTTGACTGGTTGTTCGAGGTGGGATTTTAAAGGATGGGAAGAGCTGAGAACTGGCAGATTTGGCATGGGGAAAGGGAAGGGTTTCAAGTCCCGGGAATAGCGTGAGCAGTGGTTTGGAAAGGGATCAGGATGGAAAACCAAATGCAAATTCCGTTTCTGAAATTCTTGGGGAGAAGGCTGACACTTTTTCTTTTATGTTTTGTTTTGTTTTTTAATCTTTTAGCTGCCCTTACTGTAGCCCCCGGGTGTTTATCTAAAGGAGCTAATTAATGTCCCATAAGTACTTGGAAACAATGACACACCCTTGCCCACTGATTCAAATAGAGTTAACATCTTTGGTTTCTATGTTTTGTTGTTTGTTAGTATCCAGGTCATTATTTAATTAGCCATTTATGTAATGGAGCCCTTTATTACTGCCAAGTCAGCCAGACTCGGAGGCAGAATGCAAATCAAGCATGAAAATAGATTAAAATCCATCCATCAGCCAAATATGAACTTCTATACAATGGAGGTCTTTAATCGTGCGTGGTCTGCTCTTGTGATTACCCTGACCGTTTCTCTGGCTGGGTTTCCATCATTTAGTTATTTCAGATGAAATAACATTGGTGAAGAACGGCCTTCAGTGAGTTTTCTTCAACGGGACGGTCAGAGAAAGGGGCGGTCGTTTAACTCGGAGAACGTCTGGCCAAGAAAACACCAGGAATGAGGAGAGAGGACAACCATTCATTCATTCAATCAGCCATCTTTTCTGCTCATTTACTTTCGGTCAGAACGGCGCTACCTTTCCAACCCTCTGGACCCTCTCCGTGTGGTTTGCTGTTCTCGACTAGCCCTGCCTCTGAAATCAATCAATCAATCGATTAATGGCATTCACTGAGCACTTACTGTGTGCAGAGCACTATACAAAGGACTTGGAAGAGTAATAACAGTAATAATACTTATGGCATTTGTTAAGTGTTTACTATGTACCAAGCACTGTTCTAAGCGCTGGAGCAGATACAAGTTGATCAGGTTGCACACAGTCCTTGTCCCACAAGGGACTCACATGCTTAGTCCCCATTTTACAGATGAGGTAACTGAGGCCCAGAGAAGTGAAGTGACTCACCCAAGATCATACAGCAGACGTGTTGGGGAGCCAGGATTAGAACCCAGGTCCTTCTGTGTCCCCGCCCCAGGCTCTATCGTCTAAGCCAAACTGGTTCTCCAAGAGTACAATTCTGTGTAACCTTGGGCAAGTCACTTCACTTCTCTGCCTCAGTTTCCCCATATATAAAATGGGGATTCAGTGCCAATTCTCCCTCCTAAAACTATGAGCCTTATGTAGTTCAGGGGCTGCACCTGACCTTATCTTCTTGTCTCCACGCCAGCATTTAGTACGGTACTTGGCACATAATAAGCGCTTAGCAAATATCTCGTCATCTTGTCTTATGACGTCCAGTCACCTCCGACCCATAGCGACTCCAAGGACACATCTCTCCCAGAAGGCCCCACTTCCATCTGCAATTGTTCCGGTAGTGGTTCCAGAGAGTTTCCTTGATAAAACTATGGAAGTGGTTTACCACTGCCTCTTTCCACGCAGGAAACCCGACTCTCCGCCCTCAACTCTTTCCCGAGCCGCTGCTGCCCAGCATGGTTGAGTTTTGACTGCATTCATTCATTCAGTAGTATTTACTGAGTGCTTACTTTGTGCAGAGCATGGTACTAAGTGCTTGGAAAATACAATTCAGCAACAAAGAGAGACAATCCCTGCCCACAATGGGCTCGGACTTGTAGCAGATGGCCTTTCACTCGCTAACCACTGGTCAAGCTCGGAATGGAATGGGTAGGCCTCTGCTTGACTCTGCCTCCCATAGTCTAGACTAGTAGAGGACTGGAAACTCTCCAGGTGCCACCCTGAGAGGGGTACCGAATATCATAATCATTGTAATTATTGGGCAAGACAGCTAGTCCAGTCCCACGGAGAAGAGAAATGCTGGTTCCCACCAAATCTTCAGGGCTACCCGTTCAGGGCTTACAATATGCCAAAGCCCTGTGCTAAGGGTTGGGGTAGATTCATTCATTCATTCAACCGTATTTATTGAGCGCTTACTGTGTGCAGAGCACCGTATTTAGCACTTGGGAAGTACAAATTGGCAACATATAGAGATGGTCCCTACCCAACAGTGGGCTCACAGTCTAGAAGAGGGAGAGATAAAATGGATCTGATCACACCCAATCTCTGACCGCCCCCCCACCCTCTACCAGGGCTCACGATCAAAGAGGCCAAAAGAGCAGGGACCTTGTCCCCATTTTCAGGATGGGAAAACTGAGACAACGTGTGTTTAAGTGACTAGCTCCAGTTCACAGAGCAAGCAGAGCTGGGACTAGAAACCAGGGCTCCCGACTCCCAGCTCAACGCTCTTTCCCCTAGGCCATGCTGACTTCTTTAATATCCCTAACGAAGGGTTCGTTTCGTTCTGAAACGGTTGCCTAGTTTCAGGCTGCTGACGTCAAATTCACCCTCCCGACCCCAACTCCCGCAGAGGTCTGAGGGGGTTGCTTCTGAGCAAAATTCCTTACGCTGCCTCAATTTCCTTAGGGAAAAAAAGAATAAGGAAGTTACCACAATGCTTCAGAACAGTAGCCTGTAAAGCGATTCTGTCCAAATGGCAATGTTCTAATGGGACATGAAGAAGAAACTCGAAATGCCCTTTAACCAACCCTCTGAGGATTCATTAAGGACATCGCAGTGGAAGGAGAACAATGCCATTTCAAGCCACACCCCGTCCTCAACGTGAATCCGCACTTAGAAACTGCTTAGAGGGGCAGAAAAATGATCTTCCCATTAATCTCATCACTCCATTCCCATGTCCCGGCCAAATTCTTTTTCATTAAATCTGGGTTTGGTAGAGTAATTGTCTTCAGGCAGTGGCCACAGAGATAACCTTAATAGTCTTCATCTAACAAGTGATATTTCCTCGTATTGTGAAGAAGAAAACATCCCCTCTTAGTCACGCTGAGTGGGAAAAAACCCAGCCCCTGGGTGGTTTCTAGGCACTATCCCGGCTTTGCCAACTCGGATGGTGACCCTGTTATCCTGGGATCTGAGGCAGGGGACTTTTCTTTAGCATTTTGCTCTTCTAAATAAAGAAATAAATAAAGGGTACAAATCCAAGTGCGAGGGCAGAAGCCAAACTCCATGTCTCTTTCCATTTCCAATCTCAGTCTTGGAGTGCAAAGAAAATTACCCAGGTCAATCTCTAGTGAAAAGTACAGGGAATTTAGCTGGATAAAAGCCACAAAGAACTTGTTCCTGTATATCATTTTTACGCTTTGTCGTATGAACTCAACATCGTTCCCGGTACTAGAGGTTTGAGTCGCCTAAGCTTTTTCAAGTACCACGCTTTATCTTGTTCTAACTTCAAAGTCAGCAAATAATGCTTTAGAACATGCTATCTGGTGAGGATGACGATGGTATTTATTAAGGGCTTTTTATGGGACAGTCTCTGTGCTAAACCCTGGAGAAGACACGAGATAACCTGATCGGACACAGTCCCTGTCTCGAATAGGTCGCACAGGATAAAAGATGTGCCATCCCCATTTCCCAGTTAAGGAATTGAAGGCACAGAGAAGTTACATGACTTGTCCAAGGTCGCTTGGCAGGCTGGTGACAGAGTCAAGATGCAAATCCACATTTCCTATATTCCAATCCCATGTTCTTCCCTGTAGGCCATGATGCCTAATGATAAAAGTGACCAAAAAAAAAAGAAAAAGAAATGATAGAACACTCTCTTTATCCAATAGAACATCTCTTCCCACCCCTGGGCATAAATAAGACAGTTACCGACTGATGGCTTATGGCAGATGTTGTCGCATTTCATAGTTTTCTAAGGAACTTTTAAAAAACTTCAAGATGGGAACACACTCCTCAAATATCCCGGAAATATTAAGTAGCAGCAAGACCTAGTGGAAAGAGCATGGGCTTGGGGGTCAGAAGACCTGGGTTCTAATCCTGGATCTGCCCTGTATCTGCTGTGAGACCTTGGGCAAGTCACTTAACTTCTCTGTACCTCAGTTCCCTCATCCATAAAATGGGGATTCAATACTTGTTATTATTATCAATTATTCATCATATTTATTGAGTGCTGACTTTGTGCAAAGCACTATACTAAGCTCTTGGAGCACTGTATTAAGCATTGACCTGTTTTCCCTCCTACTTAGACTGTGAGCCCCAAGTGAGTCCTGATTATTTGACATCTACCCCACTGCTTATTACAGTGCTTGACACATAGTTGGTGCTTAATAATAATAATAATGATGGCATTTATTAAGCACTTACTATGTGCAAAGCACTGTTCTAAACGCTAGGGAGGTTACAAGGTGATCAGGTTGTCCCACGGGGGGCTCACAGTCTTAATCCCCATTTTACAGATGAGGGAACTCAGGCCCAGAGAAGTTAAGTGACTTGCCCAAAGTCACACAGCTAACAGTTGGTGGAGCTGGGATTTGAACCCGTGACCTCTGACTCCAAAGCCCGGGCTCTTTCCACTGAGCCATGCTGCTTCTCTTAACAAATACCACAATTATTAGTATCCCTCGTTCATAGATAGTCTTTTATTTAAATCCTCCTCCATTATATGGTAAATCTAGGAAGGCAGATGAATGTCATTCTTGAAATTCATGCTCATCATGGGCAGGGAACATCTCTACTAACTCTGCTTTAGTGTACCCTCCCAAGTGCTCTGCACACAATAATCGCTCAATACATACGATTGATTGATTGGTTAACCCATACCCCAGGAGTCAAAGATTATTAATTCCTATATTAATTCCCAAAACATGTGGACCAAAGTTAAAAGAAAAAAAACTCACCATGCCTTGACGCTTTGTATATAACAGTACACAGTTGTTGGCAGTCTTCCCCAGAGAAAATTCTCTTCCATGACTGCAGTCAAAATATAAAGTAATCAGATATGTGAAGCATTTAGTTTTGAAAAATTGGGAAAAAACACTAAATAAGGTGAAAACTTTGATGACTGCTTCACTCAGAAGAGCAGAATCTTAACATCGAGCTGGCCTTAAAAGTGGTATTATCACTCTTCCTTATTTTTGCCAAATTTTTCTTTAACCTATCTCTAAATGAAGCCTATGTGATGTCAGTGAGTCAATTGTACTTATTGAGCACTTACTGTCTGCAGAGCACTGTACTAAGCACTTGGGAAGTACAAGTCAGGAAATTGGGAACTGTAAATTGGCAACCAAGACTGTGAGCACCCAGTGGAACAGGGATTGTTTCCAACCTGATTAGCTTGTATCTACCCCAGTGCTTAGTACAGTGCCTGGCACAAAGGAAGGGCTTAACAAATACCATTAAAAAAAAAAGAGAGCGAGATACATACCAAGCAGCGTTTCAAGATTATGCACTCAGCAGCATGAAGGTCGAGGAAATGATGGAGGCAGAAAGCTCATGGCTCAGTGGAAAGAGCAAGGGCTTCGGAGTCAGAGGTCATGGGTTCAAATCATGGCTCCACCAATTGCCAGCTGTGTGACTTTGGGCAAGTCACTTAACTTCTCTGGGCCTCAGTTCCCTCATCTGTAAAATGGGGATTAAGACTGTGAGCCCCACAACCTGATTACTTTCCATCAACCCCAGCACTTAGAAAAGTACTTGGCACATAGTAAGTACTTAACAGATACCATTATTATTATTATTATTATTATTATTATTATTATTATTAACCCCCACTTTACAGAGGAGGGAACCGAGGGTCAGAGAAATGAAGTGACTTGCCCCAGGTCGCACAGCAGACAAGTGGCAGAGCAGGAATTAGAAGCCATTTCCTTCTGACTCTATTAGAAAAATGCTTTGCGACCTAAGAATTCCCAGTTCCACCACCAAAAACCTTGGTGATTTATTTTTCTTTTAAGCTACAGGTTCCTAAAGGAACATTTCCCCACATTTCTGGCTGTGTCCTCTCAGTTTTTGAGTTCAATAATTGGAACCCAGGAAGTGCGGAAGTAATGAATTGGCTGAATATTTACTAGGCTTAAACAATAGAAATTGAAAAGGTCTTTAAGTTATCTACTCAATTCGCCTGACAGAACCAAGATTGAACATTTTTAGATTTTTCGATTGATCATTTCTAACACTGTCCTACAGTTCATTCCTACATGTATAGTTCTTTGGGTGAACAGCTCTCCAGGTGTATTAATAATAATAATAATAATAATGGCACTTATTAAGCACTTACTATGTGCCAAGCACTGCTCTAAGCGCTGGGGGAGATACAAGGTAATCAGGTTGTCCCATGTGGGGCTCACAGTCTTCATCCCCATTTTACAGATGAGGTAACTGAGGCACAGAGAAGTTAAGTGTCTTGCCCAGAGTCACACAGCTGACAAGTGGTGGAGCCGGGATTTGAACCCATGACCTCTGACTCCAAAGCCCGGGCTCTTTCCACTGAGCCACGCTTCTTCCCCAATATAGAATGAAATATTAACATTTCATTCTATTCATTCAATCGCATTTATTGAGCACTTACTGTGTGCATTCATTTAATAGTATTTATTTAAATTTATGTATATAAATTTAATCGTATTTATTGAGCGCTTACTGTGTGCAGAGTACTGTACTAAGCGTTTGGGAAGTACAAATCAGCAACACTCTAGCAAAGGAAGTAAATCGGTGGTGACTGGTGCAGACCAGGTGCTGATACCCCGTCCCACAAGGGATAAAATCACCTTCCGATGGAGACCTACAGATGAGAGACATGGAAATCTTTAAAGCCCACAGACATGCAGCTAAAACCCTTTCTCACCCTGCCACCAATTAAAAACGGCTCATCTGCTTCAAGGTTCATCATTTGGGAGTCTAGAAAGAGAAGGTTCCATTTCCTGGGATGGAAGAAACGAAGTCTTGGGGAATATTTTCACCAGGGCCTTAGAGATCGACTCTTACCATTCTTGCCACTGTACATTTATAAATCTTCCAAACCGGGTCCCTACAGAGGCTGAAAGGAAATCTCGACAATAAAATTTTTAGATTCAGACAACCAAATACGCGTGCCTTTCGTTACCCTTGCTGAAGGCCAACATGTATACTGTTTACCTCGATATCATCTTATTTCCTGAGGGAATAATAGCAACTTGATTTCTGGTCAGGAAATAGGACCATATTATGGTAAAGACGGATTTATTTTCCAAGCCAAGGTCTGACGCGAATTCTTGTTCCACCAGGAGAAGGGATTTCAGAGCCTGGTCCTAGTTTGTCCTCTACAGATTCCCTCTCAGACCCGGCACTGTGGCTTCCAAGGACTTCTTCCTCTCCATCTTGGGAATTCCCACGAGGCCCTCTGCTATCCTGAATCAGAAACCAGGCCCAGGGAATTTGTCAAACTTAATGAAATCACCAGTATCTTCAAATCCTTTCCAGTTGGTTCCCTCAGCCCGCCGCGTAGAATGGGCTCATCGCATCGACCTACACGTGTAGTTGATTTTGACACTTTGATGTGCTTTGCAGTCATCCGTTTCTTCCATCTAATGGCCAGAAATAACAACTCCTTCAAGCCTTTCAGCACTTGTGATTCCTGCTGTTTTCCTTGGACGCGGAATCAAAAGCTATCATTTGGCTCCCAACCCTTGTGTACCCTAGGCTAATCCATCACTATGACAGTGTAAATGAAACTGAGACTCGTCTGTCTTCTCCACAGCGACTGTATTTACATGTTGAAGTGGATGTCTACTCTTTGGTTGATCCCCCTTTTTTTTGTTTTTGTGTTTGTTAAGCACTTACTACCTGTCAGGCACTGTTCTAAGCACTGGAGTGGATACAAGCTAATCCGGTTGGACACAATCCATGGACTCACAGTCTTGATCCCCATTTTCCAGGTGAGGTAACTAAGGTACAGAGAAGTTAAGTGATTTGACCAAGGTCACACCGCAGACGGGTGGCAGAGCCGGGATTAGAACTAAGGTTCTTCTGATTCCCAGGCCAGCACTCTATCCACTAGACTACATTGCTTCTTCCCGCTGGTTCTCTGCTAAAGAGTAGGAAGAGGTTGAATCAAGAGGAAAGACCAGGCTTCGGAGTCAGAGATCGTGGGTTCTAATCCCGGCTCTGTCACTTCGCAGCTGTGTGACTCTGGGCAAGTCACCTCACTTCTCTGGGCCTCAGCTACCCCATCTGGAAAATGGGGATTAAGACTGTGAGCCCCACATGGGACAACCTCATTACCTCGTATCTTCCCCAGTGCTTAGAACAGTGCTTGGAACATAGTAAGCAAATACCATCATTATTATTATTATTATTATTCGTATTATCTTGAAAGAGTTACTTAAAATGACAACTCTTTGAGGGCAGCGAACAAGACACTCCCATTTTGTACTTCCCAAGCACTTAGTAAGTTATTTTAATATCTGTAATTTATTGTAATGTCCATCTCCCCCTCTAGACTGTAAGCTCATTGTGGGCAGGGAACATGACTACACGCTCTGTTATAGTGTATGCTTAGTAGAGTGCTATGCACACAGTAAGCTCTCAATAAATACCACTGAGCGGTTGATTGATGAGCATGCTGTGTCTGGTCAAAAAATGCCATCTCTCCTAACGCTTGCAAAATCCTTCCCCTGAAATCAAATTTACTATGATAACCTGAGCAATAAGAACTCTCCTTGGGATTGTCGGATTTATACAGATGAATTAGCACTTCAAATATCATCATCATTAATGGTACTTTTTGAGCACTTACCGTGTGCAGAGCAGTGTACAAAGCACTTGGGAGAATGCAGTATGACAGAGTTGTTAGGGACATTCCTTACCCACAACAAACCCTGTATTACACTGCAATTTCATTCTACTATTCATTCTCAAGCGCTTAGTACAGTGCTGTGCACACAGTAAGTGCTCAATAAATGATTGAATGAATAAATGCTAACAAAACACTGTGGCCTTGTGAATAGAGCATATGACAGGGAATCCGTAGATGTCGTTCAAATCCTAGCTCTACCGCTTGTCTGCTTCGTGACCTTGGGCAAGTCACAACTTGTCTGTGCCTCAGTGTCCTCATCTGGAATATGAGGGCAGTGTGGCTTAGTGGAAAGAGCCTGGGCTTGGGAATCAGAGGTTGTGGGTTCTAATCCTGGCTCCGCCACTTTCATTCAATCGAATTTATTGAGCACTTACTGTGTGCAGAGCACTGGACTAAGCGCTTGGGAAGTACAAGTTGGCAACATATAGGGACGGTGACTTTGGGCAAGTCACTTCATTTTTCTGTGCCTCAGTTCCCTCATCTGTAAAATGAGGATCAAGACTGTGAGCCCAGGTGGGGCAACCTAATAACCTTGCATCTATCCCAGCACTTAGAACAGTGCTTGGCACATAGTTAGCGCTTAACAAATACCAACATGGAGCACTTAGTATAGTGCTCTGCACACAGTAGCGCTCAATAAATATGACTGAATGAATGAATGAGGGCCTAATGCCTGAATCCCCTCCCCGTTAGACTGTGTACCCCAGACACACTCTTTCCAATCTGACTGTCTGAGCACAGTGTTTGGCACATAGTGAACAATTCATGAATACTATTCTCATCATCACTAGACATCATGTTTTAATGCAATATTTGCTGACTTTTGAGATAGAACAAGACTGCCTGCAGTACTTGAAATACCACAATTTTTATTGTTCATAAAATATTGATATTATTAATAATTAATGAAACTCACCCAGTGGACTATCAACCCATCAGTGGCATTTATTGAGTGCTTGCCGTGTCCAGAACACTGTACTAAGGAATAGATTGAAAAGGCTACATAATAGTTCCATGTGTAGTTGAAATAGAAAATATGGGGTGGGGGCCCGAAGAAAGGAAGATGCGATTTATTTACTTAAAAACAAGTAGTTATCTCTATCAGGGTTTTACATTTTGGTGTCTTTCTTCTGAGGCTCTCTTTATAAAATATTTCAGGACTGTTACTACTCTAAGGTCAAAGAGACATGGAGAATAAAATTTGCCCTTGGAGAAGTGTGGCCATTTGATTGATGGGAAAGAGGCTAATCTTCGGATTAGAAAAATAACTCTTCCAACAGAGGGAACTCCTTGCTGACTAAATTAGAGGCCAGATGCTAATGACCAACTAATCTGATTTTAGGCAGTAGACACAAATCTTGCACTCTATTTAAAAAAAAAAAATGTTCTCGTTTATGACTCCACTCGCTACAACTACATTTTTATAGTTGGCAACCTCCTGCTCCAAGAAGACAGTAACATTGTGCAGATTTCTTCTGTGATTCATTCATTCATTCAATCGTATTTATTGAGCACTTACTGTGTGCAGAGCACTGTACTAAGCGCTTGGGAAGTACAAGTTGGCAACATATAGGTCCCTACCCAACAGTGGGCTCACAGTCTAGAAATCTGTGATGCGCATTTGAGAGAGAGAAAAGTGGTGGGTGAAAGAGAGAGGAGAAGGGCAAGAAAGGAAAGAGGAGGAAGAGGGAAAAGAAAGCAGAATGAGTTCCTGTAGTTAATTTTGACATGACACTACAAAGCCATAGACATTTCTTAGGATTCCTGTCCCCGTGTACCTACAGAAGCAGCGTGGCTCAGTGGAAAGAGCCCGGGCTTGGGAGTCAGAAGTCATGGGTTCTAATCCTGGCTCCGCCACTTGTCTGCTGTGTGACTTTGGGCAAGTCACTTGACTTCTCTGTGCCTCAGTTCCCTCATCTGTAAAACGGGGATGAAGACTCTGTGAGCCCCAAATGGGACAACTGGATTACCACGTATCTACCCCAGCGCTTAGAACAGTGTTTGGCACATAGTAAGTGCTTAACAACTATCATCATTATTATTATTACTGGATAAAAGTCATGACAAGGGGAAATGGTTATTATGCTCCAAGCTTCATATCGAAGCACACGGAGAATGGGATTGGGGTTTCATCATTCCCTCTTTTTCAGGGAGACCCCCCGGCGGACAGATCTGGGCTCCATCTGAGGAGAGTTGGAACAATGCAGGACATTTCTTGAGCCAACGAATACAAGAACAAAGCGCAAATTGCTCTCGGTGAAATAGGATTCGATCGAGTCTTTCGTCCTAGTAAACCGGCAGCTTGGAATTTGCACAAGTAGAGCTGTTCTCTGGGTACCGCTTGATGGAAAAAAATCTGGTTCACCCAAATACCTGGTGACTGTCAAATAAAACACCTCATTTAGCTTCCAGATTGAGGCAATTTAAAACCCTGGAGGGATTTAATTAATAAATCACTCTATGGCAGTCTAAATGTGAGGGAAAGAGTCTTAGTTTATGGCAGCAGCATAGTTTTTGTAAAAAAAAGCAGTACTGAGGGCATTATTTATCTATCTTTGAATCCCTTGGATGAAAGGGAGTTAGTAAAAGACATTAGACTGTAAACTCTTCCAGGACTCTCTTACTGCTGTTTTATTCTCCCATGTGCAAAACACTTTTGCACTGTGATCTGGTTTCAAAATAATAACAATTCTAATGATTGTGGCACTTATTACTATGTGTCAAGCACTGCTCTAAGCCCTGGGCTAGATACAAGTTAATCAAATCAAAGTCCCTATCATCATCATCTTCATCATCAATTGTATTTATTGAGCGCTTACTATGTGCAGAACACTGTACTAAGCGCTTGGGAAGTACAAATTGGCAACATATAGAGACAATCCCTACCCAACAGTGGGCTCACAGTCTAAAACAGGGCTCAAAATCTAAGTACCTGTTAATTACTTACTATGTGCCACACACTGTATTAAGCCCCGGGGTAGATAGAGCACAAACAAATTATACAGACCCATTCAGTCCCACAGAGAAGCAGCGTGGCTCAGTGGAAGGAGCCGGGCTTGGGAGTCAGAGGTCGTGGGTTCTAATCCCACCTCTGGCACTTGTCAGCTGTGTGACTTTGGGCAAATCACTTCACTTCTCTGGGCCTCAGTTCCCTCATCTGTAAAATGGGGATTAAGACTGTGAGCCCACACATGGGACAACCTGATTACCTTGTATCTCCCCCAGTGCTTAGAACAGTGCTTGGCACATAGTAAGTGCTTAACAAATGCCATCATCATTATTATTATTCATTCATTCAATCTTATTTATTATTAATAATAATAATAATAATGGTGGTATTTTTAAGCACTTACTATGTGCCAAGCACTGTTCTAAGCACTGGGGTAGATACAAGGTAATCAGGTTGTCCCACATGGGGCTCACAGTCTTAATCCCCATTTTACAGATGAGGGAACTGAGGCTCACAGAAGTTAAGTGACTTACCCAAGGTCACAAAACAGACAAGTGGCAGAGCCAGGATTAGAACCCACAACCTCTGATTATTCATTCATTCAATCTTATTTATTAATAATAATAACAATAATGGTGGTATTTTTTAGCACTTACTATGTGCCAAGCACTGTTCTAAGAACTGGGGTAGATACAAGATAATCAGGTTGTCCCACATGGGGCTCACAGTCTTAATCCCCATTTTACAGATGAGGGAACTGAGGCCCACAGAAGTGAAGTGACTTGCCCAAGGTCACAAAGCAGACAAGTGGCAGAGTTAGGATTAGAACTCACTACTTCTGACTCCCAAGCCCGGACTCTTTCCACTGAGCCACACTGCTTTGAGCGCTCACTGTGTGCAAAGCACTGTACTAAGCCTTTGGGAGAGTACAAACAGATACATTCCTGGCCCCAGTGAGCTCACGGTTCCACTAAGGATTCACAATCTAAAATAAGACGCAATCTACTTACAGCCTAAATAAGATGACGGGGGTCTCTCCTCAGAGCAATCCTCCCGTGGGAAATTATGAGTTCACTTCAAAAGCTGTCTAATTTTAGACTTTCCCAGAGCCTAAAATCGGTTAACCTCTTCAAAGGCATCCAGCCATCAAATACCCCCCGAGACCCCCCGTTGAAATCCCTGTGTAAAAATCAATGGCAGGATATGGAGCCAGTGAGGGGAGTGGGACACACTTCCTGAGGACCATAACCAGAAACGCCATGAGGCAAGTCAATCGGGAGTTTCTGGGCGCGAGACGGCCCGGAAGGCAGAGCGGCCTTGGCTGAAGAATACCTCAGAGGAACCGACGGTCACCTCCAATCCGTCACAGGCCGGCTTCACTTTGTTTTCGGTGACACTTGTGTACTCCGTCGAGGGAAGTGCCGATCAACAGGGAACGGCTTTTACCGCCTCTGAGGGACCGCTTCTCGAGTCCTGGTTCCGGATGAATTCTGGGACAGGAAAGGAGGAGACGGATCGTTCAAATGAAGCCCCACTGCCCTATCGGAGACTTTCGTCTCCCGCTAAAGTCACTGCCTTCAGCTGGTCTTCCAAAAGATGTGGATTTACCAAAACACACGGGGAGAATCAATCCATTCTCCAGAGAAGCAGCGTGGCTCAGTGGAAAGAGCACTGGCTTTGGAGTCAGAGGTCATGGGTTCACATCCCGGCTCCGCCACTTGTCAGCTGTGTGACTTTGGACAAGTCATTTCACTTCTCTGGGCCTCAGTGGCCTCATCTGTAAAATGGGGATTAAGGCTGTGAGCCCCATGTGGGACAACCTGTTCACCGTGTAACCTCTCCAGCGCTTAGAACAGTGCTTTGCACATAGTAAGCGCTTAATAAATGCTATAAAAAATCAATTAATAATGATAATCATTTTAAGTGCTTCCTCCGTGCTGGGCACTGTTCTAAGCAGTGGGCTAGAGAAAAGATAATCGGGTTGGACCCAGCCCCTGTCCCACATGGGGCTCACAGTCTTAATCCTTGTTTTACAGATGAGGGAACTGAGGCCCAGAGAAGTGAAGTGACTCGTCCAAGGTCACACGGCAGACAAGCGATGGAGCCGGGAACCTTCTGATTCCCAGGCCCAGGCTCTAGCCACTAGGCCATGCATTTGTTGAGTGCTTTCTGTGTGCAGAGCATTGTACTCTCCTAAGTGCTCTGCACACAATAAGCACTCAACAAATATGAATGAGCAAATGAATGACTACTAAAGAGAAGCAGCATGGCTCAGTGGAAAGAGCCCAGGCTTTGGAGTCAGTGGTCGTGGGTTCAAATCCCGGCTCCGCCAATTGTCAGCTGTGTGACCTTGGGCAAGTCACTTTGCTTCTCTGGGCCTCAGTTACCCTATCTGTAAAATGGGGGTTGACTGTGAGCCCCCCGTGGGACAACCTGATCACCTTGTATCCTCCAAGCGCTTCGAACAGTGCTTGCACATAGTAAGCTCTTAATAAATGCCATTATTATTATTATTATTATTATTATTACTAAGAGCCTGGCAGAGTATATTAGAACAGAGTTAGTAGACAGGAGGAGGAGGAAGAATATTCAGAGGAGAGCTCTAAGTAGTAGAATTAGTAATAGCAGTCGTGATGAAGTGCTTAGTACAGTGCTCTGCACACAGTAGGTGCTCAATAAATACAATTGAATGAAATGATGGTAGTTATTATTCTACCATTTCCCTTATCTGTACTAATAATAACTGTGGTATTTGTCAAGCTCTTACTACATGCCAGACACCGTACTAAGCGCTGAGGTGGATACAAGCAAATCAGGTTGGACACAGTCCCTGTCCCACGGGGGGCTCACAGTCTTAATCCCCATTTTACAGATGATGCAACTGAAGCCCAGAGAAGTGAGGTGACTCGCCCAGGGTAACACAGCTGACAAGTGGCGGAGCCAGGATTAGAACCCATGACCTTATGGCTCCCAGGCCCGGGCTTCACCCACTCTACGGCATGCTGCTATCTGCAGCCACCCCAAGACTCCACCATAGCCCGGATGCCTCTGTAGGGTTCACCCTCGGGGTTGAAGAGGGCAGAGAGAGAGGGCGGGGAGTAATCATTTTGATTATTTCCCTCATTCGGGTCAAGTGTTTGGACAGGGATTTCCAAGTCTTGGAACGGAAAACGTTAGATGTATACAAGCTGCAAATTCTTCTCCACCTCCCTCACAGGGAGGAAAAAGGGAAATGAGCTTTGGCACGGAGAGAAAGATTCTATACACACCGAGGAATCACGGTTGATTGTGATGGAACAGTGGAATAACAATAATGATAATCATAATGATGATCGCATTTATTAAGCGCTTACTATGTGCAAAGCACTATTCTAAGCAGTGGGGAGGATACAAGGTGATCAGGTTGTCCCACAGGGGGCTCACAGTCTTCTTCCCCATTTTACAGATGAGGTAACTGAGGCACAGAGAAGTTAAGTGACTTGTCCAACGTCACACAGCTGACAATTGGTGGAGGTGGGATTTGAACCCATGACCTCTGACTCCAAAGCCCGAGCTCTTTTCCACTGAGCCGTGCTGCTTCTCTAGAGAGGTCGGGCATCCTCTTTAAGATCCCTGTGGGCAGGGTTTGTGGGTATCGCAGCAGCATGACGTAATAGACACAGCACAGGCCTGAGAGTCGGAAGGTCATGAGTTCTAATCCCCGCTCCACCACTTATCCGCTGTGTGACCTTGGGTGAGTCACTTCACTGCTCTGTGCCTCAGTTACCTCATCAATAAAATGGGGATTGAGTCTGTGAGCCCCATCTGGGACAGGGATTGTGTCCAACCTGATTTGTTTGGATCCAGCCCAGTGCTTACAGTGCTTGGCACATAGTAAGCGCTTAACAAATACCACAATTATTATTATTATTATTATTATTATTATTATTATTATTACTACTCTTGTACTGTACTCTTCCAGTTTAGTACAGTGCTCTGCTCACAGTAAGCTTTCAAATCCTGCTGCCCATCAAAGGTTCCACCCGGACTGAACTGGCCAATTGAATTCTAGTTAGCGGAATTCAATTTAAAAAAAATCAAACTTCATTCTTCTGCTTCGGGAAAGAAAATGAGGCTGAAATTCCATGATTTTGGGAAAGCTTTTCTTAATCCCTCTCTGCTTGGATTTTGGCTCTAACTAGTTCCCAACCTGTCAAAAGATCTATTTTACATTATTGCGGGCTAAAACCGGAAGACGTCCTGTTGACAAGCATTATGAGAGCATTCATTCATTCAATCATATTTATTGAGCGCTTACTGTGTGCAGAGCACTGTATTAAGTGCTTGGGAAGTACAAGTTGGCAACATATAGAGACGGTTCCTACCCAACAACGGGCTCACAGTCTCTTCTTCTCAGTTTTCCCGGCCAATTTACAAACTCCAGAGGTTTGGATGGTTCAGTGAAACTGCAGAAAAGTATGCAGACTTTTCAGATTTTTATCAAAGCACTGTACTAAGCGCTTGGGAGAGTACAGTCTAACAGTAAAAGGACACAGTCCCTGCCCATAACGACCTTACAGTCTAGATATAAGATTATCAGTTTGGACCCAATCCCCATCCCGCATGGTGCTCACAGTTGAGGTAGGAAGGAGTAGGATTTAATCCCCATTTTATGGATTAGGAGACTGAAGCCCAGAGAAATGAAGTGACTTGCCCAAGGTCATCCAGCGGACGAGTGGCAGAGCAGGATTAACACCCAGTTCCTCTGGCTCCCAAGACCATGTTCTTTACACTAGGCTAAGAGAAAAGTCCACTTTCCCGAGCAGTGTCTCTCAAGAAAGTCATAGATTCTGACCAGGAAGCAGCATGGTGTATTAAATAGACCCTGGGCCTAGGATTCAGAAAGTCATGGGTTCAAATCCGGGCTCCTCCACCTGTCTGCTGTGTGGCCTTGGGCAAGTTACTTCACTTCTCTGGGCCTCAGTTGCCTCATCTGTAATACGGGGATTAAGGCTGTGAGCCCCACGTGGGACAGGGACTGTGTCCAACCCAATTTGCCTGTATCCACCTCAATGCTTAGTACAGTGTCTGGCACATAGTAAGTGATTGGCAAATACCACAATTATTATTACTATCATTGTATAATGGAGGGGGAAGGAATTGTGAGGCGGCACAGGGTCGGGGGGAAGCCGGCCCTACCACAGGGACATCATAATAATAATAATGGTAATTGATAAGTGCTTCCTATGTGCCAGGCACTGTACTAAGCGCCGGGCTGGTTACAAGCAAATTGGGTTGGACACAGTCCCCGTCCCACGTGGGGCTCACAGTCTCGAGCCCCCTTTACCAGATGAGGTTTCACTAAACCGTCCACTTTCGGATCGATCGCTGCCAAGTAGTCATGAGTGAAAAGCGACCGACCGAATCGCGGCTGTATTAGATTTAGGGAATTGTTGGCAGAGACGGATGGGTGGCTAGCCCGCACCAGGGTGTTGGTCTTAATCTTCCAAAGATTCATTCATTCATTCAATCGTATTTATTGAGCGCTTACTTTGTGCAGAGCACTGTACTAAGCACTTGGGAAGTGCAAGTTGGCAACATATAGAGACGGTCCCTACCCAACAGTGGGCTCACAGTCTAAAAGGGGGAGACAAAGAACTAAACAAAACATATTAACAGAATAAAATAAATAGAATAAAAATGTACAAGTAAAATAAATAAATAGAGTAATAAATCCTTACAAACATATATACATTTATACAGGTGCTGTGGGGAAGGGAAGGAGGTAAGGTGGGGGGGATGGAGGGGGGAGGAGGGGGAAAGGAAGGAGGGGGCTCAGTCTGGGAAGGCCTCCTGGAGGAAATCTATTTGGGTCTACGTAGAACTCGACAGCTGTGTGTTTTTTCACTTGTTGATGGTTGTTAACATTATTTTATTGGGGTTCTAAATGGTATCTAATGGTATCTATGTTCAAGTAGCCACCCGAGAAGGATTTAGCCCCATTTACCTTTAATTTGCCTATTTTTTTATATATTATTTTTTTAGCTGGACCAAAGAAGTCTTTTTAGACTGTGAATATTAATCCAGGATATTACTCTTCTAGACTGTGAGCCCGCTGTTGGGTAGGGACCATCTCTATATGTTGCCAACTTGTACTTTCCAAGAGCTTAGTACAGTGCTCTGCACACAGTAAGCACTCAATCAATACAATTGAATGAATGAATGAGGTAACTTAAGCGTAGAGAAGTTAGGTGACTTGCCCATGGTCACACAGCAGACCAGTGGAGGAGGCCGTCACCCTAAATGAGATGGGTCTCTCCCCAGCCTCAGCTGGCACACTGGCCAGAAACAACGCCTGGATTTGGATGGGGGAGTGATGAAGGCTATCCACAGGGACCTGAGAGGAAAACAAATGTGTTTACGTATTCAGACGTTTTATAGCCATGTGTCCTGGCTGAAGCAGCCTCCAGGCGATAAAAAGGCCATTATCCAAGACAGGGCCCTCCCTGATTTAATTTTCAGATCGATGTCAGGCCTTAGTCTCTATCAATCTCTGAAGGGTTTGCCCCACAGGACAGTTTATAAAAGGCCCGCCGTGTTTATTCTCAAGCCTTTATCTCCCTTTTTTCCCAAGGGGATTTAACCACCATTCTGCGACAGGGAGTTCATTTGTCTTCTAGAGATCAAACCGTCTCCCCCGGGCCTTCAGCGTGTACTTTGACTTGTCTTCTGGGTGTGGATTTCCAACTGAAGAGGGGCCCAATTTTAGCCTCCCACGATTTCACTCAGAGGGGCCAATTAAATTATTATGATGGTATATGATGGTATATATTAAGTACTGTGCTAGGCGCTGAGGTTGATATGAGATGATTGTATAGTATACAGTCCCTGTGACCCACGGGGCTCCACTCTCTGCGGGAAGATGGGTGTTTTATCTTCATTTTTCAGATGAGGAAACTGAGGCCAAGGGAGGTTAAGTGACTTGCCCAAGGTCACCCAGCAGGCCAGTGGCAGAACCGGGAATAGAACACAGGTCTCCAGACTCCCAGTGCCTGACTTTTCCCATCAGTGCCTGATTGGGTTTCCCCTATTGTCAGATTTAAGGGACTCAGAGGCTTTGTTCCTCCGGGGAAGTAAATATTCATGCCAACCGCTGGTGACATCCGTTCCTTACTCCCCTCCTGTTCCTGACCTAATTGAATCCAGAAGTGCCCAGCCCTTCGGAGAAAAGATACTGTATATCCTGAATCACTTAATAAGCATTTTCTGGCTCGAAGGCTCTCTTTTTCCTTTCAACTAGAAGTACAGGTGATTATTAGTTAGTACACTGAACCACGCCAAATGAATACTGATTTTTACCAGAGCTGAGACTCCCTTTCGTCTTTGCCAGCCGATGCTTTTGAATTTTCCTCCTTTCCCTCATCCAACGGAGCTCTTCCCCTCCCCCTGCCCCTCCTCTGCCCCAGCTCAGGCTAACCAAATGAAGGCACAGAGGCAGTGTGGTCTAGTGGAAAGAGCTCGGTTCTGCAAAGCAGAAACCAAAGTTCTTCTCCCAGGTCTTCCACTGGATGACTAGGTGACCTTGGGAAAGTCCCAATTTGTTTGTATCCACCCCAGCGCTTAATACAGTGCCTGGCACAGAGTAAGCACTTGGCAGATACCAGCACTATTATTATCATTATTATTATTTACCTCTCTGTGCCTCAGTGTCCTCATCTATAAATGGGGGAGACGTTATCTGTCCTGTTTCCCTCTTTGACTGTAGCCCCATGTAGAAGCAAAGCTAGGTCTGAGCTGCTTCTTTTATGTGTGTCCAAGCTTTTAACACAGTGTTAGAACGAAGAGCACCCTCACAAACCCAAGAAGGGGAAGTTGACTTGTTCGGTGAAAGCCTCCTTCCATGGATACACAATCTAGCATACCCCTTGCCCAGAAGAAAAAGAAAGAAAAAATCTAAGCTGCACCCAACTTTTACTTTACTTGACTCTACCTGATTCCTGAAAGAATGGCTAAAGAAGAGGGCAACAGGAATAGAAATTCTCATCCAGATTTGCTATAATAGTAGGAATCCTGCCCTTCTTCCCACCCTGTAACCTTCTGCTTCTAGGTGAATATCTATTGTGCATTTTTAAACCACAGGTTTGAGCCAAGCAGAAGACAATCAATTTTCAGTCTGGGGGACCCTGAATATAAAGATTAGGAATTGGCTTAGGCATGGAAACCATCAAGATGATACCTGTACTTCAAGCCGGATAAACCCCACGCTCCAGCTGCTGCAATAGATACGGCCTTTTCGTGTAGGACAGAGAGGATCAGGAATCTGTTATCCCACTTATCTTTGTGTGGGTGGCCCAGGCCGGCATATACCAAGCGAAGGCCCAAGAGGTTGTATGATTTTCCTTTTTTTCCGTTTGCTTTTATCAGTGGCTAACTGCTGTAAAGATCAGCCCCCTCCCCCTGCAGTGGATACAGAGCTCGAACCACAGGCCGTCAAATAATGAGACTCTTTGGGTTGAAATCCTAAGCCGAGCCATTGGGCTTGGAAATTTTCAAATCGGCATGCCCACTCTGGAGAATAGCTTCAAAAGGGATCTAATTCGGTTTTGGAAGGAACGGGCCAGAGATGTTCAGCCCTGAGCGATTCCGTATCAATATATCCCACAACCTGGTCGTGGGAAAGGACCATTTTTTTATGACGGCATTTCAGACCCTCACCCGAGGCCAAAACTAAAAGTGCAGATTCTGGTAGTTTCCCCCCCTAAATTGTATGAAAAACAGCCTTGCATTGTTTCCCCATTCCCCTTCACCGCTCTAATAGATGGGAAATCGCATGAATATCTCCCTCCACTGGCCTTTTCAATTTACAAGAATAGTATTTACCATTCAAAAGAATAGCAGGAAATGTCTAATAGACCGACCCCTTGGTCTCTTAGAAACCAGAAACACCCGGCTAATAGCAGAGGCCAGCCCAGGGTATTTCAACTCGACTAGTTTAAATGTGTAAAGTAAGTATGCAGAGGTGTCCTTATTAGCAATGGATTAAATTAGGTTTTCTAGAAACAAGAAACTAAGAACTGTTTATTCTCTATAAGTGGATGTTGGAGATAGTTGTCTGCTGTGGATTAAAGGAACAGCCTGTAAAGGAACTTTTTTTAACTTGGCCGAAACGAGGTTCTCACGGGTTATTTCAGGGAGCGGGAGCGGGGAATTATCCACACTGGAAATGGATCCACTTGGAGTTCGCACTTGAGGATCGTCAGCAAAAGAGATCGGGAAAATGCCCTGTCCCGAGGATGAAGGAGACCCAAATGGTTCCAGAGGCCGAAATCTGACCTAGCTTTCCTCCCTCTTCTCTCACCACCGAGAGGCCGGTTCTGGTAGCATAAGTAACACTACTTTCTTTCGTTTTCTTTTTTCTAAGGTATTTGCTAAGCGCTTACGATATACCAGCACTATACTAAGTACTGAGCTAGAGACACACTAATCATGTTGGACCCAATCCCTGTCCCACATGTGGCTCGCAGTCTTAATCCTCATTTTACAGATGAGGTGACTGAGGCACAAAGAAGTGAAGTGACTTACCGAAGGTCACCCAGCAGACAAGTGGCGGAGCTGGTATTCGAACCCAGGTCCTTCTGACTCTCAGTCCCCTGCTCTATCCACTAGACCATGCTGCTTCTTTTGTTTCCCCCACTAGAACGTAAGCACTTTGAGGTCAAGGATTGTGACCCCTAAGTCTATTGGACTTTCCTGAAATTCATTCAATCATTCAATCACATTTATTGAGCGCTTACTGTGTGCAGAGCACTGTACTAAGCGCTTGGGAAGTACAAGTTGGCAACATATAGAGACAGTCCCTTCCCAACATTGGGCTCACAGTCTAGAAGGGGGAGATGGACAACAAAACAAAACATGTGGACAGGTGTCAAGTCATCAGAATAAGTAGAAATCAAGCTAGATGCACATCATTAACAAAATTAACAAAATAAAATGCAGCGTGGCTCAGTGGAAAGAGCACAGGCTTTGGAGTCAGAGGTCATGGGTTGAAATCCCGGCTCCGCCACTTATCAGCTGTGTGACTTTGGACGAGTCACTTCACTTCTACCTCATCTGTAAAAGGGGGATTAAGATTGTGAGCCCCACGTGGGACAACCTGATGACCTTGTATCTCCCCCAGCACTTAGAACAGTACTTTGCACGTAGTAAGCGCTTAATAAATGCCATTATTATTATTATTATTAGCTCAGTGCTTTGCAAACAGAAGACACTCCATAAGTACCACTGATTTATTGATTGGTCAGTTATGCTGTTCATGGAGATTTAGGCCTCTCTCTTTCATTCAATCATATTTATTGAGCGCTTACTTTGTGCAGAGCGTTGTACTCTCATCTTCAGGGAGGACATTGATTGGAATTTAATTGCTCATCTTTGTTATATGGTAGGAAAACCAATAGGAGCAAAAGAAATGGTAAAGTGTATGTGTGTGTGTGTGTCTGTACATGTGTGTGCATCTGTGTGCATGCAAGTGTACAAAGGAGAAGCAGCATGGCTCAGTGGAAAGAGCCTGGGCTTTGGAGTCAGAGGTCCTGGGTTCAAATCCCAGCTCCGCCAATTGTCAGCTGGGTGACTTTGGGCAAGTCACTTCACTTCTCTGCGCCTCAGTTACCTCATCTGTAAAATGGGGAATAAGACTGTGAGCTCCCCGTGGGACAACCTGATCACCTTGTAACCTCCCCAGCGCTTAGAACAGTGCTTTGCACATAGTAAGCGCTTAATAAATGCCATTATTATTATTAGTAGTATTATTATAGAGTATGGGCCTGGGAGTTGGAAGGAGCTGGGTTCTAATCCCTGCTCCACCTCTTGTCTGCTTCGTGACCTTGGTCTAATCACTTCATTTCTCTGGGACATCAGTTACCTCATCAGTAAAATGGGGATTAAGACTGTGAGCCCCCCGTGGGACAACCTGATCACCTTGTAACCTCCCCAGCGCTTAGAACAGTGCTTTGCACATAGTAAGCACTTAATAAATGCCATTATTATTATTATTATTATAGAGTATGGGCCTGGGAGTTGGAAGGAGCTGGGTTCTAATCCCTGCTCCACCTCTTGTCAGCTTTGTAACCTTGGTCTAATCACTTCATTTCTCTGGGACCTCAGTTACCTCATCTGTAAAATAGGGATAAAGACTGTGAGCCCCATGAGGGACAGGGGCTGTGTCCAGTGCCAACGGCCCTCTATCAGCCCCTTCTTTCCAGAAGCCTGAGATTGTGGGCTGATGGTTTCACCCCACTATTTCCACACTGGAAAAGCAGGCTGGCTTAACAGGGCACCTGGCTCCACCCAAGACTTCAAGGTGTCCCTCAGCATAGGGTGACCATCCATCCAGTTTTAGACTGGACAGTCAGATTTTACACTGGACAATGCATCTTTCAGCTAGACATTTTACCAGGTTGGAAATGACATGAGATTGGATTATTTTTTCTTCATTTCACTGCCATCCTCCCCCCAACCCAGCCTCCAATCCTATTTCTGTGTCCACCAGTTTGGACCTGATTGCTAGAGCTTGTAAAACCCTGCGGGGGTGGGGGGACCCCAAAGACCCTAGAACAGGTGAGAGCCTCAGGGGTCACCCTGTAAAATGATCTAGGATCCTGCAGAATTGGGGTATTTCTACAAGGTGGTGGGTGACATCATCGTTGCTATCCAGCCTCACACATATGACGGCTTGTATGATGCCGCACAAGGGATTCTCAAGAACTGTTAGTTCAGTTTCACCATCCTGGGTATATGTTTGTACGTATTTATTACTCTATTTATTTTACTTGTACATATTTATTCTATTTATTTTATTTTGTTAATATATTTTGTTTTGTTGTCTGTCTCCCCCTTCTAGACTGTGAGCCCGCTGTTGGGTAGGGACCATCTCCATATGTTGCCGACTTGTACTTCCCAAGCACTTAGTACAGTGCTCTGCACACAGTAAGCGCTCAATAAATACGATTGAATGAATGAATGAATGAGTCCTGGGACATATTCTGCCAGTCTCCCGCACTGCTCTTACGTCCCTATCTGTAATGTATTTATTTATTTCTATTTATGTCTGCCTCCCCCTCTAGCCTGTAAGTTCACTGTGGGCAGGGAATGTGTCTGTTATATTGTTCTATCGCACGCTTCCGAGAGCTTGGTCCAGTGCTCTGCGCACAGTAAGCGCTCAATAAGTACGACTGACTGACCTCCGCCTATAAAACCGTGGCCAGTTCTGATTCCCTCCCTATTCCTCTCCATTTTCGTGTCTCGAGCTTGTCGAGTGAGATCCTCACCTCTGTTTTGGTGCCAAGTTTGAATCATTTGTTTCAGGCAAACTAGTTAACAAAGTGAGGCAAGAGAAATCAATCGATCAATGGAATTAAGGTCACTTCTTCTCCAAGAAGCCTTCCCCGATTAAGGCCTCTCTTTCCCACCTCTATCTCCCTTCTGCATCAGCTATGCATTTGAATCTGTGACCTTCCCAACCCCCCAGCACTTGCAGAGAAGCAGCGTGGCTCAGTGGAAAGAGCACGGGCTTTGGAGTCAAAGGTCGTGGGTTCAAATCCCGGCTCTGCCAATTGTCAGCTGTGTGACTTTGGGGAAGTCACTTAACTTCTCTGTCCCTCAGTTACCTCATCTGAAAAATGGGGGTTAAGACTGTGAGCCCTCTGTGGGACAACCTGTTCACCTTGTAACCTCCCCAGCGCTTAGAACAGTGCTTTGCATATAGTAAGCACTTAATAAATGCCATTACTATTATTATATCTTTCAATTATCTATTATTAATTATTTATTCAGTCATGTTAAGGTATGTCTTCCCCCTCTAGACTGTAAGCTTCTTATGGGCATGGAACGCATCTGCTAACTCTGTTCTACTCTCCCAACTGCTTAGTATAGTGGTCTGCTTGTAGTACACGCTCAATTAATATCATTGATTGGAATTTATTGAGTGCTTACTACGTGCAGAGCACTGTACTAAGCATGTGGGAGAGTACAATATGATAGAGTAGGAAGACACAATTCCTGCCCATAAGGAAAGAGAAACAAGAAGCAGAAAAAATCACTTGGATCATTCAAAGAAAGCTCCCTGCCAGACTGTATGCTCCTCATGGGCAGGGATCATTATCTACTAACTTTATCTGGCTTTCCCAAGCTCTCAGTACAGTGCTCTGCACACAGTAGGTGCTCAGTACATACTATTGATCGACTGATGGGTTGATTGATTTTGTAACTGGGCATTTTATTTGGCACCAATAGAACTGGAGAACTGTGGGATAAGGAATTCAAAATGCCAGTCTTGATTGGCAAAACAGCAGGGCCCTGGGAGTCAGAAGGTCATATCTTCTAATCCCGGTTCTATGACACGTCTGCTGTATGACCTTAGGCAAGTCACTTCACTTCTCTGTACCTCAGTTACCTCATCTGGAAAATGGGAATTGAGATCATGAGCCCAATGTGGGACAGGGACAGCATCCAACCCTATTTGTTTGCATCCACCCCAGTGCTTAGTACAATGCCAGGCACAGAGTAAGCGCTCAATAGTCCTCCTCGCTTCTTTCCATGAAACTGACACTCATTTTTATGCACGTGACCATACAATACTTCAGCTTAATTCATCTGTAGCCATCAGCAGGCTTTATACGGTGCTCATCGTTCAAAACGACTCTGTAAGCAACTTATTATTTATAAACAGATTTTTTATTTCTACAACATGATCTGTTAGGCAAACAATGACTTACCTTGTTCAGGGACACTGAGTTCCCCATAACTCAGCCGCTCTAGATGCTTTATGGAAATTCTTTCTTTGAGGCACTGAATAATGAAACCAGAGCAATTATGAAACTCGTCTTGTGCTTGAAGACTTTTCCAATGCTTTGTTACTTAATAAAATTCACAGCTGGGCTCAGAGAAGGTCATTCTTCATTAATGGGTTCTTTTCATGTGCTCCTAAGAATACAGTCATTTCTCAAGCAAAGCAGAAAATCTTGAGCTGGTGAGCCACTTATGTTATATGGCTCTGTGCAGGAAGGAAGAAAATTAAGGTAGCTCAGTCCCATATCCCAAAAGTCTCCTAACTTCCAATACACTGCAACATTCGCATTACAAATTGCTAAGTGTTGTCAGTCATGATTAGATTTAGGGTGAGACTTCCTTAGATTTTTTTGATCTGGTTAAAGTCTGGGAGAGGACAGACCTCTCCCATGTTTTCTGAGAGCTGTTTGTTCTATTGTTCGTTAAAAATACATTCACCAGGGTAAATTGTATAACAAAATTTAACACACAGTGTTCATTTTAGGGTCATCGCTAGTCAGACTTTTTTTTTTTTTAATTTACCGCTTAGGAAATTCCTCCATATTAGCTACACGTCAATATTTAAAGGTTTGAGGGCGGGGAGGGAATTTTTTGTTGACGTTACGGAATAATTCCTCTTCCTTCAAAGGTCCAGGGTCGGCAACTCCCCGCTCTGCCCTCCATCCCTGGGAGGAAGACGGGACCCTGAGGAGTGGGGTGGGAGGAAGTGGGGCCAAACTCACATGACTGCGGCCTGCTTCTCCTCCTCCGCCTCGTCGTCCTCCTGTCTCCGAGCCGTGGGGTCAGCAGGGCAGCATCTCACTCTTCTTCTCCACCACCGACCGCTTTGGTGACCAGTCCTACAGACCAGTGTCCCTGGTCAACCCAGAGGATGCTGAGAAAGTGGTGATTTTCACAGCGGGGCTGCAGCCCTGCCCAGAGCAGGGCTTTTAAACTGTGAGCCCACTGTTGGATAGGGACTCTCTCTATATGTTGCCAACTTGTACTTCCCAAGCGCTTAGTACAGTGCTCTGCACACAGTAAATGCTCAATAAATACGATTGATTGATTGTGCAGAGCCTGGAAACTGTCCTGTCAGGGGGAATTAGTGATGATGTAACAGGGAAGCAGTGTGGCCTAGTGGAAAGAGCTGGGAGCCAGAGGACCTAGTTCCAATCCCCGTTCAGCCACTTATTACTCTATTTATTTATTTATTTTACTTGTACATTTCTATTCTATTTATTTTATTTTGTTAATATGTTTTGTTTTGTTCTCTGTCTCCCCCTTCTAGGCTGTGAGCCCACTGTTGGGTAGGGACCGTCTCTATATGTTGCCAACTTGTACATCCCAAGTGCTTAGTACAGTGCTCTGCACACAGTAAGCGCTCAATAAATACGATTGATTGATTGATTGATAGACTGATTGTCTGTTGTGTGCCCTGGGGCCAGTCACTTCACTCCTCTGGGCCTTAGTTACCTCATCTGTACAATGGGGATTGAGACTGTGAGCCCCATGTGGGACAGAGACTGCGTCCAACCTGATTACCTTGTATCTGCCCCAGTGCTTAGAACCGAGCGTGGCTCAGTGGAAAGAGCATGGGTTTTAGAGTCAGAGGTCATGGGTTCAAATTCCGGCTCCTCCAATTGTCAGCTGTGTGACTCTGGGCAAGTCAATTCACTTCTCTGGGCCTCAGTTACCTCATCTGTCAAAATAGGGATTAAAACTGTGAGCCCCTCTTGGGACAAACTGATAACCTTGTAACCTCCCCAGTGCTTAGAACAATGCTTTGCACATAGTAAGCACTTAATAAATGTCATTATTATTATTATTAAATAAGTACAATTATTATTATTACTATTATTATTATTATTAATTCGCAATAATATATAGCAGCCTTTGTGACTCGATAATAGTCAATCACATTTATTGAGCACTTACTGTATGCAGAAAACTGTACTAAGCAGCATGCAGCATGGCTCAGTGGAAAGAGCACGGGCTTTGGAATCAGAGGTCATGGGTTCAAATCCCAACTCCGCCAATTGTCAGTGTGTGACTTTGGGCAGGTCACTTCACTGTGCCTCAGTTACCTCATCTGTAAAAATAGGGATTAAAACTGTGAGCCCCCCGTGGGACAAACTGATCACCTTGTAACCTCCCCAGCACTTAGAACAGTGCTTTGCACATAGCAAGCGCTTAATATCATTATTATTATTATTATTATTAAATAATAAATACAATTGTTTATTATTATTATTAATTAGCAATAATATATAACAGCCTTTGTGAGTTGATAATAGTCAATCACATTTACTGAGCACTTACTGTATGCAGAGCACTGTACTAAGCACTTATAGACAGACTTATATACTAAACTTGTATATTAATAGACTAATATATACTAATACTGTATTTATGACCCCCTCTCAGGGTCGCACCTGGAGATTTTCTAGTACTCTACCAGTTTCGACTCTGGGAGGGAGAGTCAAGCAGAGGTCTACCCATTCCATCCTGAGCTTGAGCAGTGGCTAGCGAGTGGAAGGTAATCAGCTTGAGAAGCAGTGTAGCTCAGTGGAAAGAGCCCGGGCTTTGGAGTCAGAGGTTGTGGGTTCGAATCCCAGCTCTGCCACATGTCTGCTGTGTGACTTTGGGCAAGTCACTTAACTTCTCAGCGCCTCAGTTACCTCATCTGTAAAATGGGGATGATGACTGTGAGCCCCGCACGGGACAACCTGATCACCTTGTATCCCCCCAGTGCTTAGAACAGTGCTTTGCACATAGTAAGTGCTTAAGAAATGCCATTATTATTATTATTATTATTATTATTAATTGCCCAAGGTCACATAGCAGTCTAATGACAGACCTGGGATTTAAACCGGATCCGGACTCCCAGTCCCATGCTCTTTCCTCTGGGTGACACAAATAAAAATAATAATGAGGTATTTTTTAAGCACTTACTATATGCCAAGCACTGTTCTAAGCCCTGGGGTACTTACAAGGTAATCAGTTTGTCCCCTTGTACCTGATTACCTTGTATCCAGGTTGTTCCACATAGGGCTCACAGTCTGAATCCCCATTTTACAGATGAGGCAACCGAGACACCGAGAAATTAAGTGATTTGCTTGTCACACAGCTGACAAGTGGCAGAGCCGGGATTAGAACCCACAACCTCTGAATTCCAAGCCCAGGCTCTTTGCACTACTGTTATCTTGTGCTTTCTCAAACACTTAGTACAGTGCTCGCCACAGAGTAGTGCTCAATAAATATGACTGGCTGACTCAAATAAATACATAATTCTTTTTTAATTCTTTTTTCATCGATCAGTGGTACTTACTGAGCTCTTATGATGTGCAGCGCACTGTATTAAGGACTTGGGACAGGACAGTAGCACAGCACTGGGAGTTGCAATTCCTTCCCACAAAGAATTTAGAAGTCCTTTAGTCTAGGAATTAGTCTAGGAATTTAGTTTAGGAATTAGTCTAGAAGAAGCTTACAGTCTGCAGTAAGTGCATATGACAGTGCTTGACACATAGTAATTATTTAATGAATACAATTTCTACTACCACTAATAATAATAGTGGTAATAATAGTGGCCTTGGACAAGTGTGGTAGTAATAATGATGGTGGTAATTTGTGTGATAATAATAATAATAATAGTGCAGAGAAGCAGTGTGGCTCAACGGAAAGAGCACGGGCTGGGGAGTTCATTCATTTATTCAATCGTATTTATTTAGCGCTTACTGTGTGCAGAGCACTGGACTAAGCACTTGGGAAGTACAAGTTGGCAACATATAGAGACGGTCCCTGCCCAACAGCGGGCTCACAGTCTAGAATCAGAGGTCATGCGTTCTAATCCCGGCTCCCGGCCCCACCACTTATCGGTTGTGTGACTTTGGGCAAGTCACTTAACTTCTCTGTGCCTCAGTTACCTCATCCGTAAAATGGGAATTAAGATTGTGAGCCCCACGTGGGACAACTTGATCACCCTTGTATCCCCCCAGCACTTAGAACAGTGCTTTGCACATAGTAAGTGCTTAACAAATACCATCATTATTATTATTGTTAAGCGCTTACTATGTGCCAGACACTGTACTAAGCGCTGGGGTAGATTCAAACAAATTGGGTTGGACACAATCCCTGTCCCACGCGGGGCTCACAGTCTCAATCCCCATTTTACAGATGCGGTAACTGAGAAGTGAAGTGATTTGCCTAAGGTCATACAGCAGGCAAATGGCAGAGACAGGATTAGAACTCATGACCTTCTGATTCCCAAGGCCATGCTCTGTCCAGTACTCCATACTACCAACAACTTCTTATACAGGTGGACCACATCCTTGACCAAACCCTGGGTATCCAGTCTAGGCAGGGGGCCTCAGCTGACTTCAGAGGAAGAGAAAGCAAGGAACCAGAACCCAAGATCACGTCTTCAGAAATGGCCCCGCAAGAGTTCCCACAATCAAGGGCTCAGAAGCAACGTGCGTGGCTCAGTGGAAAGAGCCCGGGTTTAGGAGTCAGAGGTCATGGGTTCAAATCCCCGCTCTGCTGCTTGTCAGCTGGGTGACTTTGGGCAATTCACTTCACTTCTCAGGGTCTCAGTTCCCTCATCTGTAAAATGAGGATTAAGACTGGGAACCCCATGTGGGACAACCTGATCACCTTGTATTCTCCCCAGTGATTAGAACAGTGCTTTGCACATAGTAAGTGCTTAACAAATGCCATCATTATTATTATCAAGGGCACAGAACTGAAACACACTGAGAAGCAGTGGGGACTAGTGGTTAGAGCACAGGCCTGTCTGTGAGTCAGAAGGATGTGGGTTCTCATCCTGGCTCTGCCACTTTTTTCTTTTTTATGGTATATATTAAGCTTACTATGTTCATTCAATCGTATTTATTGAGCATGTACTGCATGCAGAGCACTATACTAAGGACTTGGGAGAGGACAATGCAGCAATAAACAGACACTTTCCCTGCGCACAGTGAGTTTATATATCTGGCTCAGCTCTTCCTGCCTGTTGGTGAAAGAAAGCCAACTGAACAATATTGTCAGATTTGGGGAGAAAGGGTGAATCAAATTGCCCACCTGTTTTTAACAATAGATAATAGTACTTTGGGGTTCATTTCGTCAATTCAATTATATTTATTGAGCGTTTACTCCGTGCCAAGCACTGTACCAACGCTTGGGAGAGGACAATAGAACCATGAACAGACACATTCCCTGCCCACAGAGGAGCAGGAGGTCTCTATACCATGTTATTTTATCATCATCATCAATCGTATTTATTGAGCGCTCACTATATTTTGCATTGCCCGTCACACTAGGACAATTATTTTATTTCTATTAATCAATCAATCAATCAGTCATATTTATTTAGCGCTTACCGTGTGCAGAGCACTGTACTAAGCACTTGGGAAGTACAAGTTGGCAACATATAGAGACAGTCCCTACCCAACAGTGGGCTCACAGTCTAGAAGGGGGAGACAGAGAACAAAACCAAACATATTAACAAAATAAAATAATTAGAATAGATATATACAAGTAAAATAAATAAATAGAGTAATAAATATGTACAAACATATATACATATATACAGGTGCTGTGGGGAAGGGAAGGAGGTAAGACGGTAAGGAGGTAAGGTAAGTAATCCATTGATAATATGTATTGAGCACTTATTCTGGGCAGAGCACTGGAGTAAATACAAGCTAATCAATTTGGACGCAATCCATGTCCTAGAGAAGCAGCGTGGCTCAGTGGAAAGAGCTCGGGCTTTGGAGTCAGAGGTCATGGGTTCTAATCCCAGCCCTGCCAAATGTCAGCTGCGTGACTTGGGGCAAGTCGCTTCACTTCTCTGTGCTTCAGTTACGTCATCTGTAAAATGGGGATTAAGACCGTGAGCCCCGCGTGGGACAACCTGATCACCTTGTAACCTCCCCAGCGCTTAGAACAGTTCTTTACACATAGTAAGTGCTTAATAAATGCCATTATTATTATTATAACCTCTCCATCATCATCATCAATCATATTTATTGAGCGCTTACTATGTGCAGAGCACTGTACTAAGCACTTGGGAAGTACAAATTGGCAACAAATAGAGACAGTCCCTACCCGACAGTGGGCTCACAGTCTAAAAGGGGGAGACAGAGAACAAAACCAAACATACTAACAAAATAAAATAAATAGAATAGATATGTACAAATAAAATAAATAAATAAATAGAGTAAAAAATATGTACAAACATATATACATATATACAGGTGCTGTGGGGAAGGGAAGGAGGTAAGATGGGGGGGATGGAGAGGGGGACGAGGGGGAGAGGAGTGCTCTCCAGTGCTTAGAACAGTGCTTTACATATAGTAAGTGCTTAATAAGTACCATCATCATTATTATTATTATCACATGGGGCTCACAGTCTTAATCCCCATTTTACAGATGAGGTAACTGAGGCCCAGAGAAATGAAGTGACTTGTCCAAGGTCACATAGCAGACAGGCGGCAGAGCTGGGATCAGAACGCAGGTCCTTTGGATCCCCGGCCCTTGCTGTAGCCACTGGGCCACACTGCTTCCCAATTTACTGAGATTTCCCCTGTCCATAGGGCCTTGAAATAGCCAGTGTTCTAAAAATTGACAAAGATTGCTCACAGGAGACCAGTTTTTCTGGTCCTATTCAGGTTCAAGGCGATGTTGGAAAAATCAATTATTGGTTGGCTCTAATGTAAAACATACACTAAGTCTCAAGGACGAAGGACTGATAAGGACATTCTCTCCTTATGGGGTAATGGCCCCGCAACAGAATGGAGCCCGGTATTTTTTGATGCCAGCGAACAATGATTTCCCAAAGTCTCTGGAAAGCGAGGGATTGGAAAGTACCAGGCTCAGATGTGGTTGGTCTGACCTTGACCCTTAAGTGCTACATAAATACCCTTAAATCCACAATTCCCTTTCACTGGCTGACAAGCTGGTGATTAGGGAATCAAGTCAAACACTTATCATTTAAAACTGGCCAGGGAGCCCTGGTTCTCCAGTCTCAGGTGAGCATTTTGGCATTTGCACCTGGGGTTAAGTGTCACCTGAGTTACTGTCGGGTGCTTTCAGTGACAGCTAAAGACAGACGGAGAAGTAAGAACAGCTCAGCTCTTCCTGCCTGTTGGTGAAAGAAAGCCAATTGAACAATATTGTCACATTTGGGGAGGAAGGGTGAATCAAATTGCCCACCTGTTTTGAACAACAGATAATAGTACCTTGGGGTTCATTCCGTCAATTCAATCATATTTATTGAGCGCTTACTCTGTGCCAAGCACTGTACCAAAGCTTGGGAGAGGACAGTAGAACCATGAACAGACATATTCCCTGCCCACAGAGGAGCAGGAGGTCGCTATACCATTCATTCATTCGTTCATTCATTCATTCACTCATTCATTCAATCGTATTTATTGAGCGCTTACTGTGTGCAGAGCACTGTACTAATCGCTTGGGAAGTACAAGTTGGCAACATATAGAGACGGTCCCTACCCAACAGTGGGCTCACAGTCTAGAAGAAACTGTGAAATACCACGTTATTTTATCTAAATTTTTGCATTGCCCGTCACACTAGGACAATTATTTTATTTCTATTAATCCAACGATAATATTTATTGAGCACTTATTCTGGGCAGAGCACTGTACCAAGCGCTCGAGAGTGTCCAATAGAGTAAGTAAACACGATACCTGACCTCAAAGAATTTACTCATTAATCCTTCCCAACATGAAATACTTTTTTTTTTCTTCCATGTCCACTAAAGGGAACAACTCACAGTCTGAAGCAAGAGAAAGGAGAGAGAGAGGCGGTGGCATAGACAAGCGCTAATCTTAAAAGTAAACACCCACTCAACCAAATACTTAGAAACCACCCACCCACAGCTCAAACCCTGAGCAGGGTTAATCAGTCAAGTGATGTGAGCTCATTCTGACCCTAAGCAATCTTCCCAAGCATTCATTCATTCAATCGTATTTATTGAGCGCTTACTGTGTGCAGAGCACTGTACTAAGCGCTTGGGAAGTACAAGTTGGCAACATATAGAGACGGTCCCTACCCAACAGTGGGCTCACAGTCTAGAAGAAACTGTGAAATACCACGTTATTTTATCTAAATTTTTGCATTGCCCGTCACACTAGGACAATTATTTTATTTCTATTAATCCAACGATAATATTTATTGAGCACTTATTCTGGGCAGAGCACTGTACCAAGCGCTCGAGAGTGTCCAATAGAGTAAGTAAACACGATACCTGACCTCAAAGAATTTACTCATTAATCCTTCCCAACATGAAATACTTTTTTTTTTCTTCCATGTCCACTAAAGGGAACAACTCACAGTCTGAAGCAAGAGAAAGGAGAGAGAGAGGCGGTGGCATAGACAAGCGCTAATCTTAAAAGTAAACACCCACTCAACCAAATACTTAGAAACCACCCACCCACAGCTCAAACCCTGAGCAGGGTTAATCAGTCAAGTGATGTGAGCTCATTCTGACCCTAAGCAATCTTCCCAAGCATTCATTCATTCAATCGTATTTATTGAGCGCTTACTGTGTGCAGAGCACTGTACTAAGCGCTTGGGAAGTACAAGTTGGCAACATATATATTATATATATTATATACTATATATATATATATATACTATACTACATACTATACTACTATACTATACTATACTAGTATATACTAGTATACTTTTTGACCGTGAGCCCACTGTTGGGTAGGGACCGTCTCTATATGTTGCCAACTTGTACTTCCCAAGCGCTTAGTACAGTGCTCTGCACACAGTAAGCGCTCAATAAATACGATTGATTGATTGATAGTATACTATACTATACTATATTATACTATATATGTAATATCTATGCTCTATATTATATATATTATATATATATTATATATATAAGCAGACTAAACGGATTTTAAAGAATCCCACCAAGGCAGTGTAGCCTCCTGGAAAGAGCACGGGGCTGAAAATCAAGAGATCTGGATTCTAATTCTACCCCTTGCCTGCCGAGTGACCTTGGGTCAATCACTTAACAATAATAATAATAATGACGGTATTTGGTAAGCACTTACTACGTGCGAAGCACTATTCTATGAGCTAGGGGGGTTACAAGGTGATCAGTTTGCCCCACATGGGGCTGACAGTCTTCATCCCCATTTTACCGATGAGGTAACTGAGGCACAGAGAAGTGAAGTGCCTTGTCCAAGGTCACACAGCTGACAAGTGGTGGAGCCGGAATTAGAACCCATGACCTCCGACTCCCCAGCCCGGGCTCTTTCCACTGAGCCACGCTGCTTCACTTAACTTCTCTGGGGCTCCATTTCCTCCTCAGTAAAAGGGGGATTAAATATCCATTCTCCCTCCAGCTGAGTCTATGAGACCCACCCAGGAAAGGGACTGTCCACCTTGTACTTCCCAAGCACTTAGTCCAGTGCTCTGCACACAGTAAGCGCTCAATAAATACGATTGATTGATTGATTGTCTCTAATCGGGTTGGATTTTATGTAGCTCAGCATTCGGCACAGTGCCGGGCAGAGTGTAAGAGCTTAATTCATTCATTCAATTGTATTTATTGAGCGCTTACTGTGTGCAGAGCACTGGACTAAGCGCTTGGGAAGTACAAGTCGGCAACATATAGAGATGGTCTCTACCCAACAGTGGGTTTACAGTCTAGAAGATACCGCAATTATTATTCTTGGGTAAAACCCCATTCTCAGTGTCCGGTTTTCCCACCGGCCAACACAAATCACATTTGGGGTCATTCATTCTTTCATTCAGTGGTATTTATTGAGCGCTCACCGTATGCTGAGCACTGTACTAAGCGCTTGGGAAAGTACAGTACAATAATACACAGAACATTCCCTGCCCACAACGACTTTACCATCTAGAGGGGTAATTCTGGTATTTGTTGAGCGCTTCCTGTGTGCCAGGCACTGTACTAAGCACTGGGGTGGTTACAAGCAAATCGGGTTGCACATGAGGCTCACAATCCCCATTTTACAGATGAGGAAACTGGGGCCCAGAGAAGTGAAATGACTTGCCCAAGGTCAGACAGCAGACAAGTAGCGTGGTTCAGTGGAAAGAGCATGGGCTTTGGAGTCAGAGGTCATGGGTTCGAATCCCGACTCTGTCATATGTCTGCTGTGTGACCTTGGGCAAGTCACTTAACTTCTCTGAGCCTCAGTTACTTCATATGTAAAATGGGGATTAAGACTGAGCCCCACGTGGGACAACTTGATCACCTTGTATCCCCCCCAGCGCTTAGAACAGTGCTTTGCACATAGTAAGCTCTTAACAAATGCCATCATTATTATTATTATTAGGTAGAGGGGCCAGGATTAGAACCCTTCTAATCCCTTCTCCTTCCCGGGCTTCTCCTCTGCCTCCCACCTCATAACTGTGGGGGTCATTCTTTCAATCGTATTCATTGAGCGCTTACTGTGTGCAGAGCACTGTACTAAGCGCCTGGGAAGTACAAGTTGGCAACATATAGAGACGGTCCCTACCCAACAGTGGGCTCACAGTCTAGAAAGCGAGGGTCCCTCAAGGTTCAGTTCTGGGCCCCCTTCTATTCTCCATCTACACCCAATCAATCAATCAATCAATCGTATTTATTGAGCACTTACTGTGTGCAGAGCACTGTACTAAGCGCTTGGGAAGTACAAGTTGGCAACATATAGAGACGGTCCCTACCCAACATTGGGCTCACAGTCTAGGATGGCTTCAAGACAAGCAGCATGGCTCAGTGGAAAGAGCCTGGGCTTTGGAGTCAGAGGTCATGGGTTCAAACCCCATCTCCGTCAACTGTCAGCTGTGTGACTTTGGGCAAGTCACTTAACTTCTCTGTGCCTCAGTTACCTCATCTGTTAAATGGGGATTCAAACTGTGAGCCCCCCAAGGGACAACCTGATCACCTTGTAACCTCCCCAGCGCTTAGAACAGTGCTTTGCACATAGTAAGTGCTTAACAAATAACCATCATTATTATCGTTATTATTCAACTCCCACCTGTATGTGGATGACACCCAAACCTCCATCTCCAGCCCGGATCCCTTTTCCTTCTCTCCAATCTCGCATCTCCTCCTGCCTTCAAGACATCTCTACTTGGAGGGCCTCCCGTCACCTCAAACTTAACATGTCCAAAACAGAGCTCTTTATCTTCCCACCCAAACTCTGCCCTCCCTGTGACTTTCCCATCACCGTAGACGGCTCCACCATCCTTCTTGTCCCAAAAGCCTGTAACCTTGGCGTCATCCTTGACTCCCCTCTCTCATTCAACCGACATATTCAACGTCACCAAATCCTGTCAGTCCCAACCGCACAACATCGCTCAAATCCACTCTTTCCTCTCCATCCATATGGCTACCACGTTAATCCAATCCCTCATCCTCTCCCGCCTGGATGACTGCATCAGCCAGTTTATGTTGCCAGCTTGTACTTCCCAAGCGCTTAGTACAGTGCTCTGCACACGGTAAGCACTCAATAAATACGATTGAATGAATGAATGAATGAATGAAAGCCGAGAGCTGTGATTTCAACGAGCAGTGTTCGGCTGAAATCATACAAAATGAACTGCTTCTCCATCCTTTTGGGTTTTGACAGATAAGAAGTGGACGTTTGGGGGATGCGTTAATCAATCAATCAATCAATCGTATTTATTGAGCACTTACTGTGTGCAGAGCACTGTACTAAGCGCTTGGGAAGTACAAGTTGGCATCATATAGAGACAATCCACAATTTCAAGGCACACATTCTTTTTTCTTAATGATAATGGTGGGTTTGGGATTTGGGCGGTTGGGGGTGGCTTAGTGGATGAAGCACGGGCTTGGGTGTCGGAAGGACCTGAGTTCAAATGCTGGCTTTGCCACTTGTCTGCTGTGTGACTTCGGGCAAGCTACTTAACTTTTCTGTGCCTCAGTTACCACAGCTGTAAAATGGGGATTAAGACTGGGAGCTCCATGTGGGACAGAGGCTGTGTCTAACTTGATTACCTTGTATCTACCCTGGCACGTAGAACAGTTCTTGGCACATAGTAAGCACTTAACAACTTGTACTTCCCAAGCCCAACTTGTACTTCCCAAGTGCTTAGTACAGTGCTCTGCACACAGTAAGCGCTTAATAAATACGATTGAATGAATGAATGAATGAATGAATAACAAATGTCATTATCATTATTATTAACGGCGGAGGTGGGCATTAATATCAATAAGTTCTGCATAAATAAATAAGCGCTACGGGATGGAGGGTGGGGTGAATATCACTTTGTGAAAGAAGTGAGTTTTTAGGAGGCCTTTTAAAATCTGTTACCTATCTTGTATCCACCCCAGCACTCAGTACTAATAATAATAATGATGATGATGATGGTATTTGTTAAGCGCTTGCTATGTGCAAAACACTGTTCTAAGCGCTGGGGGGATACAAGGTGATCAGGTTGTCCCACGTGGGGCTCACAGTCTTCATCCCCATTTTACAGATGAGGTAACTGAGGCCCAGAGAAGTGAAGTGACTTGCCCAAAGTCACAGAGCTGACAATTGGCAGAGCTGGAATTTGAACCCATGACCTCTGACACCCAAGCCCAGGCCCTTTCCATTGAGCCACTCTGCTTCTCTGCTTCTCAGTACGGCACTTGACCTGTACTAAGCAGTTAACAAACACCACAATGATGATTATAATAATAACGATGGCATTTATTAAGTGCTTACGATGTGCAAAGCACTTTTCTAAGCGCTGGGGAGTTTACAAGGTGATCAGGTTGTCCCACGGGGGGCTCACAGTCTTAATCCCCATTTTACAGATGAGAGAACTGAGGCACAGAGAAGTGAAGTAACTTGCCCAAAGTCACACAGCTGACAATTGGCGGAGCTGGGGTTTGAACCCATGACCTCTGACTCCAAAGCCCGGGCTCTTTCCACTGAGCCACGCTGCTTCTCTAGGATTAATTATTTGTCATTAGGGAGGCCCAAGGGATGAGGGGCCATTTTGTCCTGTGAAGAACTAGCCAACGATGGCAAAAAGTAGCAAACCCTAGGCGGCTGATTATACAAGAGGGTGAGGAGAAACTATTTGCCAGGGTAAACCTGGATCACATTATTCTAAAATCCCTCTGATCGGAGCTGTGCAAGGTGAAGAGAAGCAGCATGGTTCAGTGGAAAGTGCCCTGGCTTTGGAGCCAGAGGTCATGGGTTCAAATCCTCGCTCCGCCGTCAGCTATGTGACTTTAAGCAAATCACCTCACTTCTATAATAAATAAGATTGAATGAATGAATAATCAGAGGTTGTGGGTTCTAATCCTGGCTCTGCCACTTGTCTGCTTTGTGACCTTGGGCAAGTCACTTCACTTCTGTGGGCCTCAATTACCTCATCTGTAAAATGGGGATTAAAACTGTGAGCCCCCCGTGGGACAACCTGATTACCTTGTAAGCTCCCCAGCACTTAGAACAGTGTTTTGCACCTAGTAAGCGCTTAACAAATACCATCGTTATTATTATTATTATCAACCCTCATGTCCATCTCAGCTCGGCCTCTGGGACTTCCTATCATGCATGGTTCCCTCAGCCCGTCTACAAGGCCCGATCTGTGGAAACGCGGAGAAAGGCTTGTGCGCCGTCAGAAAGGAAAGGGAGTGCTCGGAGAAGAGGAAGCCGGCGAAATCGCTCCAACTGGCCCCATAATTCAAGGAAATCATGCAATACGGGATGATGTGGACCCTGAACTTGCTGATTAAAAGCAGGTCTTTCTGGCCCCCGTGATATTTTTGAAGCACAGTCCGGACCGGGCTCTCGAGTCGTTCGCCGGCCCTCCGCTGTCGTCAGGCTGGCGAGCAGGTGACTCTCTCAAAGGCCGACGTTCATTGTGACTCAAGACTATTGTTTCCTCGAACTTTTCTCACCATCTCATCCCGCTCCACTTCCCTTGTTCTCATGAATGGAAAACACCGGTGGGAAAAATCGGTGTTTTCACATTTAGAGAAAGGAGGTTCCAACACCTCCGCTCTCTTTTCTTTGGCTTCTGCTGAAGCCGCGAATAAACGCTGCTCCGTCGGGGAGACGAAAGCCGCCCACCGGGTCACTCAGGGAAAATTCCCTGGATGCGAGATTGTAGGGGAAAAGGCCATGCTCCCTTCATTCCGGGGAAGCAGTGTGGCCCAGTGGAGAGAGGAAAGGCCTGGAGTCAGGGGATCAACCGATCGAGCAATCGTATTCCTTGAAGGCTGATGAGGTGAAGAGCACTGTACTAAGCGCTTGGGAAGTACAAGTTGGTAACATATAGAGATGGACCCTACCCGACAGCGGACTCACAGGCTAGAAACTGTGCGCATAGTAAGCACTTAATAAATGCCATTATTATTATTATCAAGCACAGGCCTGGGAATCAGAAGGACCTGGCTTGAAATCCCGTTTGTCTGCTGTGTGACCTTGGGTGAGTCACTTCACTTTTCTGTGCCTCAGTTTCCTCATTTGTAAAATGGGGATCAAGACTGGGAGCCCTAGCAGGGACAAGGACTGTTTCCAACCTGATTATCTTGTATCTACCCCAGCGCTTAGTACAGTGCCCAGTGCCAGGCACTGAGTAAGCGCTTAACAAATACCATTAAAAACAAAAACATTCTGCTCTCCTCACCCACCAGTCCCCTGCTCGCACTCTTTTCTTCTAGACTCCCCCTTCTAGACTGTGAGCCCACTGTTGGGTAGGGACTGTCTCTATACGTTGCCAACTTGTACTTCCCAAGTGCTTAGTACAGTGCTCTGCACACAGTAAGCATTCAATAAATACGATTGATTGATTGATTGATTGATTGATTTTCTTGACCTCTCCAGACCCAAACTCCCTCCTCTCTGCACTCCACTACCATCTTCCCACCTCAATCTCCCAGATCCTCCCTGTCCTCTACATCCAGAGAAGCAGCGTGGCTCAGTGGAAAGAGCCCGGGCTTTGGAGTCAGAGGTCATGGGTTCAAATCCTTACTCCACCAATTGTCAGCTCTGTGACTTTGGGCAAGTCACTTCACTTCTTGCCTCAGTTCCCTCATCCGTAAAATGGAGATTAAATCTGTGAGCCCCATGTGGGACAACCTGATCACCTTGTAACCTCCCCAGTGCTTAGAACAGTGCTTTGCACATAGGAAGTGCTTAATAAATGCTATCTTTATTATTATTATCCACCAGATCCCAGCCCACCCCACCTTTAAAGATTTCCTAAAATTCCATTACCTCCAACAAGCCCCCCCACCCCAGGTAATTATCAGGAACTCAAACCTCATCAATGAGAATAATAATAATATTATTATTATTATCAATAATAATAATAATAATAATAATAATATCCTACTTGCACTGTGAGTCCCAGGTGAAACCTGGTTAAAGTTATTCTACCCCAGTGCTTAGCCCAATGCCTGGAATATTCACAGTGCTTAGCAAATACAATTATTATTGCTATTATCATCAACATTCATTCATTCATTCATTCAATCATATTTATTGAGCACTTACTGTGTGCAGTGCACTGTACTAAGCGCTTGGGAAGTACAAGTCATCATCATTGTGTTGAGTAGGGACCGTCTCTATATGTTGCCAACTTGTACTTCCCAAGTGCTTAGTACAGTGCTCTGCACACAGTAAGCGCTCAATAAATCGATTGATTGATTGATTATTATCAACTCCACAGCCACCTGTTGCACTTAGATATTTATTTATATCCAGCCTCAGCACTTGGACGTTGATAATGATTCATTCACTCATTCAATAGTATTTATTGAGCGCTTACTGTGTGCAAAGCACTGTACTAAGCACTTGGGAAGTACAAGTTGACAACATATAGAGACAGTCCCCACCCAGCAGTGGGCTCACAGTCTTTTCTGTTTATCTTGTATCTACCCAATCGATCGACCAATCAATCATATTTATTGTTTCCTGTGTGCAGTGCACCGTACTAAAAGCTTGGGCGAGTACGATATAGCCAAGTCAGGATCTTGCTTGGCACATAGAAAAGGACTTAAATAATGCAATCGTTACTATTTGAAACAGAAGTCAAACACAGGTTCTCTGCTCAAGAGAAAGTTAATAATGATAACCACAATTGCAGTATTTGCAAAACACTAATTATGTGTTGAGCTCTGGGTAGATGAAAGATAATCAGATCGGTCATGGTTTACAACCTAATGGGACAATGAATGGAGTTTCTGAATTCTTACTGTATTCAGAGCACTGTACTAAACGCTTTGGAGAGAAGTTGGTAGGCACGTTTCCTGTTCACAAGCAGTTTACGATCTAGAGGAAGAGATGTTTTTGTGGCTCAGTGGAAAGAGCTCAGGCTAAGGAGTCAGAGGTCATGGGTTCAAATTCCGGCTCCGCCAATTGTCAGCTGTGTGACTTTGGGCGAGTCACTTAACTTCTCTGTGCCTCAGTTACCTCATCTGTAAAAATAGGGATGAAGACTGTGAGCCCCACGTGGGGCAATCTGATCACCTTGTATCCTCCCCAGTGCTTAGAACAGTGCTTTGCACACAGTAAGCGCTTAACAATGCCATCATTATTATTATTCATTCACTCAATCATATTTATTGAGCACTTACTGTGTGCAGAGCACTGGACTAAGCACTTGGGAAGTACAAGTTGGCAACGTAGAGAGACGGTCCCAATCCCACCTGGTGCCACTCAGGTGCCCATGATGATGCCCATAATAATAATCATAATGATGGCATTTCATTCATTCATTTCATTCAATCGTATTTATTGAGCACTTATTGTGTGCAGAGCACTGGACTAAGTGCTTGGGAAGTACAAGTTGGCAACATAGAGAGACAGTCCCAATCCCACCTGGTGCCATTCAGGTGCCCATGATGATGCCCATAATAATGATCATAATGATGGCATTTCATTCAATCGTATTTATTGAGCACTTACTGTGTGCAGATCACTGGACTAAGAGCTTGGGAAGTCCAAGTCGGCAACATAGAGAGACAGTCCCTACCCAACAACGGGTTCACAGTCTAGAAGGGGGAGATGGACAAAAGAACAAAACACGTTGACAGGTGTCAAAATCGTCAGAACAAATAGAATTAAAGCTCTATGCACATCATTAACAAAATAAACAGAATAGTAAATATGTACAAGTAAAATAAATAGAGTAATCCATCTGTACAAATATATATACAAGTGCTGTGGGGAGGGGAAGGAGGTAGGGCCGGGGGGATGGGAAGGAGGAAAGGAAAAAGAGGAAAAAAGAAGAAAAAACCTCCCCACACCCTCTCCTCATCCTCTTCTTCTTCCTCTAGTCTTCCCCCTCCCCTTCTCCCTGTCCTCTCCATCTTCCTTCTTCTCCTGCCCCCCACCACCTTCTCCTCACCCTCTTCCTCCTCCTCTTATAATAATAATGATAATAAAAGCATTTATTAAGCACTTACTATGTGCAAAGCACTGTTCTAAGCGCTGGGGAGGTTACAAGGTGAACAGGTTGTCCCACGTGGGGCTCACAGTCTTCATCCCCATTTTTCAGATGAGGTAGCTGAGGCCCAGAGAAGTGAAGTGACTTGCCCAAAGTCACACAGCTGACAAGTGGAGGAGCTGGGATTTGAACCCATGACCTCTGACTCCAAAGCCCAGGCTCTTTCCACTGAGCCACGCTGTTTCTCTTCCCCCTCCTCTCCTCCTTCTTCCTCCTTCACCTATCCACCACCTCCCTGTCCTCTCTTTCTTCCTCCTCCTCATTCCCCCTTTCCTTCCCTTCTCTTCCCCTCCCCCTCTCCCAGTCATTCATTCATTCATTCAATCCTATTTATTGAGCGCTTACTGGGTGCAGAGCACTGTACTAAGCGCTTGGGAAGTACAAGCAGAGAAGCAGCATGGCTCAGCGGAAAGAGCCCGGGCTTTGGAGTCAGACTTCATGGGTTCAAATCCCGGCTCCGCCAATTGTCAGCTGTGGGACTTTGAGCAGGTCACTTCACTTCTCTGGGCCTCAGTTACCTCATCTGGAAAATGGGGATTAAGACTGTGAGCCCCCCTTGGGACAACTTGATCACCTTGTAACCTCCACAGCTCTTAGAACAGTGTTTTGCACATAGTAAGTGCTTAATAAATGTTATCATCATCATTATTATTATTATTATTATTACTAAGCACTTGGGAAGCATAAGTAGAGAAGCAGTGTGGCTCAGCAGAAAGAGCCCGGGCTTTGGAGTCAGAGGTTGTGGATTCAAATCCCAGGTCTATCAATTGTCAGTTGTGTGACTTTGGGCAAGTCACTTCACTTCTCTGGGCCTCAGTTACCTCATTTGTAAAATGGGGACTGAGACTGTGAGCCCCACGTGGGACAACCTGATCACCTTGTATTCTCCCCAGCGCTTAGAACAGTGCTTTGCACGTAGTAAGCACTTAATAAATGCCATCATTATCATTATTATTATTATTATTGATAAGGAAAGGCTATTTTTGGGATTCATTCATTCATTCATTCAATCGTATTTATTGAGCGCTTACTGTGTGCAGAGCACTGTACTAAGCGCTTGGGAAGTACAGGTCGGCAACATATAGAGATGGTCCCTACCCAACAAATGGCTCACAGTCTGGAAGGGGGAGACAGACAACAAAACAAAACATATTAACAAAATAAAATAAATAGAATAAATGTGTACAAATAAACTAAAATAGAGTAATAAATACATACAAACATATTTACAGGGATGTGATGAGGAGGGATAAGAGTTCCTATCCAAGCATATTTTTTTTGATGGCACTTATTAAGCGCTTACTATGTGCAAAGCAGTGTTCTAAGCGCTGGGGAGTTTACAAGGTGATCAGGTTGTCCCACGGGGGGCTCACAGTCTTAATCCCCATTTTACAGCTGAGGGAACTGAGGCCCAGAGAAGTGAAGTGACTTGCCCAAAGTCACCCAGCTGACAATTGGTGGAGTCGGGATTCGAACCCATGACCTCTGACTCCAAAGCCCGGGCTCTTTCCACTGAGCCACGCTGCTTCTCTACCTGCATTAAGAAGGTAAGCAGCCTCCACCCCGGCCCCGTCAAGCCACAAGCAGGACTTTGGCAAACGTATAAACAGCACAGTGAAAAGAGCCCCAGCCTGGGATTCCGAGGACCTGAGTTCTAATCCCGGCTCCACCGCTACTTGTCTGTTGTGTGACCTTGAGCAAGTCACTTCACTTCTCTGTGCCTCAGTCGCTTCGTCTGCAAAACGGAGATTAGGACTGTGAGCCCCATGCGGGGCAGGGACTGTGTTCAACCCGATTGTCTTCTATCTACCTCAGTGCTCAGTACAGTGCCTGGCATGTGGTAAGCTCTTAAGAAATTCCATGAAAAAACGAAAAAGGCTGGAAGACAGAGCCCTTTTGCAGCCTCTTTGGGAAGGGAAGCACTGTCATCTGCTGGCGCCTGAGGAGAAATAACTGAAGCAGCCCGGTTTCATTTCAATTCAATTCTATATATTGAGCGCTTACTGTATACAGGGCACTGTACTAAGCGCTTGGGAGAGTACAATACAACAATAAACAGATACATTTCCTGCCCACAGCAAACTTACAGTCTACAGCCTTCCCAGACTGAGCCCCTTCCTTCCTCTCCCCCTCGTCCCCCTCTCCATCCCCCCATCTTACCTCCTTCCCTTCCCCACAGCACCTGTATATATGTATATATGTTTGTACATATTTATTATTCTATTTATTTATTTATTCTACTTGTACATATCTATTCTATTTATTTTATTTTGTTAGTATGTTTGGTTTTGTTCTCCGTCTCCCCCTTTTAGCCTGTGAGCCCACTGTTGGGTAGGGACTGTCTCTACATGTTGCCAATTTGTACTTCCCAAGCGCTTAGTCCAGTGCTCTGCACATAGTAAGCGCTCAATAAATACGATTGATGATGATGATGATGGAGGGGGTGGGAGACAGACATTTTCCCAGTACACCCTCCCACCCTCTATCGATTAACTTTATTTTTTTGAGTGCTTACTCTGTGCTGGGCGCTGTACTGGGTACTTGGAAGAGTACAATAGAGTAGGTAGACAGGATCCCTGCCCTCGAGGAGCTTACAACTAGGAGGGGAAACAAATATTAAAACAAATTACAGATCAGGGAAACAACAGTGTACAGAAGGATATCTACATAAGGGAATGGGGATGGGATTCAAAGTGCGTCAAGAAATCAATCAGTGGTACTTCTTCATTCATTCATTCATTCAATTGTATTTATTGAGCGCTTACTGTGTGCAGAGCACTGTACTAAGCGCTTGGGAAGTACAAGTCGGCAACAGATAGAGACGGTCCCTACCCAACAACGGGCTCACAGTCTAGAAGGGGGAGACACAACAAAACAAAACGTGTAGACGGGTGTCAAAACCGTCAGAACAAATAGAATTTTAGCTATAGGCACATCACTTCCCAAGCGCTTAGTACAGTGCTCTGCACACGGTAAGCGCTCAATAAATACGATTGATTGATCATCAACAAAACAAATAGAATAGTAAATATGTACATGTACTTATTGAGAGCTTCATGTTCGCAGAGCACTGTACTAAGCGCTTCAGAGAGGTGAATACAGTGCTCCGCACCAAGCTCTCAATAAATTAAATTGAATGAATGCAGGATAACAGAGTTGGTATATTTGTTTCCTGCCCATGGAGACACAAGTCAATTGGTGCCACCAAGGGGAGGATTTGTTCGTTCACTCAATTGTATTTATTGAGCGCTTACGGTGTGCAGAGCACTGTACTAAGCGCTTGGGAAGTACGAGTCGGCAACATAGAGAGACGGTCCCTACCCAACAACGGGCTCACAGTCTAGAAGGGGATGGGGAGGATGGGGTGGGGAGATGAGAGATTAATCAGGGAGGGCTTCCTGGAGAAATACGATTTTTAGTAAGGCTCTGAAGGTGGGGAGAGTCTTCTAGACTGTGAGCCCACTGTTGGGTAGGGACCATCTCTATATGTTGCCAACTTGTACTTCCCAAGCGCCTAGTACAGTGCTCTGCACACAGTAAGTGCTCAATAAATACGATTGATTGATCGATTGATTGATTGAGAAGCACCGTGGCCAAGTAGAGACAGCACAGGCCTGGGAGCCAGAAGGGGCTGGGTTCAAAACCCCGCTGCGCCAATTGTCAGCTGGGTGACTTCGGGCAAGTCACTTCACTTCTCTGGGCCTCAGTTACCTCATCTGTAAAACGGGGATGAAGACTGTGAGCCCCCAGTGGGACAACCTGATCACCTTGTAACCGCCCCCCCCCCCAGCACTTAGAACAGTGCTTTGCACATAGTAAGCACTTAATAATAATAATAAAAATAATGGCATTTATTAAGCACTTACTACATGCAAAGCACTGTTCTAAGCACTGGGGAGGTTACAAGGTGATCAGGTTGTCCCATGGGGGGCTCACAGTCTTAACCCCCATTTTCCAGATGAGGAACTGAGGCACAGAGACTTGTCCAAAGTCACCCAGCTGACAAGTGGCAGAGCCGGGATTCGAACCCATGACCTCTAACTCCAAAGCCCGGGCTCTTTCCACTGAGCCACAGGGGCCGGGCATGAATGCCATTATTATTATTATTATTATTATTATTATTATTATTATTATTATTATTATTATTATTATTATTATTATTATTCTGTACCTCAGTTTCCTCATCTGTAAAATGGGAATTGAGACTGGTGGCCCTGTGTGGGACGGGGACTGTGTCTATCCCAATTATCTTATACCTAGCCCAGTTCCTGGCACATATATTTATTATATATTCAATTTTGTATTTATTGAGCGCTTAATGTGTGCAGAGCACTGTATTAAGCGCTTGGGAAGTACAAGTTGGCAACATCTAGAGACGGTCCCTACCCAACAACGGGCTCACAGTCTAGAAGAGAAGCAGCGTGGCTCAGTGGAAAGAGCCCGGGCTTTGGAGTCAGAGGTCATGGGTTCAAATCCCTACTCCGCCACTTGTGAGCTGTGTGACTTTGGGCAAGTCACTTCACTTCTCTGTGCCTCAGTTCCCTCATCTGTAAAATGGGGATGAAGACTGGGAGCCCCACGTGGGACAACCTGATCACCTGCATCCCCCCAGCGCTTAGAACAGTCACATAGTAAGCGCTTAACAAATACCATTAAAAAAAAAAAATCTCCTAGATTCAGAAGTCTCCCCAGAAATACCATTTTTCTATCCGCCTACGCTTTCCTGTCATTTCCTTCATTCGTTCCTTCATGAAAAGCAGCGTGGCTCAGTGGAAAGAGCCCGGGCTTGGGAGCCAGAGGTCACGGGTTCTAATCCTGACCACTTGTCAGCTGTGTGACTTTGGGCAAGTCACTTTACTTCTCTGGGCCTCAGTTCCCTCGTCTGTCAAATGGGGGTGAAGGCTGGGAGCCCCATGTGGGACAACCCGATCACCTTGTATCCCACCCCAGAGGTTAGAACAGTGCTTCGCACATAGTAAGCGCTTAACAAACGTCATCATTATTATTATTATTAATTCAATCGTATTTATTGAGCGCTTACCGTGTGCAGGGCACCGTACTAAGCACTTGGGACAGTACAACATAATAGACATACTCCCTGCCCAACAAGTCTAATGGGTGCTTAAATGTCATAATAATAATAATAATAATAATAATAATAATAATGATGGCATTTATTAAGCGCTTACTATGTGCAGAGCACTGTTCTAAGCGCTGGGGAGGTTACAAGGTGATCAGGTTGTCCCACGTGGGGCTCACAGTCAGCCCCATTTTACAGATGAGGTAACTGAGGCACAGAGAAGTTAAGTGACTTGCCTGAAGTCACACAGCTGAGAAGGGGCGGAGCCGGGATTTGAACCCATGACCTCTGACTCCAAAGCCCGGGCTCTTTCCACTGAGTCACGCTGCTTCTCTAATAATGTAAAAAATAGTTAAAAAAATAGTGCCCGGGGCCCAGCAGTCAGCGGGTCATGGGTTCTAGCGCCAGATCCGCTACTTACCTGCAGTGTGACCTTCGTTAAGTCGTTTCTCTGCCTCAGTTCCCTCATCTGTAAAATGGGGATTGAGATTGTGAGCCCCACATGAGACAGGGACCATGTCCAACTTGATTTGCTTGTACGCACCCTGATGCTTAGAACAAGCAGCATGGCTCAGTGGAAGGAGCCCGGGCTTTGGAGTCAGAGCTCATGGGTTCAAATCCCGGCTCCGCCAATTGTCAGCTGGGTGACTTTGGGGAAGTCACTTCACTTCTCTGGGCCTCAATTCCCTCATCTGTCAAATGGGGATTAAGACTGTGAGCACACAGTTGGGTAGGGACCGCCTCTATATGTTGCCAACCTGTACTTCCCAAGCGCTTAGTACAGTGCTCTGCACTGTAAGTGCACAGTAAGCACTCAATAAATATGATTGAATGAATGAATAATAAATGCCATCATTATTATTATCATTATTAACAAATGCCATCTTTATGGTTATTACCATTATGAATAATGGTACACTTAACAAATACCAAAACTATTATTAAATAATAAGGACAGTGATAATATCCATCAGGCCAGGTGGGACTGATAATCCCATGTCCAGTGACCTCATCTGTCAAATGGGGATGAAGACTGTGGGACAACCTGATCACCTTGTAACCTCCCCAGCGCTTAGAACAGTGCTTTGCATATGGTAAGCGCTTAATAAATGCCATCATTATTATTAACAAATACCATTATTATGGTTATTACCATTATTAATAATGGTACACTTAACAAATATCAAAACTATTATTAAATAATAAGGACAGTGATAATATCCACCAGGCCACGGGGGACAGATAATCGCTTGTACACTTACCTCATCAGTCAAATGGGATGAAGACTGTGGGACAACCCGGTCACCTTGTAACCTCCCCAGCGCTTACAACAGGGCTTTGCACATAGTAAGCGCTTAATAAATGCCATCATTATTATTATTACTATTAACAAATACCATTATCATGGTTATTACCATTATTAATAATGGTACACTTAGATACCAAAATTATTATTAATTAATAAGGATTGCAATTATATCCATGAGGCCAGGGGTGACAGATAATCCCTTGTCCAGTTACCTCATCAGTCAAATGGGGATGAAGACCGTGGGACAACCTGATCACCTTGTAACCTCCCCAGCGCTTAGAACACGGCTTTGCACATAGTAAGCGCTTAATAAATGCCATCATTATTATTAACAAATATCATTACGATGGTTATTACCATTATTAAGGATGGTACACTTAGATACCAAAATTATTATGAATTAATTAATAAGGATAGTGATAATATCCATTAGGCCAGGGGGGACAGATAATCCCGTGTCCAGTTACCTCATCTGTCAAATGGGGATGAAGACTGTGGGACAACCTGATCACCTTGTAACCTCCCTAGCGTTTAGAACAGGGCTTTGCACATAGTAAGCGCTTAATAAATGCCATCATTATTACTATTATTAACAAATACCATTATCATGGTTATTACCATTATTAATAATGGCACACTTAACAGATACCAAAATTATTATTAATAAGGACAGTGATAATATTCATCAGGCAAGGGGGAACAGATAACCCCGTGTCCAGTTACCTCATCTGTCAAATGGGGATGAAGACTGTGGGACAACCTGATCACCTTGTAACCTCCCCAGCGCTTAGAACAGTGCTTTGCACATAGTAAGTGCTTAATAAAGTGCCTCAGTTACCTCATCTGTAAAATGGCGATTAAAACTGTGAGCCCCATGTGGGACACTCTCATCACCTTGTACCTCCCCAGCGCTTAGAACAGTGCTTTGCACATAGTAAGTGCTTAATAAAGTGCCTCAGTTACCTCATCTGTAAAATGGCGATTAAAACTGTGAGCCCCATGTGGGACACTCTCATCACCTCGTACCCCCCAGCACTTAGAACAGTGCTTTGCACATAGTAAGTGCTTAATAAAGTGCCTCAGTTACCTCATCTGTAAAACGGGGATTAAAACTGTGAGCCCCATGTGGGACACTGTCATCACCTTGTACCCCTGCAGCGCTTAGAACAGTGCTTTGCACATACTAAAAGTGCTTAATGAAGTGCCTCAGTTACCTCATCTGTAAAATGGGGATTAAAACTGTGAGCCCCATGTGGGACACTCTCATCACCTTGTACCCTCCAGCGCTTAGAACAGTGATTTGCACATACTAAGTGCTTAATAAAGTGCCTCAGTTACCTCATCTGTAAAATGGGGATTAAAACTGTGAGCCCCATGTGGGACACTCTCATCACCTTGTACCCTCCCCAGCGCTTAGAACAGTGCTTTGCACATAGTAAGTGCTTAACGAATACCATCATTATTATTATTATTATTATTAGAAGAGCCGCAACCTCCGCCAGCCCAGGAATGGCGAGGAGCAGGAAGCCGCTTGAGGCCGATCCCATTTGGCTCGCCATGGGACGTTGGGCAGAGCGGGACGTTGCGCAGAGCAGGCGGCGCACAGCTGAGGAAACGGCAAATGGGCAGGACGTTTCGACCGGTCCCCGAGGTCAGTCCGCAACTGGATGCAACAGAAAGGAGGAAAATCAGCATTGGCCATTTTGGGTGGCCGCGCTAACCAGGGCCAGTGAGAAATGACCGCAGCTTCCCCACCCCTCAGAAATGGAAAAAAGAATCCGCTAACGAACCCCATCAAATGCAGCGCGGCTCAATGGACGGAACTTGGTACAGCGAGTCCGAGGATCTGGGTTCTAATCCCTGCTTGGCCACACGTCTGACTGAGCCCCCTTTTTCCTCTCCTCCTTCCCCTCCCCACAGCACCTGTATATGTTTGGACAGATTTATTACTCTATTTATTTGACTTGGACATATTTACTATTCTATTTATTTTGTTAATGATCATCATCATCATCATCAATCGTATTTATTGAGCGCTTACTGTGTGCAGAGCACTGTACTAAGCGCTTGGGAAGTACAAATTGGCAACATATAGAGACAGTCCCTACCCAACAGTGGGCTCACAGTCTAAAAGGGGGAGACAGAGAACAAAACCAAACATACTAACAAAATAAAATAAATAGAATAGATATGTACAAGTAAAATAGAGTAATAAATATGTACAAACATATATACATATATACAGGTGCTGTGGGGAAGGGAAGGAAGTAAGTCAGAGGGGGATGGAGAGGGGGACGAGGGGGAGACGAAGGAAGGGGCTCAGTGTGGGAAGGCCTCCTGGAGGAGGTGAGCTCTCAGTAGGGCCTTGAAGGGAGGAAGAGAGCGAGCTTGGCGGATGGGCAGAGGAAGGCCATTCCAGGCCCGGGGGAAATGATGTGCATCTAGATTTACTTTGATTTATTCTGACGACTTGACACCTGTCTACATGTTTTGTTTCGTTGTCTGTCTCCCCCTTCTAGACTGTGAGCCCACTGTTGGGTAGGGACCGTCTCTATATGTTGCCAACTTGTACTTCCCAAGCACTTAGTACAGTGCTCTGCACACAGTAAGTGCTCAATAAATGATTGAATGAATGAATAGGGACCGTCTGTTTCCAACTTGTACTTCCCAAGCGTAGTACAGTGCTCTGCACACAGTAAGCGCTCAATAAATACGATTGAATGAATAGGGACCATTTCCAACTTGTACTTCCAAGCGCTTAGTACAGTGCTCTGCACACAGTAAGTGCTCAATACCATTGAATGAATGAATGAATAGGGACCGTGTTTCCAACTTGTACTTCCCGAGCGCTTAGTACAGTGCTTTGCACACAGAAAGCGGCTCGCTTCGGCAGCACATATATTAAAATTGGAACGATAAAGATTAGCATGGCCCCTGCGCGACGACGACACACAAATTCGTGACACGTTTTTCTATTCTATTTATTTTATTAATATGTTTTGTTTTGTTGTCTGTCTCCCCCTTCTAGACTGTGAGCCCGCTGTTGGGTAGGGACCGTCTCTATATGTCGCCAACTTGTACTTCCCAAGTGCTAAGTACAGTGCTCTGCACACAGTAAGCACTCAAGAAATGATTGAATGAATACAGTTGAATGAATGAATGTCTGCTGTGTGACCTTGGGCAAGTCACTTCACTGGGCCTCAAATACCTCATCTGTAAAACGGGGATTAAAACTATGAACCCCATATTGGACAGGAGTGCTCTGCACATAGTAAGCGCTCAATAAATACGACCGAATGACCAAGAGACAGGAACTGAGTTCAATGTCCAACTTGACCCTATCCTGACGCTTGGAACAGTGCTTGGCACAAAGTAAGCACTTAAGTAGCACCAAAATTATTAAATGCTTATTTGATTAAGAGACAGACAGAACTTCTGGGCGTATTCAGGCCCCTGGAAGTTGCACCTATCCTAAAATCCATGCTCTTCATACTTCATAAAGGATGGAAAATACAACTGCAAAAAATGAAAAAAAAAACGACAGGATTTTTTTTTTTGCTTTTATTTATAAGAAAGATGATAACAGTGGCCGAGTCGTTTTGGTTTCTTGTTTGGTTTTTTTTTGCAAAACTGATTTAAAGTCATTTTCCCATCATCTTGGACTTACTGTTTGCTTGTTTAAAAAAAAAAAAGCCGAAAAGCCCGATTTCAGTATTCTTCCCCGAGTTAACAAAACAAGGAGCCTGATTTGTTTGGCGGAGGCAACAGACATCAGGGCAGGGAGAAATGAGATAAAATTCATTAATATACAAGTATAAAAATATGTGGCTTGGAATTCAGAATAATAATTTAATAACTCTTGGTCGTTTCATAGGTTTCTGGGAATGGAACCGATACATATCCCGATCCTGTCACGAGAGGTAGAATTCCGGCGTTCGGTACGACGTTCCAAGAGAGGGTCAGCGTGACGTTCCTGTTACCTCTGGAAAAGGAAAGGGAGTCATTAGCAAAAGACACCCCTGCGGGAAAATGGGATTTCAAACACCAGAACCTCCGAATTCCCTGGATTGTATGTACTGAGCGCTTCCCGCGTGCAGAGCACTGAACTCAGCGCTTGGGAGAGTCGGAGACGACAATGAACAGACACGCACTCCCTAAGGACGCAGCTCCTTAACCCAGAAGGAACCACCAAGTTTCTCTCCCACCGTGAGAAGCACAGAGCCGCCGAGCGAAAGGGCAGAGAGCGCGGGCCTGGGTTCGAATCCAGACCTGCCGCTTGGCTGAGGTAATAATAATAATGATAACGACGGCATTTATTAAGCGCTTACTATGTGCAAAGCACTGTTCTAAGCACTGGGGAGGTTACAAGGTGATCAGGTTGTCCCACTGGGGGCTCACCGTCTTCATCCCCATTTTCCAGATGAGGGGACTGAGGCGCAGAAAAGTGAAGTGACTTGCCCAAAGTCACCCAGCTGACAAGAGGCGGAGCCGGGATTTGAACCCATGACCTCTGACTCCAAAGCCCGGGCTCTTTTCCACTGAGCCACGCTGCTTCCCCAAGGTGAAGTGTGAACTGGGCAGCCACTTGTCTTCCCTGGTCCTTGGTTTCCTTACCTGCTGTTGAACTGTGGCCCAACTGTACTATCATCTGTTGCCAACGGTACTTTCCTGACGCTCAGTATAGTGCTCTGCACACAGTAAGCGCTCAATAAATACGACTGAATGAACGAACCTGTAAAATGGGGATCCTACTCCCTCCTACTTTGTTTGTGAGCCCCATGCGGGATAGAAGGGCGGTGTCTGGCCTGTTTTCTACTGATATCTACTCCAGCACTTTGTGAAGTACTTGGCCCCCAGTAAGCCCAGCATAGTTCATTCCATGGTATTTACTGAGCGCTTCCTGTGTGCAGGGTACTGTACTAAGTAAGGATGATACTATGCAGTCGTCCACAAAGAGTTCCCCTTCCGTAGCCGCCCCAAAATGGTGGGAATGGTCCCCGGCCACAGCTGGGCTGCCCGTCCTATCCGGCAGACCCCGGGGCCAGGGGGTGTATGGATCGTCGGTAGCCACCTGGCTACCGCTCGACCACTCAGAGCAGCAGCGTGGCTCAGTGGAAAGAGCCCGGGCTTGGGAGTCAGAGGTCATGGGTTCGAATCCCGGCTCTGCCACTTGTCAGCTGTGTGATTTTGGGCAAGTCACGTCACTTCTCTATGCCTCAGTTCCCTCATGTGTCAAACGGGGATTAGGACTGTGAGCCCCATGTGGGACAACCTGATCACCTTGTAACCACCCCAGCGCTTACAGCAGTGCTTTGCTCACATTAGGTGCTTAATAAATGCCATTGTTATTATTATTATTACTGGCCCAGCTCCCTAGGGCTGAGAGCCTGTCAATCCAGGCCAGACGGACTCCAGAGGGCATCTCTGAGAAGCAGCGTGGCTCAGTGGAAAGAGCCCGGGCTTTGGAGTCAGAGGTCATGGGTTCGAATCCCGGCTCTGCCAATTGTCAGCTGTATGACTTTGGGCAAGTCACTTCACTTCTCTTTGCCTCAGTCACCTCATCTGTGAAACGGGGATGAAGACTGTGAGCCCCCCGTGGGACAACCTGATCACCTTGTTACCTCCCCAGCGCTTAGAACAGTGCTTTGCACATAGTAAGCACTTAATAAATGCCATTTTATTACTATTATCTCTCTGGATTGCCCAGGGTGGGCGGTAGCCTCCTGGTTCCAGCTGGGGTCCCAGCCCCGGGAGCCTGCGGGCCTCTACACGCTGCCAGGGGCCGAGGCAGAGTCTGCCGGGACGGGATGGGACGCAGCCAGCGCTGGCCCTCCGGGAACATCAAACAAGTCACTTAACTTCTCTGAGCTTAGTATAGTGCTCTGCACACAGTAAGCGCTCAATAAATATGATTGATTGATTGATTGAGGACTGTGAGCCCCACGTGGGACAACCTGATCACCTTGTATCCCCCCCAGCGCTTAGAACAGTGCTTTGCACATAGTAAGCGCTTAATAAATGCCATTATTATTATTATTATTGAGCCTCAGTGACCTCATCTGGCAAATGGGGATGAAGACCGTGAGCACCACGTGGGACAACCTGATCACCCTGTATCCCCCCAGTGCTTAGAACAGTGCTTTGCACATAGTAAGCGCTTATCAAATGCCATTATTATTATCATTCTTATCAAACGCCACCGCTGCGATGGGCTGGGCCGGGCCGGCCGGCCAACTCCTTCAGGGCAACGAACCCGCCTTCTAACTACTGGACTCTCCCCACCGTTCGGTAGAGACAGGGCTCCATACACCGTAAGCGCTCCATCGATACCATCGACTGCCCGACGGGTCAGGGCCGAGCGCTGCCCTCGGCCCACCATCTGGGAAGCCCCCTCCCATTTTGGGACAGTCTGGAAGGAGCAAACCTGGCCATGGACCTCATCGAGTAGCGCGCCCATCTTGTCATCACCGCCTCCGCCTCGCCGGCCTGTCCGTCTCTTCTCCCCCCGCCCCCCCGGCTAAACGTCGGCGAGAACGCTATCGGGCTCTGCTCACTTGAGACCGTTTCCGTCGTCAAAGAAGAAGTATTTTGACTTCATGTCCTTCAGCAGCAGCTTCGGATTGTCGCCTCTCAGAATGATCTTGTCCCAGAGCACGACCTGGTTCAGAGCCTACGATGACAGAAAAGTGAATCAGAAGGTTGATTTCACAGAGCACCCGGCTGCGACAAATGAAAACCATCATTGACACAAAGGAGCAAATTAAACAGGTACACAGCTCGCGTGATGTGCGTTATCAATCTTGTTCATCAATCCGTATCGAAGGAAATGACGCACTGAAACATTCCGGCGTGAAAATGAATAATAGGGGTCTCCTTGTAGACTAAGTTCCTCTGACAAGGGAGCGTGTCTACCAACTTGCTTATAATGTACTCTCCCAAGCGCTTAGTACGTGCTCTGCACCTCACAAGGGCTCAATAAATGCCACTGATTGGTTGATTTGGGGCTTCCCTCCCTTGGAGCAGGATTTTGTTGTTTGGGGGATTCTAAAACGTATTTTCAGTTTTTGAGTGTTACAAACTGCTTCTAAGTACAGGGCCAGTCCGCAATGCACACTGGTGTTCGACCATAAAGGACCGGTTACCTTGCCTGACAACTACATTCGGGAAACCGGATCCCCGCTCCCGTGCTAAACGAAGGCGAAAAGAAATTAGATTTACTAAGGACGGCAACCTCTGAATGAAGGAGCAACTGATCGGGAGCTTCACAAAGATACGTGACCTCCTCCGGAGAAAGAGCGAAAATTCCTCAATCAATCAATCAATCGTATTTATTGAGCGCTAACTGTGTGCAAAGCACTGTACTCCTCCAATGTTCCAATTTCCTAGACTGAACCCTCTGCCGTTTGCTCCATCATTTACGCAGCAGCTGAACCACCCACAAAAGACACTTCTCACCAAGTGCCTCAAAAAGCAGTTGAGGACAAACCGGAAGCTCGAGGCTGTCTCGGCTGCCAATTAACGGCAAGATGGAGCGACTATTTTTCTAGATTCCTCAACTCCCCGCTTTGATAACAGAACACATCCCTAATGCCAAGTCGACTTCCTGAGTTATGCTGGGAAACTGACGATTTTTCACTTAGACTCGATTCATCCCCAAATCAAGCCGCTAAAATGACCGCGCTTTGGGGGAGTGTGGCTTGCTGAGACAAATAGCCAACTCCGCACCCTGCTCAGAGAATTCACCTCGAACGAAGAAGCTTCTCGGGAAATGCTGATGTCGAAAAGGCAGAGGGAGAAGTGACCTAAACTTTGACCCTGGGAGGCGGGCAGAGGATCCTGGCCTTATCCCTCTCTCCTCCGCCCGCCTCCCCAGCTGACCTCTCGGCTGGAGGATGAAGGATGAGGATGAAGGAAGAGCCGGCAGCTTCTGGCTCAGAGACGGAAAACTGGGTTAAGAAAAAGGGATGGTGGAGCGGGGCGGGGGAGAGGTAAGGGGAGAGGTGTGGACATCTGTTTTGGATCCTTGCTGAGGACTTTTGAATTATCGAGACTAAGTTCGTCGTGGGCAGGGAATGTAGCTGTTTGTTGTTGCACCGTACTCTCCCCCACGTTCAAGGGAATGCTCTGCACATAAAAGGGGAAGCAAAAGTCAAAGATGGGGCGGAGGCTTTGTTGCTGATGTTTCCCTCCCCCTTCTTTCCCTCTCTTCCCATTCCCCTTCTTTCCTTCCTTCATTCATTCAATCGTATTTATTGAGCGCTTACTGTGTGCAGAGCACTGTACTAAGCGCGTGGGAAGTACAAGTTGGCAACATATAGAGACGGTCCCTACCCAACAGCGGGCTCACAGTCTAGAAGGGGGAGACAGACAACAAAACAAAACATATTAACAAAATAAAATAAATAGAATATGTACAAATAAAATAAGTAGAGTAATAAATGCGTACAAACATATATACATATACACAGTACCCAACAGCGGGCTCACAGTCTAGAAGGGGGAGACAGACAACAAAACAAAACATATTAACAAAATAAAATAAATAGAATATGCACAAATAAAATAAGTAGAGTAATAAATGCATACAAACATATATACATATACACAGGTGCTGTGGGGAGGGAAAGGAGGTAAGGCGGGGGGGGATGGGGAGGGGGAGAGGAAGGAGAGGGCTCAGTCTGGGAAGGCCTCCTGGAGGAGGAAGCTCCTCCCGCCCAAGCTCCTGCTGCCTCTGAACCCAGCTGGGAAGCCAGGAGCAGAGACGCTCGGCTCTCCTCTCCCCCCGAAGGGAAGGCATGGGCTAGTTCAATCAATCAATCAATCGTATTTATTGAGCGCTTACTGTGTGCACAGCACTGTACTAAGCGCTTGGGAAGTACCCAGGCCTGACCTCAACGAGGTCTTTCCGCCAGAAGCGGTGCGCTGAGGCTGTCGTGGGGCTGCTGCTTCCATCACTGCCCCGGCCCGGGCTGCCACCTTGTAGGGTGTGGACCTTCCCACCCTGCTCTGATGTAACCTCCTGCCGTTGTCTAGGTCTTTAGTACTGTGCTTGGCACAGGGCACTTAAACGGCGGAAACAAGAACCACCCACCTCCTTACTGCCACGGGCTGGGTCTGCTCCTCTAACCCACTCCTCGGAAAGCCCCCCGCGACAGCGGAGAACAGGGAAATCAATCAATCAATTGTATTTATTGAGCGCTTACTGCGTGCAGAGCACTGTACTAAGCGCTTGGGAAGTACAAGTTGGCAACATATAGAGACAGTCCCTACCCAACAGTGGGCTCACAGTCTAAAAGGGGGAGACAGAGAACAAAACCATACTAACAAAATAAAAGAAATAGAATAGACATGTACAAGTAAAATAAATAGAGTAATAAATATATATAAACATATACATATATACAGGTGCTGTGGGGAAGGGAAGGAGGTAAGATGGGGGGATGGAGAAGGGGACGAGGGGGAGCATCACCACGCTGGGATTTTTGCTTACGGTTTCTCAACTTAAAAGCGCTGCCTTAGTTCAAGGACGAACGAGAATGCCTCAGGAAGGGGGTAAGGAGGAAGGGAACGGAGCAACTTCAGAATCCAAAGGGAAGTTGGAGCTTCCCTGGCCAAGAAAACGATTCATATCGGAAGTGGATATTTGAGGATCCTTTAATCAGGGGGCAAGTGTGAGTGCAGAACCTCAAAGACGGGAGAGGGTGAGAATGACAGGTGAGCTCCCTGCATGGGGAAGAGGAGGGAGGAGAGAGCTGGGCTGAGCAGTCTCTAGACTGTAAGCTCACTGTGGGTAGGGAATGTGCCTGGAATATTGTTCTATTGTACTCTCCCAATACAGCACTCTGCACGCAGTAAGCTCTCAATAAATACAATCCACTGACTGTCTCCCTTCCTAAGGAGCAAGAGGGACAGGGAGACTAGGGCCCCAAAGAGATGAGCCCAAATCACGGCATCAATATCCTCAAGGTCCTCATTCATTCATTCAATCGTATTTATTGAGCGCTTACTGTGTGCAGAGCACTGTACTAAGTGCTTGGGAAGTACAAGTTGGCAACATATAGACAAGGTCCCTACCCAACAGTGGGCTCACAGTCTAGAAGGGGGAGACAGACAACAAACCAAAACATATTAACAAAATAAAATAATTAGAATAAATATGTACAAATAAAATAAATAGAGTAATAAATCCGTACAAACATATATACATATATACAGGTGCTGTGGGGAGGGGAAGGAGGTAAGGCAGGGGAAATGGGGAGAGGAAGGATGGGGCTCAGTCTGGGAAGGTCTCCTGGAGGAGGTGAGCTCTCAGTAGGGCCTCACAAAGCCGAGTCTACACCATCAGCTACAATCGGAGAATAACTCCTGTATATATGTATATATGTTTGTACATATTTATTACTCTATTTATTTATTTTACTTGTACATATCTATTCTATTTATTTTATTTTGTTAGTATGTTTGGTTTTGTTCTCTGCCTCCCCCTTTTAGACTGTGAGCCCAATGTTGGGTAGGGACTGTCTCTATATGTTGCCAATTTGTACTTCCCAAGCGCTTAGTACAGTGCTCTGCACATAGTAAGCGCTCAATACGACTGATGATGATGAACTCTTTCCCAGTGAATTGCTGAGGCAAGACTCTGAGGCAAGACTCAAATGTGCCCTCAAATCAAATCACAGCAAGAGCTACGGATCCCGCCCCCCCCCACAAAAAAAGTTTAGATATGCTAAACTTTCGGAAAGACTGGCCACGCTCTTTCTGCAGAGCCGGGATTTTTTGAAGCCTGACCTGACCTGTGCAACTGTGGTTCTCCCTCCCCTTTAGCACCTACTCTTTCTCCAACACCTGAAAAAAATCGATTTGCGGGGCTTTGTTGCATCATAACCTAAAACAGCGCGCAGGCGATCCTGCCCCAGATAAATTCCTAATGTAGGCAACGAAGCCATCCCTTGCTTTCGAACACCCCACCACCGGCGAAGTACACCTAGGACTGACTGTGGGGCTGGAGAGGCCAATGAACCATCCACAGCGCTGGCCACCCAAACGGTCGCACCTTTTAGCAATGTTGTGTTTGACGGGTGCGGCTCCGGTCCATGAGAAGCTTCTGCTCACAGAGCCGCTTCCTTCTCCAAGGCAGTGCATCCCACAGCTCGCTCCTCAGCATCAGACTCCCGGTTTCCCGCTGGGAAGCTGGGGGCCTGGGGCTGGGTTTTTAGGGGATCCTTAAAACGTTTCCCCTGCCCTCCTTGCTTCCATTTTCCCAATGTCAGCTCTAAAGTCATATCAGAACATTAAAATCCCAACAGAATGCCCTAGCCCAGGCCCGCGGCAAGTTTAAGGCCGCGATGAAGACAGGCAAGGAAAAGATGGACAGAACTCTTGGTTAAAAAAAAATTTTAGAGACCACTGAAGGCATCGACCTATCATCTCCATCAGACACAGCCAGCCTCATGATAGTTAATATCTGTCTCCCCGCCTAGGCTACGCTCGCTTGTGGCTAGGGACCAGGTCTACCAACTCAGTTGAATTGTACTCCTCCAAGCGCTGAAAGCAGTGCTCTGGACACAGTAAGTACTCAACAGATACCATTCTTCAAAAGCCGCTCTAAGCCCTCTTAAATCAACCCCCTCTGCTAATTAATTCCTCCCTGCTACCTTTACACCCTCCTCAGCATACATCAACTTCTAAAATCTAAGTTCTTTGTGGGCCTAGAAAGAATCACTTTTATTATCCTGTACTTCTTGAGCACCTAGTGGGTGCTCAGTTAATGGTTGTTACTACTACTACTACTACTACTACTACAACTACTACTACAACTACTACTACTACTACTACAACTACTACTACAACTACTACACCATTTACCCTCTAGCTCCTCTTTCCCCACTCAGGCTCCTATGCTGTATCCCTGTCCTTTTTCTTTGTAACTACATCATGTCCTGCCGCCTGCCCGCCGCTGTTAGATTGTAAACGCCTTGTGGGCAGGAAGCATGTGTCTTACTGCAGCTGTAACCTCCTAAAGGCTGAGTGCAGTGCTCTGCACACAGCACCCAAATACTATCATCCGCTTTTCTGGATAATAATAATAATAACGATGGCATTTATTAAGCGCTTACTATGTGCAAAGCACTGTTCTAAGCGCTGGGGAGGTTACAAGGTGATCAGGTTGTCCCACAGGGGGCTCAGTCTTAATCCCCATTTTACTGACGAGGGAATTGAGGCCCAGAGAAGTGAAGTGACTTGCCCAAAGTCACACAGCTGACAAGTGGCGGAGGCGGGACTTGAACCCATGACCTCTGACTCCAAAGCCCGGGCTCTTTCCACTGAGACACGCTGCTTCCCCGCAGTGGATGCCACTGCTAAGTGTGAGGCAGCAAATGGGATTTCCACCCAATTTCTACCGTTTAGGACAAGAATAGAAACCAGGCGGTAAGATTTACTATAACCATTGGAGGGTGATTTGACCGATTTGACTCCCGACAGCAGCGTGGCTCAGCGGAAAGAGCCCGGGCTTTGGAGTCAGAGGTCACGGGTTCAAATTCCGGCTCCAACAATTGTCAGCTGTGTGACTCTGGGCAAGTCACTTCACTTCTCTGTGCCTCAGTTACCTTATCCCTCATGGGGATTAAGACTGTGAGCCCCACGTGGGACAACCTGATCACCTTGCATCCCCCCAGCGCTTAGAACAGTGCTTTGCACATAGTAAGCGCTTAAGAAATACCATTATTATTATTATTATTATCTTCCAGAGGCTCAACCCCAGCCCCGTGTCTACTGGTTGCTGTACTGTAAATAAATTATGGTATTTGTTAAGTGCTATGTGCCAAGCACTGTTCAAAGCGCTCATTCTCCCAAGTGCATAGTACTCAATAAATACAGCTGAATGGTTAACCCCCACGTCACTTCCCGAGCAGCCGAGAGACCGATGACCACGTCCACGTCAGGCACACACCCTCCAGCCCGCAGTTCTTACCCCCTGCCCATTTCACGTGAAGCTTCACGGGGCTAGGAGGGTGGTTCCCTACTGCGACTGCCAAACATACTGAGCACTGCCCGTGCCCGCAAAGGAAGACTGAATGAACAGCTTTTACATCACACACCGGGGACTTGAAAGACATTTTTACTTACGTTGTTTTTCGTTGAATATTCTGCCGATAAGTACAGAAATAACTGCTTAACATTCCAATCAAATATCCCCTGCAGATGTGGGAAAATTAAGGAACCAACCCAGCGGATGAACAACCGACAGGGCACAGGCGGTTGACTGAGGGAACTCAAAAGAATTTTTCTGGGATAAAACACGGGTTGTAGAGATTCCATCTAAAGTGGAAGAGAAGCCAAGACTCCCAAAGGCCAGGCCAGGGTGCGGTGAGACGTGACAATCAATCAATCAATTGTATTTATTGAGCGCTTACTGTGTGCAGAGCACTGTACTAAGCGCTTGGGAAGTACAAGTGGCAACATATAGAGACAGCCCCTACCCAACAGTGGTCTCACAGTTTCAGGGTGACCTTCGGGACCTCCTGAACCTGGGGCAAAGGGCGTGCCCCTAGACCCCAGTGGAAAGATCCAGCCTACGGAAGGTGTAATTAAAGCAGGAACCTCTACCACTGAAACACAATTTATTTTACATCTATAGGTCTGAATAAGTCCCAGGCTCCAAGAGCTGTGTGTTGCATCTATTATCCAATTTATCCTCACAACAACAACCCTCTGAGGTCGGGGATGATTGAGTATTGTCAAGAAATTACGGCACAGAGGGCTCAACTTGCTCAAGTTCCCAAAGTCAGTGGCAGAACAGGAGCAGGTTTATTTTTACTAATTATTAACGATATTTAATAAGCACTGTGGAAGACACAAGATAATCAGAGGCAGTGTGGTTCTAATCCCGGCTCTGCCATTTGCCTACTATATGATCTTGGGCAAAGCCGCTTGGCTTCTCTGTGCCTCAACTAAAATCAATCACTAACACTATCAAGTGCTAACTGTGTGCTGAGCGCTGTTCTAAATTCTTGGGAAAGTACAATGAAAATACGTGCTTTCTCCTTCCCCCTTAGTCTCTGTCCCACGCCGGGCTCACAGCTAAGGGATCTGATTGTATTGGATCTACCTTCGTACTTAGCATGTGATCTAATGCTTAACAAATCCCACAATTATTTCTGTTTCAGTGATCTTGGTACATTTCAGGGGAGAGTTGAAATTAAGACCGAAGAGAATAGTCGTTTACGGCGCCTGTGACTTACAAAAATATGGAGGCTGGGGAGGGACCAGAAAGAAATGTATATATTTGATTACTTCTCTAGAAAATGATTTTGCCAAGTTTTAGTATTTCCATGGCACTGACGAATACAACCCACAAGAGGACTGAAACAGGCAACGGCCCGAGCTAGCCGATAAACCACCAAATTATAGGTGTTGCGTCTCGGACGGGCGGTCTCCAATTAAATGTGCCGTGGGGGTTTATTAGTGCAGGGAACCGTTTTGGAAGTGGCTGGCATTTTTTAGCTAGTGACTCTGCGAGTTCCGCATAGGTCTGACATTAAGGCTCGGTCCTAAATTATCCAATGTTATTGAAGACTTGAAGCCGGGGCACTCGATGCTCCTGCTTCTGTAACCTTTCTTCCTCAACAATACGGCGAGCATCTCGCATTTATATTAGACCTTTCTTCCAGGGGACTCAGAGGGCTCTCGTACCCAATAAGGGCCTAGTGGTAGGGGCGGGTCTGCTTTAGGAAAAACTCTTATCGTATTCCCCAGAGGAGGATTAAGTTTCCCTTTTAAGCCCAAGGGGGAATTTGGGGTTGGCGGGGGCAACGCGATGGAAAGAGGGTGTTTATCCATCATTGCTGTTACCACCCAACGAGGGTTCCCAGCATTAACAGCTAACAGCTCCCGGGCCCGGAGGCTGCTGGGGTGGTTTCAGTGCCCGTGGGGGGGCCCGGGGGGGCTTGGGGAGAGGCAGAGGGGCTACATCGCCTCCTCACCACGTTCTACGGTGGAAAGGATCTCTGAGTCCGGCCGCCTTGGATGGCCGGAGAGGCCCAGAACTGCCGTCAGGGCCGCATCCGGGCCCCGCCTGGCTCCCTCCCACAGGGTGGGTCTCCCGGGGTCGTCAGTCGCGTTCAAAACGCTGGGAGAAGGGAGTTCTGCCGGGTGCCAGTTTCAGTGGGTGACCGTCACCAACCGCCCCCCAGGACCGGGTGACCCCGACTTGACCCTTACGGAGGGAGATGGGCGAGGGGGGAATGACATGCTGGTCCACTGGCAGACTAGGACACACAGACTCCCAGAACAACAATCTCTTTCGCTGGTCCACAGGGTCTAAAACGCCGGGCTTCCTAACGCTTTTGGCTCACCTACCCCGCGGACCCAACTCGGCCCATCCTTGTATGGAAACCTGAACCCGGGAGATGCAACAGGAGGGGAACGTAAAGACCTCGAGGGCAATCTTCAACTCTTGTGTGCCTGAGCCAGGGCCATCAACATTAGGAGGATACAATCACAGGCTTTCCGGTTGGCCCCATATTCAGCTCGTTGTGGGTAGGGATGTGTCCATTTATTGGTGTATTCCATCATCATCAATCGTATTTATTGAGCGCTTACTGTGTGCAGAGCACTGTACTAAGCGCTTGCACATGCTCCCAAGCGCTTAGTACAGTGCTCTGCACACCGTAAGCGCTCAGTAAATACGACCCAATGAATGATGGTTTGAATGAACTGCCAGCTAGACGGCACCTTTCCCCACGCGGCCATTACGCGTTACCGAATCAAATCACCAGCGGATGGTGATTTTCACCCCGAATGACGATCGGGGATCCCCGTCGCCCCGATCCGGGAAAGCCCGCTCCAGACGATTTCCCACACTTAACGGCTCGGCACGGCGGACCTAAAGGTGAACTAATATTTCCACAAAGGATATCTGCAGTTACATCGAACGTAATGAATCCCAGATCGCTTCTTTCTCGAGGTCCGGTGAAATCTTCTACGTTTTTTCTAAAAGCAGAACGGAACAAAACACAGCAAAAAAACCCAGAGTTGAGACTCTTTTCACTAGTCACACCATAGCCACGCATAGTCTTAAATGGGGGCAAGTGAAGGGGTAAAACGCCCCCGCGGTGAATGGAGCCTTTGATCACGGGCCTGTTTCCGATCACCCCCACATTCCCACACGGCCAGAATCCAACATGGTTTGAATCCCACTACCACCGGAAGCGAGTAAAAATCCAAAAGTCTAAGGAAGGGGTGAGTTTCCCAAAAAGGAGGTCAGATCTTAGGAGTCCCACGAGCTATCGAGTGGTATTGAGAATCCTCTCGACTGACTCATTTCAACTACGGGACCCCTGCGGGAAACGATCGGCAGAGGAGGGCGGTGCGCTTTGGAGCTGCCCGAAACCATAGGAAAAGGGTGGGAACACCGGGATGGGCGAGAAAGATGGCAGACAGGAAGTGACCTTGAAAGGCAAGTCCAAAAAGGATCCTGAAAAAAGCACCAGAGACCTGGTCCGAAACAGCAAAGCATCATTCAGTGAAGGCTAAACCCGCTGGCTGAGGAAGGGGAATGAGAAAAACACATAAATAAGCAGAGGGTAGGAATCGCTCATTGCGGGCAAGGAGTGCATCTCCCAACTCTTGCTGAACTGTACTCTCCCAAGCGCTCAGTACAGTGCTCTGCACGGCGTAAGCGCTCGATAAATGATGATTTCAGGAGACATTTTCAACCTACTCGAAGGCAGGGAGTAAGGAGCTAGGGAATAACAAAAGGCCGCAATGATTAGGGGGAAGTAATTCCAAACCAGAGTCATTTCCAAGCCACAGTCCTCTAGACGGTGAGCCTGTTGTGGGCAGGGATTGTCTCTAGTGCGCTCTTCCAAGCGCTTAGTACAGTGCTCTGCACACAGTAAGTGCTCAGTAAATACAGTTGAATGAATTTTCCCAGTAAAGGGCAATGAAAGCAATGTGCAGTGGTACTGCAATTCCAGGCGGTTATTACTACTTAGCTTGCTGTGTTTCAGGGGGGCCCTGCTGGCTCTTTCTGACCATCCTAGAGGCTCATTTTAGTTAAGGAAAACTAGGATCTGAGCGGTTGCCCACCGCGGCCTCTGCCTCCTCCTGAACCTGCCCGGTTGGCTTCCCGAACGAGAGACACGTGCAGCTGCCTCTGCGTTTTGAAGGGGAGGAGAAAGGAGGGAAAGCCGGCGGGAGCCCGCATCTTTCTGGTGGGGAGATGGGAGGGAGCGGGATGAGGGCGCTCCCCATCAGCCCCCGCGGACCGGTGGGCGGGCCGACCTCGCGCTGTACTTGCCAAGCGCTTAGTCCAGTGCTCTGCACGCAGGAAGCGCTCGATAAATACGACTGAATGGATGAATCCGACCCAAACCGGGGCACAAACAGGCCAGGCTATGCCGTCACAGCTCTCCACCCCCCCCACCCCACCCCGCCCGAGTTCATCAGGGGGATGTAGTGAGCGCTTCCTCTGGGTGTATGGGGGCACTGGTCCGAGCGCTGTGGGGAGGGCAGGTGCCAAGCTGGGGGAGGGGACGGGGGTGGGGGGAGGAGGAGGAAGAGGAGGAGGAAGGGGGAGTGTCAGTGTCGGGGGAGTTTGATGTTGTGTTGGTTGCTCATTGGCTGCGTCCTGGGCAAGGCCGCCACAGGGACCCGAGGGGGTTGAGACAGGGAAAGAGAGGGGGACAGACAGAGAGAAACGGGGGAAGGTCCAGGGGGGCGGGAGGGCGGACGGACGGACAGACAGAAGCTGGGGGCGGGGGGAGATTTGGGGAAGGAGAGAGAGGGAGAAATTAGGGGGTTCGAGCAGGGAGCGAGAGAAAACGGGGGGAACTGAGAGGTTGGGGAGAGGAGAAGAAAATGGGAGGAAAAACTGGGGGGGTTGGAAGGGAGGGGAAGAAACTGGGGGGAGAAATTGGGGGGTTGGGATGTGGGGAGAGGCTGGGGGAGAGGGAGAGAAAATGGGGGAGAGGAGAAGAAATTGGGGGAGGAGAAATTGGGGGGAAGGGAAATGGGGGGAAGAAGCTGGGGGGTGGGGGAAGGAAGAAATAGGGGGAATGGGAAGAAATTGGGGGGGGGAGAAGTAGAAAGTGAGGGGGGTTCGAGGGGGATGCGGGAGAAAGTGGGGGCCTGGGGGGGAGAGGAAGGGAAAGAAATGGGGGGAAATGGGTTGAAGGGGAGGGGAAGGAAATGGGGGGGAGAAAGTGGGGGGTTGGGGGAGAGGAAGAAAACGGGGGGAAGGGGAAGAAACTGGGGGGAGTAGAAAGTGAGGGGGGTTCGAGGGGGGTGCGGGAGAATGTGGCGGTCTGAGGGGAGCGGAGGAAAATGGGGGGTTCGGGGGAGAGAGAAAATGGGGGGAAACGGGGGAAGGAGAAGAAAATGGAGGGTTCGGGGGGGGTGGAAACAAAGGGAGGGGAAGGAAATGGAGGGAAGGAGAAGAAATTGGGGAGGAGGAACAGAAAGTGGGAGGTCGAGGTGGGGGGGGTGGGGGACAAAGTGGGGGTGGAGGGGAGGGGCTCAGAGGCCGGGCTTGGGTGTCAGAAGTCAGGGGTTAAAATCCCAGCTCAGCCACTTGTCAGCTGTGTGAATTTGGGCACGTCACTTCACTTCTCGGGGCCTCAGTTCCCTCAGCTGTAAAATGGGGATGAAGACTATGAGCCCCACGTGGGACAACCTGGTCATCTTGGAACCTCCCCAGTGCTCAGAACAGGGCTTGGCACATAGTAAGTGCTTAAGAAATGCCATCCAAAAAAAAAAAAGAGGGGAGAGGAGGAAAGTGGGGGGTTCATTCAATCGTGTTTATTGAGCGCTTACTGTGTGCAGAGCACTGTACTAAGCGCTTGGGAGGTACAAGTTGGGAACATATAGAGACGGTCCCTCCCAGTTCGGGGGAGGGAGAAAATTGGGGGGAAATGGGGGGGGGGGTTGAAGGAAACGGGGGGAGAGGAAAAAATCGGGGGAGAAGTTGGGGGGCTGGGGAAAAATTGGGGGGGAGATATGGGGGGAGGGGAAGAAATGGGGAGAGAAGCTGAGGGGCTGGGGAAAAATTGGGGGGGGAGATATGGAGGAGGGGAGGAAACTGCGGGGGGAGAAAATGGGGGGCTGGGGAAAACTTGGGGGGGAGATATGGGGGGAGGAGAAGAAATTGGGGGGAGAAGTTGGGGGGCTGGGGGGAGGGGAAGAAATTGGGGGGTAGAAAATTGGGGCGGAGATATCTATTCCTTCATTCAATCGTATTTATTGAGCGCTTACTGTGTGCAGAGCACTGGGCTGAGCGCTCGGGGAGTCCACGTTGGCAACATCTAGAGACGGTCCCTACCCAACAGCGGGCTCCCAGTCTAAAAGGGGGAGACGGAGAACAAAACAAATTAACAAAATAAAATAAATAGAATAGATATGTACAAATAAAATAAATAAATAGAGATCGGGGGGGAGGGGGAGAAATTGGGGGGGGGGAGGGGAGGAGCTTGTCTCACAGCAGGATCCTGGAGACGTGCAGGCGGACGGGCACGCTGCGCTCCTTGAAGGCGGTGGTGAGGAAGCAGCCGAAGGTCAGCGCCGCCATCACGCTCAGGGAGAAGGCGAACAGGGAGTTGGCCCGGGACAGGACCGTGTTCATGGCGGAACAAGGCGGAGGGCGACCGACGGAGGGCGACCGACGGCGGGCGACCGACGGCGGGCGACCGACGGCGGGCGACCGACGGCGGGGCGACCGACGGCGGGCGACCGACGGAGGGACCGCGGCCACCGGGGGGACCAGGACGACCACGACGACGCCCGGCCGCCGCCTCACACGCCCCGCGCACGCGCGCGCGCGCCGCCGCCGCACCGGAAGCGGGGGGGGGGGGGCGAGCGCACCGGAAGCGAGGAGGCGCGCGCGCGCGGGCGCGCGGGCGGGCGGGCGGACCCTTCCCGGCCAATCAGCGGTGGAGACGGGGGGGAGGCCCCGCCCCCTGGACGGAGCCCCGCCCGCCGGTCCGCGGCCCGGCCAATCACCGGAGCCCGCCCCCGCCCCCGACCTCGCTGCCGGCCAATCACCGGACCCCCGCATCTGGGCTAAACCCCGCCCGTCTGCCCGAGGCCCAGCCAATCACCGGAGCCCGGCCCCTCCCCCGACCTCGCTGCCGGCCAATCAGCGGAGGCCGCGCCCCTTGGTTCAGCCCCGCCCACCGGCCCGCGGCCCAGCCAATCACCGGAGACCGCCCCCGCTCACGACGCCGCTGCCAACCAATCAACGGAGGCCGCGCCCCTTGGTTAAGCCCCGCCCATCGGTCCGCGGCCCAGCCAATCACCGGAGCCCCCGCCCCTGGCCTTAGTCCCCGCCCACCAAACTGTTGCCCGGCTCATTCGTTCGTTCGTTCATTCATTCATTCATTCATTCATTCATTCATTCATCCATCCATCCATCCATCATCATCATCATCATCATCATCATCATCGTCATCGTCATCGTCATCGTTATCATCGTCATCATCGTCATCATCATCATCATCATCATCATCAATCGCATTTATTGAGCCCTTACTATGTGCAGAGCACCGTACTAAGCGCTTGGGAAGTACAGATTGGCAACAAAACCAAACATACTAACAAAATAAAATAAATAGAATAGATATGGACAAGTAAAATAAATAAATAAATAAATAGAGTAATAAATCTGTACAAACGTATCTACATATATACAGGTGCCGTGGGGAAGGGAAGGAGGTAAGATGGGGGGATGGAGAGGGGGTCGAGGGGGAGAGGAAGGAAGGGGCATTCATTCATTCTTTCGATCAATCAATCAATCAGTCGTATTTATTGAGCGCTCACTGTGTGCGGAGCGTTGGACTAAGCGCTAGGGAGAGGACAAATCAGCAATAGAGAGACACAGTCCCTCCCCACACGGGCTCACATTCATTCATTCATTCACTCAATCGGATTTATTGAGCGCTCACTGTGTGCAGAGCACTGTACTAAGCGCTGGGGAAGTACAAGTCGGCAGCATCTAGAGATGGTCCCTACCCACCAGCGGGCTCACCGTCTACGAGGGGGAGACAGACGACAACACAAAACAAGTAGAAAGGCGACAATACCATCAAAATAGATCAATAATGATAATAATGGCATTTATTAAGTGCTTACTATGTGCAAAGCACTGTTCTAAGAGCTGGGGAGGTTCCAAGGTGATCAGGTTGTCCCACGGGGCGCTCACAGTCTTCATCCCCATTTGACAGATGAGGGAACCTGAGGCCTAGAGGAGTGACAGGACTTGCCCAAAGTCACACAGCGGACAATTGGCGGAGTCGGGATTTGAACCCATGACCTCTGACTCCCAAGCCCGGGCTCTTTCCACTGAGCCACGGTGCTTCTCTAATGCTATAGAATTATAGCTCTGATAATAATGACGATGGCCTCGTCCCCCTCTCCATCCCCCCCGTCTTACCTCCTTCCCTTCCCCACAGCACCTGTATATATGTATATATGTTTGTACATATTTATTACTCTATTTATTTATTTTACTTGTACATATCTATTCTATTTATTTTATTTTGTTAATATGTTTTGTTTTGTTCTCTGTCTCCCCCTTCTAGACTGTGAGCCTTACCGTTGGGTAGGGACCGTCTCTATATGTTGCCAATTTGTACTTCCCAAGCGCTTAGTATAGTGCTCTGCACACGGTAAGCACTCAATAAATACGATTGATTGGTTAAGCGCTTACTATGCGCAAAGCACTGTTCTAAGCTACGTGCACATCATCAATAAAATAGAGTAATAAATCTGTACAAATATATATAAAAGTGCTGTGGGGAGGGGAAGGCAGTGGGGGGGGGGATGGGGAGGAGGAGAAGAAAAAGGGGACAGTCTGGGAAGGCCTCCTGGAGGAGGTGAGCTCTCAGTAGGGCTTTGAAGGGAGGAAAAGGGCTAGCTTCCTGAATGTGTGGAGGGAGGGCATTCCGGGCCAGGGGGAGGAAGGGAGGGGCTCACAGTCTTAATCCCCATTTTACAGATGAGAGAACCGATGCTCAGAGACGTCGTGACTTGCCCAAAGTCACACAGCAGACATGTGGTGGAGCAGGGATTAGAACCCATGACCTCTGACTCCCAAGCCCGAGCTCTTTTTACTGAGCCATGCTGCTTCTCCTAATAATAATGATAATAATTAAAAATAGTATTAAGTAATGATCATTATAATTATGATCAGATAATTATAATGATTACAACTATAATAATAAAATAATTGCATTAATTACAATATAGTACTTATTAATAATAACCTTACTGATCAGGTTTAATCGTGATAATGATGGTATTTGTTAAGGGCTTACTACTTGCAAAGCACTGTTCTAAGCGTTTAGCTGGTGTTGGTGGGGAGAGTTGGATTTCTCGCTTTGCAAGTTGCTCTGCTTTCAATCGATCAATCAATCAATCAATCGACCAGTGACATTTATTGAGCCCTTCCTGTGAGCAGAGCCCTGCGTTAAGCACTTGGGAGAGCATAACACAACCAGATTGGTAGCCACATTCCCTGCCCCCAAGGAACTAACAATTCCAATCATCATGGAAGGATGCAAATATTATTTGCGCCTTGTTGCCAACTTGTACTTCCCAAGCGCTTAGTACAGTGCTCTCCACACAGTAAGCGCTCGATAAATACGATTGATTGATTGATTGATTTACTGAGTGCCTTCTGTCGGGGAGGAGGGAAGGAAGAGGATGGTAAGAAGGCGCCAGGATTTCAGTTTCCTACTTTTATTGCACTCCCTACATATCGCGGGCAAATCTGATTCCTAGAAGTAGCCAAGTAATCATAATCAATCGGATTTACCCAGATCGACTAATCACCTGGGCGTCAATCACACCTCTCTCCAAAGGTGGAACCTTAGACAACTGGGCGGAGGAAAACATTTTATGGCGCATAACGAGCCAACTGTCATTTATTCCAAATTTACCTCTTCCTTGCATCCTTACTAATTATGATATATATTAAGCACTTGCTCATGCTAGGAAAGATTCAAGATAATCTAATTGGACACGGTCCCTGCCCTCCATAGGGCTCACCATCTAAGAAATGGGGATAATAATAATAATAATAATAATAATAATAATAATAATGGTATTTGTTATGTTTGGTTTTGTTCTCTGTCTCCCCCTTGTAGACCGTGAGCCCACTGTTGGGTAGGGACTGTCTCTAGATGTTGCCAATTTGTACTTCCCAAGCGCTTAGTACAGTGCTCTGCACACAGTAAGCGCTTAATAAATACGATTGATTGATTGATTGATTGATTGATTGATTACTATGCCAAGCACTGCTCCTGCCATTAGACTCTCCGAAGTGCTTGGGACACTATTTTGCGCTTAGACTAGTGCTTTGCACATAGTAAATGCTTAATAAATGCCATTATGATTATTATTATTTGCACCTCGTAGGCGCTCAATAAATATCACAGATTGATTCATTTATTCATTCATTCATTCCATCGTATTTATTGAGCACTTACTGTGTGGAGAGCACTGTACTAAGCGCTTGGGAAGTACAAGTAGGCAACATCTAGAGACGGTCCCTACCCAACAACGGGATCACAGTCTAGAAGGGGGAGACAGACAACAAAACAAAACAAGTAGACAGGCAACAATACCATCAAAATAGATTAAATAATAATAATAAGCGGTAAGAGAGGTGGGAGTCAGAAGGTCATGGGTTCTAATCTCGCTCTACCTCTTCATTCATTCATTCAGTTGTATTTATTGAGCACTTACTGTGTGCACAGCACTGTACTAAGCCCTTGGAAAGTACAGTTTGGCAGCAGAGACAATCTCTACCCACCAACAGGTTCACAGTCTAGAAGGGGGAGACAGACAACAAAAAAAACCAAGTTGACAGGCGTCAATACCATCAAAATAGATTCATTCATTCATTCAATCATATTTATTGAGCGCTTACTGTGTGCAGAGCACTGTACTAGGCACTTGGGAAGTACAAGCTGGCAACATATAGAGACGGTCCCTACCCAACAGCGGGCTCACAGTCTAGATGAATAGAATTATAGATATATACACATCATTAATAAATGGAATGCTAGTAGTAGTAGTATAGAAGCACCACTACTGCTATTATTACTATTAATGTAATAATAATAGTACAATTTGGCAGCAGAGACACTAAATGGAATGCTAGTAGTAGTAGTATAGAAGCACTACTACTACTGCTATTACTATTAATGTAATAATAATAGTACAATTCGGCAGCAGATAGAGACAGTAAATGGAATGATAGTAGTAGTAGTATAGAAGCACTACTACTACTATTATTACTATTAATGTAATAATAATAGTACAATTTAGTAGCAGATTGAGACAATCTCTACCCACCTACAGGTTCACAGTCTAGAAGGGGGAGACAGACAACAAAACAAAACAAATCGACAGGTGTCAATATCATCAAAATAGATTAATAGAATTATAGATACATACACATCATTAATAAATGGAATGCTAGTAGTAATACTATAGAAGCACTACTACTACTATTATTACTATTAATGTAATAATAATAGTACAATTCGGCAGCAGATAGAGACAATCTCTACCCACCAACAGGTTCACAGTCTAGAAGGGGGAGACAGACAACAAAACAAAACAAATCGACAGGTGTCAATATCATCAAAATAGATTAATAGAATTATAGATACATGCACATCATTAATAAATGGAATGCTAGTAGTAATACTATAGAAGCACTACTACTAATATTATTACTATTAATGAAATAATAATAGTACAATTCGGCAGCAGATAAAGACAATCTCTACCCACCAACAGGTTCACAGTCTAGAAGGGGGAGACAGACAACAAAACAAAACAAGTAGACAGGCATCAATACCATCAAAATAGATGAATAGAATTATAGATATATACACATCATTAATAAATGGAATGCTAGTAGTAGTGTAGAAGCACTACTACTACTATTATTACTATTAATGTAATAATAATAGTACAATTCGGCAGCAGATAGAGACAATAAATGGAATGCTAGTAGTAGTAGTGTAGAAGCACTACTACTACTATTATTACTATTAATGTAATAATAATAGTACAATTCGGTAGCAGATAGAGACAATCTCTACCCACCAAAAGGTTCACAGTCTAGAAGGGGGAGACAGACAACAAAAAAAACCAAGTTGACAGGCGTCAATACCATCAAAATAGATGAATAGAATTATAGATATATACACATCATTAATAAATGGAATTCTAGTAGTAGTATAGAAGCACTACTACTACTATCATTACTATTAATATAATAATAATAGTACAATTCGGCAGCAGATAGAGAAAATCTCTAGCCACCAACAGGTTCACAGTCTAGAAAGGGGAGACAGACAACAAAACAAAACAAGTAGACAGGCGTCAATATCATCAAAATAGATAAATAGAATTATAGATATATACACATCATTAATAAATGGAATGCTAGTAGTAGTATAGAAGCACTACTACTACTATTATTACTATTAATGTAATAATAATAGTACAATTCAGCAGCAGATAGAGACAATCTCTACCCACCAACAGGTTCACAGTCTAGAAGGGGGAGACAGACAGCAAAACAAAACAAGTAGACAGGCGTCAATACCATCAAAATAGATGAATAGAATTATAGATATATACACATCATTAATAAATGGAATGCTAGTAGTAGTATAGAAGCACTACTACTACTATTATTACTATTAATGTAATAATAATAGTACAATTCGGCAGCAGATAGAGACAGTAAATGGAATGATAGTAGTAGTAGTATAGAAGCACTACTACTACTATTATTACTATTAATGTAATAATAATAGTACAATTCAGCAGCAGATTGAGACAATCTCTACCCACCAACAGGTTCACAGTCTAGAAAGCGGAGACAGACAACCAAACAAAACAAGTAGACAGGCGTCAATACCATCAAAATAGATAAATAGAATTAGAGATATATACACATCATTAATAAATGGAAAGCTAGTAGTAGTAGTATAGAACCACTACTACTACTGTTATTACTATTAATGTAATAATAATAGTACAATTCGGCAGCAGATAGAGACAATCTCTACCCACCAAGAGGTTCACAGTCTAGAAGGGGGAGACAGACAACAAAACAAAACAAGTAGACAGGCGTCAATACCATCAAAATAGATAAATAGAATTATAGATATATACACATCATTAATAAATGGAATGCTAGTAGTAGTATAGAAGCACTACTACTACTATTATTACTATTAATGTAATAATAATAGTACAATTCGGCAGCAGATAGAGACAGTAAATGGAATGCTAGTAGTAGTAGTATAGAAGCACTACTACTACTATTATTACTATTAATGTACTAATAATAGTACAATTCAGCAGCAGATTGAGACAATCTCTACCGACCAACAGGTTCACAGTCTAGAAGGGGGAAACAGACAACAAAACAAAACAAGTAGACAGGTGTCAATATCATCAAAATAGATTAAAGGAATTATAGATATATATACAACATTAATAAATGGAATGCTAGTAGTAGTATAGAAGTATAGAAGCACTACTACTACTGTTTTTACTATTAATGTAATAATAATAGTACAATTCGGCAGCAGATAGAGACAATCTCTACCCACCAACAGGTTCACAGTCTAGAAGGGGGAGACAGACAGCAAAACAAAACAAGTAGACAGGCATCAGTACCATCAAAATAGATAAATAGAATTATAGATATATGCACATCATTAATAAATGGAATGCTAGTAGTAGCATAGAAGCACTACTACTACTATTATTACTATTAATGTAATAATAATAGTACAATTCGGCAGCAGATAGAGACAATAAATGGAATGCTAGTAGTAGTAGTATAGAAGCACTACTACTACTATTATTACTATTAATGTACTAATAATAGTACAATTCAGCAGCAGATTGAGACAATCTCTACCGACCAACAGGTTCACAGTCTAGAAGGGGGAGACAGACAACAAAACAAAACAAGTAGACAGGTGTCAATATCATCAAAATAGATTAAAGGAATTATAGATATATATACAACATTAATAAATGGAATGCTAGTAGTAGTATAGAAGTATAGAAGCACTACTACTACTGTTTTTACTATTAATGTAATAATAATAGTACAATTCGGCAGCAGATAGAGACAATCTCTACCCACCAACAGGTTCACAGTCTAGAAGGGGGAGACAGACAGCAAAACAAAACAAGTAGACAGGCGTCAGTACCATCAAAATAGATAAATAGAATTATAGATATATGCACATCATTAATAAATGGAATGCTAGTAGTAGCATAGAAGCACTACTACTACTATTATTACTATTAATGTAATAATAATAGTACAATTCGGCAGCAGATAGAGACAATAAATGGAATGCTAGTAGTAGTAGTATAGAAGCACTACTACTACTATTATTACTATTAATGTAATAATAATAGTACAATTCGGCAGCAGATAGAGACAATCTCTACCCACCAACAGGTTTGCAGTCTAGAAGCGGGAGACAGACAGCAAAACAAAACAAGTAGACAGGTGTCAATACCATCAAAATAGATAAATAGAATTATAGATATATGCACATCATTAATAAATGGAATGCTAGTAGTAGCATAGAAGCACTACTACTACTATTATTACTATTAATGTAATAATAATAGTACAATTCGGCAGCAGATAGAGACAATAAATGGAATGCTAGTAGTAGTAGTATAGAAGCACTACTACTACTATTATTACTATTAATGTAATAATAATAGTACAATTCAGTAGCAGATAGAGACAATCTCTACCCACCAACAGGTTCACAGTCTAGAAGGGAGAGACAGACAACAAAACAAAACAAGTAGACAGGTGTCAATACCATCAAAATCGATAAATAGAATTATAGATATATACACGTCATTAATAAATGGAACGCTAGTAGTATAGAAGCACTACTACTGCTATTATTACTATTAATGTAATAATAATGGTTTTTGTTAATGCTAGTAGTAGTAGTACTCTGTACTACTACTACTATTACTGTTAATAATAATAATAATGGAATTTGTTAAGCGCTTACTATATGCCAAGCACTGTTCTAAGCACTGGGGTAGATACAAGGTAATCAGGTTGCCCCAGGTGGGGCTCATAGTCTTCATCCCCATTTTCCAGATGAGGTCACTGAGGCCCAGAGAAGCGAAGTGACTTGCCCAAAGTCACACAGCTGACAAGGGGTGGAGCAGGGATTAGAACCCATGACCTCAGACTCTCAAACCCGGGCTTTTTCCACTAAGTAGTAGTGTCAAGCAGTAATGAAGCAGCACGACATAGTGGATAGAGCCAAGGCTTGGGAGTCGGAAGGTCATGGGTTCTACTCCCGGCTCCACCGCTTGTATGCTGTGTGACCTTGGGCAAGTCACTTCATTCACTTCTCTGTGCCTCAGTTACCTCATCTGTAAAGTGGGGATTGAGACTGTGAGCCCCACCAGGGACAGGGACTGGTTCCAACATCAATTACTTAAATCCACCCCAGTGCTTAGTACAGTGCTTGGCACACAGTAAGTGCTTCACCCATACAAATGACAAGTAAACAGTAGTAGTAGAAATAGAAATAGTAGTAGTAATAATGATAGTAGTTAGTGGTATTCATTCATTCATTCATTCAATCGTATTAATTGAGCTCTTACTGTGTGCAGAGCACTGTACTAAGCGCTTGGGAAGTACAAGTTGGCAACATATAGAGACGGTCCCTACCCAACAGCGGGCTCTCAGTCTAGAAGGGGGAGACAGACAACAAAACAAAACATATTAACAAAATAAAATAAATAGAATAAATATGGACAAATATAATAAATACATAAATAGAGTAATACTTTCATCTCCCAGGCCCGGGCTCTTTCCACTCGGCCGGGCTGCTTCTCTAACTAGACTTCAGGGTTGAATTAAGAGTGAAATAATTGGCTCGGAAAGTCAAAGCGCTTTCACCGATGGCTCCTGACCGATGTGGAGGGAATTATTCACGCTAAAGGCATTTATTGGGGAAGAGGGAGCCGAGGGAAACTTTAGACACTGAGGCGTGACAGAAGCAACGATTATTTATTTCTGCTCGTAAATCAGCCAGGTGGAAGCAAATGTTGTGTGACTCAGAGAGCTCACCCTCCACCTGTCCCCCGAACCGGCTCTTCCCCGCAGAGCCAATATTCCCAGTTTGGATTCAACCGTCACCGTGGGCCAACTGCGGGCCGGGGAAAGAATCATCCCGGACCAATGTGGAAAGCTAATTCTCCAAGCACGTGGCTATCGTCACCGCGGAGTAAAGAAAGAGTCATTTTCTACACCCCAGGATAGACGTCTTCTCATTCCCATCTTCCTTTCCCATCTTGGGAGTATTTTCGCCCTTGGAAATATGACTTATTGCCTTTGGAACGCCTGTAGAAGCCCCGAGAAAGCTCGGCAGAGTTCGGCAGGATCCAAACTTAGCTTACGGGAAGAGTTAAAGGGGTGGATTGATTGTACTCTCTCAAGCGCTTAATTCAGTACTCTGCACGCAGTGGGCGCTTAGTAAATACCACTGATCGGTTGAACCATCCAACCTTCAAGTGCTTAGTACAGTGCTCTGTACCCAGTAGGTGCCCAATAAATACCATTGATTGATCGATAGATTCTGTAGCATGGCCCAGTGGAAAGAGCCCAGGCTTGGGAGCCAGAGGCCATGGGTTCTAATACCACCTCCGCCACTGTGTGACTTTGGACAAGTCACTTCACTTCTCTGTGCCTCAGTTACCACGTCTGTAAAATGGGGATGAAGACCGTGAGCCCCTCGTGGGACAACCTGACCACCTTGTAACCCACCTTCCCAGCTCTTAGAACAGTGCTTCGCACATAGTAAGCACTTAACAAATGCCATCACTATTACCATTATTATTATTATTATTATTCAGGATCAAGGGAAATGCTATTAAATTATGTAACCTGTTGAATGAGCCTGTTGTGGGCAGGGATTGTCTCTGTTTGTTGCTAAATTGTACTTTCCAAGAACTCAGTACAGTGCTCTGCATGCATTAAGCGCTCAATAAATGCGATTGAATGAATCAATGACTGGCTACATTTTCAACTGACATTCCCTTAAACATGTATTGTGTGTGTGTGTGTGTGTGTGTGTGTCTGGGTGTCTGTGTGACATTCATTTTCTACCACGATATTCTGATGGTGAAATCCAATCAGTTGTTTGGTTGTATAGTTATATTCATTTATTCATTCACTCAATCGTATTTATTGAGCGCTTACTGTGTGCAGAGCACTGTACTAAGCGCTTGGGAAGTACAAGTCGGCAACACGTAGAGACGGTCCCTACCCAACAGTGGGCTCACAGTCTATAAGTAAGTAAGCACTTAACGAAATACCATTAAAAAGAAATATCAGACACTGTTCCTGTTCAACATGGGGCTCACTGTCTAAGTAGGAGGGAGAACAGGTATTGACTCCCCATTTTGCAGTTGAGGAAACTGAGGCAAAGAAGTTAAGTGACTTGCCCAAAGTCACACAGCAGGCAGGTGACAGAGCCAGGATTAGAAACCGGGTCCTCTGGCTTCAGGGCCTATACTTTATTCACCAAACCATGCGGCTTGCTGCGTTATATAATTGTATATAGCTGTATATAGCTGTAGTTGTATAGCGCTCTCCCAAGCACTTAGAACAGTGTTTGGCATGTAGTAAGCACTCAGTAAGTACAATTGATTGATTTATGGTATGTATTGAACACCTACTGTATGCAGAGCATAGCATTAAGTAATAATAATAATTATTATTATGGTACTTGTTAAGTGCTTACTACATTCCAAGCACTGTTCTAAGCGCTGGGGTAGATACAAGGTAATCAGGTTGTCCCGTGTGGGACTCACAGTCTTCATCCCCATTTTACAGATGAGGTAGCTGCGGCAGAGAGAAGTTAAGTGGCTTGCCCAAATCACACAGCAGACACATGGCAGTGGCGGGATTAAAACCCACATCCTCTGACTCCCAAGCCCATCATCTTCTTCCCACTGAGCCACGCTGCTTCTCATCATCCAACAGAGTTAGGGGACACGATCCCTACCATCTAGGAGTTTACAATCTAGAATCAATCAATCAATTGTATTTATTGAGCGCTTACTGTGTGCAGAGCACTGTACTAAGCGCTTGGGAAGTACAAGTTGGCAACATATAGAGACGGTCCCTACCCAACAGTGGGCTCACAGTCTAGAAAGTGGGCTCATAGTCTAGAAAAGGCAGTTTAGAAGAGGCAGGCACGCCAATAAACGTCAGTAGGGACCCTCTCTGGCCAAAAAGATGACACCCTCTCCATTCCCATTCATTCATTCATTCATTCAGTCGTATTTATTGAGCGCTTACTGTGTGCAGAGCACTGTTCTAAGCGCTGCGGAGGTTATAAGCTGATCAGGTTGTCCCACGGAGGGGGCTCACAGTCTTGATCCCCATGTTGGGACGACATTATTTTTTTTGTATTTGCCCTTTTCCAGGAAGTTGGTGGGAACTAGGGAAGGGGCTGGGGGAAAGAGAGGGAGAGCAGTTGAAGAATCTGGGTGGATTTAAGGATTCAGGGGGGGATACTCTATTTATTTATTACTCTAGTTATTTTACTTGTGCATATCTATTCTATTTATTTCATTTGTTAATATGTTTTGTTTTGTTCTCTGTCTCCCCCTTCTAGACTATGAGCCCACTGTTGGGTAGGGACCATCTCTATAAGTTGCCAACTTGTACTTCCCAAGCGCTTAGTATAGTGCTCTGCACACAGTAAGTGCTCAATAAATAAATTGATTGATTGATTGATTTTCCAGATGAGGTAACTGAGGCCCAGAGAAGTGAAGTGACTTGCCCAAAGTCACACAGCTGACAATTGGCGGAGCCGGGATTTGAACTCATGACCTCTGACTCCAAAGCCCGGGCTCTTTCCACTGAACCAAGCTGCTTCGCCAACTCTCCAACTCTTCCCGCAGTTGGGTGTTGGTATCCGTTAAATTACGATCCCCATACGGCTTGATGACGGTTATAGAAAATGGAAATATAAAAAACGGTGAAGTCTACTAACGTGAAATTTGAGCTTCGGTCTCCATCAGATAGGAGGCAGCATGGTGGCCAGAGCACGGGCCCGGGTGTCAGAGGACCTGGGTTCTAATCCTGACTCCTCCACTTGTCTGCTATGGGACCGTGGGCAAGTCACTTTACTTCTCTGGGCCTCAGGTATTTCATCTGTAAAATGGGGATATTAGACAGTGAGCCCCACTGGGCTGTGTCCAACCCGATCGGCTTGATTCCACCCAAGCGCTTCTTCGTACGGTGCCTACCATATTAATTTATTCATTCATTCATTTAATCGTATTTATCGAGCACTCACTGTGTGCAGAGCACTGTACTATTTATTCATTCGTTCATTCAATCGTATTTATTGAGCACTTACTGTGTGCAGAGCACTGAACTAAGCGCTTGGCAAGTCCAAGTTGGCAACATATAGAGACGGTCCCTACCCAACAGTGGGCTCACAGGCTAGAAGGGGGAGACAGAGAACAAAACAAAACATATTAACAAAATAAAATAAATAGAATAAATATGTACAAATAAAATAAATAAATAAATAGAGTAATAAATACATACAAACGTATATACATATATACAGGTGCTGTGGGGAGGGGAAGGAGGTAAGGCGGGGGAGACGGAGAGGGTGAGGAGGGGGAGAGGAAGGAGGGGGTACTAAGCCCTTGAACACTGTACTAATTGTAAGCGCTTAATGAATACCCCAATTATTGCTATAATTAGGAAGATCTGAGTAGACTGAACTATCAAGATGCATGAAAAATCCTGGCTATCATCCAATCTGCAAGGGGAACAAACAGAGCATTTTCTGGAAGCCAGGTATTTAACTTTCAGTTTGAGATCACAGCTATTATTATTAATAATAATAATAATAATAATGGCATTTATTTAGCACTTACTATGTGCAAAGCACTGTTCTAAGTGCTGGGGAGGTTACAGGGTGATCAGGTTGTCCCACTGGGGGCTCACAGTCTTCATCCCCATTTTCCAGATGAGGTAACTGAGGCCCAGAGAAGTGAAGTGACTTGCCCAAAGTCACACAGCTGACAGTTGGCAGAGCCGGGATTTGAACCTATGACCTCTGACTCCAAAGCCCGAGCTCTTTCCACTGAGCCATGCTGCTTCTCTAATTAATGCATTATTATTATTATTATGCTTCTCTATTAATGCGTTTCTCATTCACTGACAGGTCGCTTCTTCCAGGCTTGAAGGTGTGGCTTTGGGAAGATCAATTGGAGAATGAATGAATGAATGAATAATAATAATAATAATAATAATAATAATGACATTTATTAAGCGCTTACTATGTGCAAAGCACTGTTCTAAGCACTGGAGAGGTTACAAGGAGATCAGGTTGTCCCACAATCTTAATCCCCCGTTTACAAAGGAGGGAACTGAGGCACAGAGAAGTGAAGTGACTTGCCCAAAGTCACACAACTGACAACTGGCGGAGCTGGGATTCGAACCCATGACCCCTGACTCCAAAGCCCATGCTCTTTCCACTGAGCCACGCTGCTTCTCTGAATGAATGAATAGCTAGCCATTCCACACCTTCCCATTAAGGTGTGGAACCTTTGATCTGTCAGGGGAGTGTGATATTTGCCAGTATCTGCTTATTCTTTATTGTTTAATTCCTTACCTTTGTTTTATCCTTTCTATCAATCAGTCAACAACAAGGGCCTGGCAGTCGCAGGACCTGGGTTCTAGTTCTGCTCCGCCACTCGCCTGCTGCGAGACCTTGGGTAAGCGCTTAGTACAGTGCTCTGCACATAGTAAGCGCTCAATAAATACGATTGATGATGATGATGATGATGATGATGACTCTAGACTGTGAGCCCACTGTTGGGTAGGGGCTGCCTCTATATGTTGCCAACTTGTACTTCCCAAGCGCTTAGTACAGTGCTCTGCACACAGTAAGTGCCCAATAAATGTGATTGATTGATTGATTGACTTAACTTCTCTGAGCCTCAGGTTCCTCATCCGTAAAATGGGAATTCAATACCTATTCGTCCTCCTACTTAGACTGTGAGCCCCATGTGGGGCCGGAGCTGTGTAGGATCTGTTTATCTCCTTTTTACCCTATTGCTTAGTTCAGGGTTTGGCACACAATAAGTCCTCAGTTCAATTCAATCATTTAAGTATTGAACGCTTACTGTGTGCAGAGCACTGTACTAAGTGCTTGGAAAGTTCAACTCAACAACAGAGACAATCCCTACCCGACAACGGGCTGATTATTTGTCAAGCACTTTTTTAGTTTTTAGTTTAGAGAAGCAGTGTGGCTCAGTGGAAAGAGCACAGGCTTTGGAGCCACAGGTCATGGGTTCAAATCCCGGCTCTGCCAATTGTCAGCTGTGTGACTTTGGGCAAGTCACTTCACTTCTCTGTGCCTCAGTTACCTCATCTGTAAAATGGGGATGAAGACTGTGGGACTGCGGGACAACCTGATCACCTTGTAACCTCCCCAGTGCTTAGAACAGTAAGCATTCATTCATTCATTCATTCATTCAATCGTATTTATTGAGCGCTTACTGTTTGCAGAGCACTGTACTAAGCGCTTGGGAAGTACAAGTTGGCGACATATAGAGACGGTCCCTACCCAACAGCGGGCTCACAGTCTAGAAGCACTTAATGAATGCCATAAAAAAGCACTTAGTGAGCACTGAGTATCATATTCAGCATTAAGGACAGCGTTTCCGAGATGCGCATTTTCTGCCCTAAATGAGATTGCAGCTGAATGTGTCCATGTGCAGCGTGGCTCAGTGGAAAGAGCCCGGGCTTTGGAGTCAGAGGTCATGGGTTCAAATCCCGGCTCCTCCAATTGTCAGCTGTGTGACTTTAGGCAAGTCACTTCACTTCTCTGGGCCTCAGTTCCCTCATCTGTAAAATGGGGATGAAGACTTTGAGCCCCCCATGGAACAACCTGATCACCTTGTAACCTTCCCAGCGCTTAGAACAGTGCTTTACACATAGTAAGCGCTTAATAAATGCTACCATTATTATTATTATTATTATTATTATTATTATTATTATGTGGGCCATAGTCTGAGAAGCAACGTGGCCTAGTGGTTAGAGAACAGTCCAGGGAATCAGAAGGACCTGGGTTCTGATCCTGACTCTGCCTCTTGTGTGTTGTGTGAACTTGGGCAAGTCATTTAACTTCTCAGTTCCCTCGTCTGTAAAATGGGGACGAAGAACGGGAGCCCCATGTGGGAAAGGGACCGACATGCTTTACCCTGATTCAACACCTGTCAGTATCCCCCACTTTCCACATAAAGCAGGGCTTAATCCAGAACGAGAAGAAAAATGACGACACGGACTCTGTTTTAGAAGTCGCTCTCATATTGTTCCTTGAAATGATCACTAATTCAGTTATTGAATTGAATGATAGAATTATTCTTTCAGAGTAAAAATGGAATTATGAAGTACCATGGCTCAGTGGAAAGAGCAAGGGCTTTGGAGTCAGAGGTCACGGGTTCAAATCCCGGCTCTGCCCACTGTCAGCTGTGTGACTTTGGCCAAGTCATGTAACTTCTCTGTGCCTCAGTTACCTCATCTGGAAAATGGGGATGAAAACTGTGAGCCTCCCATGGGACAACCTGATCATCTTGTAACCTCCCCAGTGCTTAGAACAGTGCTTTGCATATAGTAAGCGCTTAACAAATACCATCATCATTATTATTATTATTATCCCAGCTCTGCCACTTACCTATGTGACCTTGGGCAAGTCACTTTACTTCTCCGGGCCTCGGTTCCCTCTTCTGTAAAATGGGGATTGAGACTGTGAGCCCCATCTGGGACAGGGACTGGGTCCAACCGGATTAGCTTGTGTCTGTCCCAACACTTGGTACAGTGCCTGGCCTGTAGTAAGCGCTTAACGAATACCATAATTAGGGCTGTTATTATAACGATACGTAGGGGAGGATGGAGATGTCAAGTCAGGGTGTGTTTTGTGTTGGCAGTGGGGTGGTTGGGAGGAGGAGAAGACTTATTTTCGAGGATGGAAAGTCAGGAGGTTTGGAAACGGGGCATGTGACGCTCCTTCCCGGGCCCGGCCAATGGTCGCGGGGAAGTAACTTATATGGGCAGTATAAATGTTTGGAGTCCACTAGCATCTTGAGCAGCTGCTGTTTTCTTTCTCCGGGACCAGCTGTCCCGGGAAGAGTCTGTCTGGACCCAGGAGATCTCGTAGTCCCCGACCCCCGGCGGATCCCGCAGCCGCGATGTCGCTGGTGGAAGAGAATCGTCCCTTCGCTCAGCAGCTCTCCAACGTCTACTTCACCATCCTCTCGCTGTTCTGCTTCAAGCTCTTCGTGAAAATCAGCCTGGCCATCCTCAGTCACTTCTACATCGTCAAAGGGAATCGCAAGGAGGCCGCCCGCATCGCCGCCGAGTTTTACGGGGTGACCCAGGGCCAAGGTACGCGGGGCATCGTGCTCTTCCACTCTTCTAGCCCTTTCTGTCTCCCCCCTCGCCGTCTCCCCCTGAGGAGGGTCTGGGGCTCCCAGACCTGGCTGGGTTTGGGGCTGAGGCCAAAGGGAAGCAGAAAGGTCGTGGGTTCTAATCCCGGCTCCGTCTCACGTCTGCTGTGTGACCTTGGGGAAGTCACTTCACTCCTCTGCGCCTCGGTTACCTCATCTGGAAAATGGAGATCGAGACTGTGAGCCTCACGTGGGACAGGGATTGTGCCCAACTCGATTGTCTTCTATCCACCCCAGCGCTTAGTACAGTGCCCGTCACATAGTAAGTGCTTAACAGATACCACAATTATCTACATGGTTTTTTTTTGTTGTCTGTCCCACTGTTCTAGACGGTGAGCCCGTTGTTGGGTAGGGACCGCCTCTATATGTTGCCGACTTGGACTTCCCAAGCGCTTAGTACAGTGCTCTGCACATAGTAAGCGCTCGATAAATGAATGAATGAATGATTATTATTATTGTCACTCTAAGTCTGCTCTGCGGTCTGGTCTGTGGATATCCCAGTGCTTAGAACAGTGCTTTGCACATAGTAAGTGCTTAACAAATGCCATCGTTATTATTATATCCACAGCTGTTAGATCAGTCCCAAACCTCCATAAACAGGGACCTGATGAAGCCTTCTGGTTCTCTTCAGGCCTAAAATTAGACTTTTAATTGTCCGCCTTCTCAGCACAGTCGCTAGCAAATCGATGCATCGGTCCCAGAGGTGCATGTGGAATCACTGACAATCGAAGGGTAGGGGAAGGCGTCCCAAATCTCGTGAGCAATCAGTTGATCGAATAGATATGCGCCCCAGAGCCTCCGGAAACAGATGAACCCGTTCCGGTGGATGTCGGCCAGGCCTCTCTCGAGAGGGGTCCCCACACCCTGGCCAGCTGTCTAGACCGTAAGCTCGATGCGGGCAGGGAAAGTGTCAGATTGTTCTACTGTACCCTTCAAATGCTTAGTGTTGGGTGTCGCCCACTGTTGGGTAGGGACTGTCTCTATATGTTGCCAACTTGTACTTCCCAAGCGCTTAGTACAGTGCTCTGCACACAGTAAGCGCTCAATAAATACGATTGACTGATTAGTGTGGTGCTCAGAGCGTGGTAAGCGCTCAATAAAGAGGTGACACAGCCTAATAGAAAGAGCACGGTACTGGGAGCCAGAAGGCACCACTGGCCTGCTGCGTATCCTAGGGCAAGTCACTAATAATAATAATAATAATAATAATAATAATAATAATGGTATGTGTTAAGTGCTTACTATATGCAAAGCACTGTTGCAAGCACTGGGAGGATACAAGGTGATCAGGTTGTCCCACGTGGGGCTCACAGTCTTAATCCCCATTTTCCAGATGAGGTAAATGAGGCACAGAGAAGTGAAGTGGCTTGCCCAAGGTCACACAGCTGACAAGTGGCGGAGCTGGGATTCGAACCCATGACCTCTGACTCCCAAGCCCGAGCTTTTTCCACTGAGCCACGCTGCTTCTAACTTAACCTCTCTGGGCCTCAAGTTTCCTCCTCCGTAAAACGGGGGATAGGATATGTGCTCTCCCTCTGGCTCAGAGGTGGTGAGTCCTGTGTGTGACAAGGACTGCAGCCCATCTGATTAGCTTGTACCTACCCCAGCGCTTAGCACAGAGTAAGGGCTCATCAATCAATCAATCAATCGTATTTATTGAGCGCTTACTGTGTGCAAAGCACTGTACTAATCGCTTGAGTACTAAGTACTAAGTACTTAATGCTTAATACTTAGTACTTAAGTACTAAGGGCTCATTGTTTTCCTGTTTGAAATTTGGGGCGACACTTTGTCCTGCCAATGGGAGAACTGGATCCCTGAGCCCCAGTTGGGTAAAAAGACCAGCCAGAGTGGGCAGGGGGCAATAATCTGGATGACGATGGAGTGACCTGCAGCAAAGAACAGGCCTGGGAGACAGAAGGACCTGGGTTCTAATTGTGGCTCCGCCACATGCCTGCTGGGTGACTTTGGACAAGTCACTTAACGTCTCTGGGCCTCAGTTACCTCATCTGTAAAATGGGGATTAAGACTGTGAGCCCCATGTGGGACAGGGATGGTGTCCAACCTACCCAATGCTTAAAGCAGTGTTTGGCATCATCATCATCATCAATCATATTTATTGAGCGCTTACTATGTGCAGAGCACTGTACTAAGCGCTTGGGAAGTACAAATTGGCAACATATAGAGACAGTCCCTACCCAACAGTGGGCTCGCAGTCTAAAAGGGGGAGACATAATAAGTGCTTAACAAGAATCATAATTATTATTATTAGCATCTGCTAATAGCGTCGGCTAATTCGGTTGGATTGGACTGTCCCAAGCGCCTAATACAGTGTTCTGCACATAGTAAGAAGTACTCACTAAATGCCACGGATGGATTGATGGATTGGTCGGGCAGTGGGAGGGGGGGAGGTCCACGCAGGAGGCCGACGAGAACGTGGCAACCGGTTCACGGGGCCATGGAGGAATTTGACTGTCATCTGGGCCAAAAGCTCATGTGACCAGGGATACGGGTCCCGGGGTGGGGCCACAGGGTCGCCCCCGCAATGGAGGGGCTTTGGAGCCCCCTTCTAGACTGTTCTCCCCCCTTCTAGACTCTGAGCCCGTTGTTGGGTAGGGATTGTCTCTATCTGTGGCCGAATTGTACTTTCCAAGCGCTTAGTACAGTGTTCTGCACGCAGTAAGCGCTCAATAAATACAATTGAATGAATGAATGAATGAAGTGGAGAGCTCTGAGGGGACAGAGTGAGTTCAGTGTAGCTCTGGGCGGAGCTGGCCTCCGTGAGGCAAAGAGTTGGGGGACGGAGGACAGAGTTGGCCTTAAAGAGAAGCAGCGTGGCTCAGTGGAAAGAGCCCGGGCTTTGGAGTCAGAGGTCATGGGTTCAAATCCTGGCTCTGCCAATTGTCAGCTGCGTGACTTTGGGAAGTCACTCAACTTCTCTGGGCCTCATTTACCTCATAAATGCCATAAATTTAGACTTTTAGACACTTTTAGACTGTGAGCCCACTGTTGGGTAGGGACTGTCTCTATGTGTTGCCAATTTGTACTTCCCAAGCGCTTAGTACAGTGCTCTGCACATAGTAAGCGCTCAATAAATACGATTGATGATGATAAATAATACTGATGGCATTTATTAAGCACTTACTATGTGCAGAGCACTGTTCTAAGCTCTGGAGGTTACAGGGTGATCAGGTTGTCCCACGGGGGGCTCACAGTCTTAATCCCCATTTTACAGATGAGGTAACTGAGGCACAGAGAAGTGAAGTGACTTGCCCATAGTCACACAGCTGACAATTGGCGGAGCCGGGATTTGAACCCCTGTGGGACAATCTGATCACCTTGTAACCTCCCCAGCGCCTAGAACAGTGCTTTGCACATTGCTTAATAAACGCCATCATTATTATTTATTATTAAGAGTTAAAGAAGTGGGAGATGGAGGGCAGAGTTGGGCTTCGTGAGGTAAACTCATTCATTCAGTCGTATTTATTGAGCACTTACTGTGGGCGGAGCCCTGTACTAAGCGCTTGGAAAGTACACTATAGCAATAAAGAGAGATCATCCCTGCTCCCAACGGACTCACAGTCTGGGGGGAGAGAGACGTCGATACAAGTAAACAGGGATCGATATAAATAAATCAAATTATAGGTATGTACATATATACATAAGTGCTGTGGGGTGGGAAGAGGGGGGAAGAGTAAAGGGAGCGAATTGGGGTGACGTGGAAGGGAGGGGGAGCTGAGGAAAAGTGGGGAGCGGAGGGCGGAGGTAAATAAGTGGGAAACTGAGGGTGGAGCCAGGCCGTGGCAGGGGTCACTCACAGCGGTGGCCAGAGACTTAGCTCAATTAATCAATAGTATTTCTTGAGTGCTTACTGTGTGTGGAGCATGGTAATAATAATACTAATGGTAATAAGAGAAGGCAATTAGAGAAGCAGCGTGGCTCAGTGGAAAGAGCATGGGCTTTGGAGTCAGAGGTCATGGGTTTAAATCCTGGCTCTGTCACTTGTCAGCTGTGTGACTTTGGGCAAGTCACTTCACTTCTCTGGGCCTCAGTTACCTCATCTGTAAAATGGGGATGAAGACTGTGAGCCTCCCGTAGGACAGCCTGATCTCCTTGTAACTTCCCCAGTTCTTAGAACAGGGCTTTGCACATAGTAAGTGTTTAATAAATGCCATTATTATTATTATTAGTAGTAGTAGTAGTAGTAAAATTGTTAATTACTCTGTGCCGGACACTGAACTAAACACTGGAATAATAATAATAATAACGGTGTTTGTTAAGTGCTTACTATGTACTATGACAACCTAATCACCTGTAACCTCCCCGGCGCTTAGAACAGTGCTTTGCACATAGTAAGTGCTCAGCAAATACCATTATTATTATTGCCAGACGTTGAATTAAGCACTGGAATAATAGTAAAAATGATAATAATAATAATAATAGTGTTTGTTAAGCACTTACTATGTATCAGGCACTGAACTAAGCACTGGAGTGGATACAAGCAAATCAGATTGGACACAGGCCCACATGGGGCTCACAGTGTCAATCCCCATTTTCCAGATGAGGTAACGGAGGCCCAGAGAAGTGAAGTGATTTGCCCAAGGTCACACAGCAGACAAATGGCGAAGTTGGCTTTAAAACCCATGACCTTCTGACTCCCAAGCCCAAGCTCTAGCCACTGCACCATGACACGTTCTTTGCCCACAGCGAGCTTACAGTCTAGAGAGGGAGACAGGAATTTACTAATATAAATAAATACATTATGAGCGGGGTCAACTTTCCCAGACAGGTGGAATTCGCGTCCCCAGAGCGAAAAGCCGAAAGTGCAGTCAGAGGGATTCAGGTTCGATCCGCTCAGGGGCGTTAAGCTCTAGAATGACGGTCGGAGGGGTCCGCGGACTATCTTTCTCTGAAGGGCTTTTAAAATGGTTTTTTCAATGGTGGCCCTTCCAGAATCAATCAATCAATCGTATTTATTGAGTGCTTACTGTGTGCAGAGCACTGTACTAAGCGCTTGGGAAGTACAAGTTGGCAACATAGAGAGATGGTCCCTACCCAACAGCGGGCTCACAGTCTAGAATTACTCAATCAATGGTATATATTGAGAAGCAGCGTGGCTCAGTGGAAGGAGCCTGGGCTTTGGAGTCAGAGGTCAGGGGTTCAAATCCCAGCTCCGCCACTTGTCAGCTGTGTGACTTTGGGCAAGTCACATCACTTCTCTGGGCCTCAGTTACCTCATCTGTAAAATGGGGAATTAAGATTGTGAGCCCCATGTGGGACAACCTGATCACCTTGTAACCTCCCCAGAGCTTAGAACAGTGCTTTGCACATAGTAAGCACTTAATAAATGCCATCATTATTATATATTGAGCGCTTACTGTGTGGAGAGAACTGTTCTTAGCACTCAAGAGAGTAAGTTTATTGTGGGCAGGGACTGTGTCTGTTTATTGTTATATTGTACTCTCCCAAGCACTTAGTACAGTGCTCTGCACACTGTAAGCACTCAATAAATATGATTGAATGAATATGATACAACAGAGTTGGTAGACATGATCTCTGCCCTTAAGGAGCTTCCAGTTTAGAGGAGGAGCTTAATACAATGGGTAAATTCTCTTCGCTTCAGTTACCTTATCTGTAAAATGGCAATTCAGGTTTGAACCCATGTGGGACAGGGACTGTGTCCAACCCAGTTAGCTTGTAACAACCACAACAACAACAACAATAATGATAATAATAATAATAATAATAATAATAATAATGATAATATTTGTTAAATGCTTACTATGTGCCAAGCACTGTTCTAAGTGCTGGAGTAGATATGAGATATTCAGGTTGTTCCACGAGGGGCTCACAGTCTTAATCCCTATTTTACAGATGAGGGAACTGAGGCACAGAGAAGTGAAGTGACTTGCCCAAAGTCACACAGCTGACAAGTGGCAGAGCCGGGATTAGAACCCATGACCTATACTACCCCAGCTCTTAGAACAGAGCTTGGCACATAGTAAGAGCTTAACAAATACCACTCTTGTTATTATATTGTTGTTGTTATTATTATTATTAGACACAATCCCTACCCTCAAGGAGCTTCCAGTCTATCAGAGGAGGGAGAGGAGGTGGGAGGCTTTGAAGTTCAGCCCCAAGCGGAACCCAGAGGAGCAATCCAGGATTGGAGATGGACTGAAATCTCATCGAGGGCAGGGATCCCTCTCCCAGATGCTTCGTATAGTGCTCGGCCCCCAGTAGGAGCTCAGTATATCCCATTGCTTGCCTGCTTGGCCCAGCAGTGCAGGATGTTTGGAGAGTCGTGCAGTTTAATGGACAAAGTACAGGACAGAGAGTCAGACCTGCATTCTAATAATAATAATAATGGCATTTATTAAGCACTTACTATGTGCAAAGCACTGTTCTAAGCGCTGGGGAGGTTACAAGGTGATCAGGTTGTCCCACAGGGGGCTCACAGTCTTAATCCCCATTTTACAGATAAGTTAACTGAGGCACAGAGAAGTAAAGTGATTTGCCCAAAGTCACACAGCTGACAATTGGCAGAGCCAGGATTTGAACCCGTAATCTCTGATTCCAAAGCACGGGCTCTTTCCACTGAGCCACGCTGCTTCTCTCTCTGGTTTCGCCACGTGCATCCTATGTGACTTTGGGCTAGTCACTTAACTTCTCTACCCCTCAGTTGCCTCCTCTGTAAAATGGGAATTAAACACCTTCTCTCCCTCCCTGTTAGATTGCAAGCTTCATTGGGGATAGGGCTGAATCTGATCTGATTATCTCGTGTCCACCTTAGTGCTTAGTTCCGTGGTCGTCACAAATACCTCAGTTATTATTATTTCCCTTTATCAACATCCAAATCAATATTTCCTTCCCACTTGTCCAACTATATTTTATTTCATTTCTGTCTTGTCTTTTCATAGGGACTGTAGGACCTATATACAATACTCTCTCCCTTCCTCCTCCCCACCTCTCTCTTTCTCTGTCTCTGACCCTCTCTCTTCCCCACCTTTTTAAGTAAAAACCCCAATGCCAGTCAGATACTGCTGAGAAGTGAGAAGCTGCTGTGGCCCAGTGGAAAGGGCCTGGGCTTTGGAGTCAGAGGTCATGGGTTCAAATCCCAGCTCTGCAAACTGTCGGCTGTGTGACTTTGGGCGAGTCACTTAACTTCTCTGTGCCTCAGTTACCTCATCTGTAAAATGGGGATTAAAATTGTGAGCCCCGCGTGGGACAACCTGATCACCTTGTAACTTCCCCAGCGCTTGGAACAGTGCTTTGCACATAGTAAGCGCTTAACAAATACCAACATCTTTTAGACTGTGAGCCCACTGTTGGGTAGGGACTGTCTCTATGTGTTGCCAATTTGTACTTCCCAAGCGCTTAGTACAGTGCTCTGCACATAGTAAGTGCTCAATAAATACGATTGATTGATTGATAGATTGATACTCTATTCTACACTGAGGCCATTTAAACATTGTCCTCTCCACAAACAGGAACAGGGGGGAAGCATCATGGCCCAGTAGCAAGATCATAGCCCTGGGAGTTAGATGTCCTGGGTTTTTATCGCAGCTCCACCACTTACCTGCTGCGTGACCTTGGTCGAGTCACTTCACTTCTCTGCACCTCCGTGTCCTCCTCTGTAAAATGGGGATTAAATACCTTTTCTCCCTTAACTTTTCTGCTCCTCAGTTCCCTTATCTGCAAAATGAAGACTCGATATCTGTTCTCCCTCCTACCTAAACAGTAAGCCTCATGTGGGACCTGATGATCTTTGATCTACCCCAGCTTGACATAGAGTAAGGGCTTAACAGATCCAAACGATTCATTATTATAAATGGAACCACGTTCAGACTTCACTCTGGTTTCTTGACTTCTCTGAGTTTCACCACCACCTAGGCTTCTGGAGTGCTAATCGTGCTAGGAGACGTAGGCGATGGTTTTGGCCCAAATCAGCAGATAGCTCTTGATTGAGCCCACTGTTGGGTAGGGACTGTCTCTATATGTTGCCGATTTGTACTTCCCAAGCGCTTAGTACAGTGCTCTGCACATAGTAAGCGCTCAATAAATACGATTGATGATGATGATGATGATTGCCTGTCATTTATTGTCCATCCCAATTCAGCCAGAGTAGGAGATTCTCCCCCACTGCTCCTCTCCCCACCAAGCACTGTACTAAGCACTGGGCTAAAGGGAAGATCGTCAGATCAGAACCATTTATTGTTCCATATGGGGCTTCCAGTGACTCGTTGTGGGCAGGGATCATGTCTGTTTATTCTTCTATTGTACTCTCCCAAGCGCTTGGTACAGTGTTCTGCACACAGTAAGCACTCAGTAAATACAACTGACTGACTGACTGACTAAGGGAAATGAGGTAAGAGATGTTTTTCTCCAAGCCCTCTTTGTTACCCAGTAACAATTGATTATGACACTGATGTCAGCTATTTTTGGAGAGAGCGCTGAGCCTGAGTTCTCTCCCCCGGGCCCAGTCTAAAAAAGGGGGCAGTTCTATTTTATAAGAGCTATGTAAGTGCCCTGCCTCACCTTGGGTAGAAGAGCCAGTCTCTGGGAAACGAGAGGCATGCGAGATGGAATTCCCACTCCCCACCCTCTCTTCAGCACGCAGTTCTGGGAAGCAGAGTGGCTGAGTGGATCGAACCCCGGCCTGGAGTCAGAAGGACCTGGGTTCTAATCCCTGCTCTGCCACGTGTCTGCTGTGTGACCTCGGTCGAGTCACTTCACATCTCTGGCCTCAGTTACCTCACCTGTAAAATGGGGTTTAGGAGCCCTATGCGGGACAGGGGCTGTGTGTGTCCAACCCAGTTATCGTGTTTCTACTCCAGCTCTTAGTACAGTGCCTGGCACATAGTAAGCGCATAACGAATGCCATAATTATCCAGCACTTAGAACAGTGCTTGGCACCTAGTAAACGCTTAACAAATACCATCATCGTTGTGATGATGATTTTTACTGTTTGGCCAGGTACAACAGAAGTGAGACAAGTTTTCTATGCCCTCAAGGAGCTCACAGTTTATCGTTCTGCGTTATGAAACACTTCTAGATGTCTTTGGTCCTTCCCTAGTGACTTAAGAGGATCAGTCCATTGTGTTTATGGAGGGTTTATTGTGTGCAGAGCACTGTACTAAGCAGTTGGAAGGGGACAAAATCAAATCAATCTTATTTATTGAGCACTTACTATGCACAGAGTACCGTATTAAGCGGTTTGGGAGAGTATAA